>NC_135499.1:187809119-188109119 GCF_052857255.1 Amblyomma americanum | reverse complement strand
TTCGCAAAGCAGGGTTTGTGCTGGCTTAAAGACGACAGGTGTCTAGGCACAGAAGACGACGGCGCTGGATGCCCTGGACAGCGAGTTTCACGACCTCTCAGCGTTCGCAGGCGCCGTCCCAGATGGTGTAACAGCACAAGATTTTTGTCAGTGCTGACAACGATGCGCAAGCCATTGCGGATCGTGCTGATGCTGAGATTGTGGCTGACATCATAGATACCGAGGAAGCGCACCTGAGCAGTGGCGAAGGTTCAGACGAAAAGACCCAGCAACCATGCACTGCGGCTGAACTTGCATCCACATTCGTCGCTGTAGTGACGCAATGGAAGGCACTGGACTTTCTCATTTGGATACCATCAACAAGGTTGAGGACAGCTTAATGAACTTTATGGTGCAGAAGAAGAGGCAAGCTAAGCTCACAGACTCTTTTCTTGCGAAACAAAGTGCGGTGGTCGCGGAGCTGTGCTTTCGTTTTTTGTGGACTTTGGAGGAGCAAATCGGTAATTTCCCACTTGCCACGATCCCAGGGAAATTGTCCGAGATGTGTGTAATTTTGAAATAAGCATCTAATAGGTGTATTTTGTATTTTGATTGATCGATATATCAACTTTTTCGCAATCCCCTTCGAGTTCGATATATCCCGGATTAACAAGACCGCCCCTGCATCCGACTATCAATGGAGCACCGTTGGTTGCCCCACACACCATCTGCTTCCACTGCAAGTCGGTGCGTTCAACAGCTTCAAGCACCAAGACGATGTCTACTCCTGTAGCGGTGCCTTTCAACAGGACAATGTTTAAGCTCTGCTGCTTATAGCATGTAGACTACCAACGACATTGAGCAACCTTGCTTCAGGCCTCTCTACACCATGAGTGGCTCGGAGTGTGCGTCGGCAAAGGACACCACAACCGTGCTGTTGCTGTAGAGCTGGCAGAGCAGTCTGGTCCACTCTGTTGGCATCCCGATGGAGCAGTGGCTCATGAGAGACAATATCATAAGCGCTGCGGACATCCATGAAGCACACCGACAGACCCTGTGACTCTTTGCTTGCGATTTCGACGCACAGCGTCGACACGAAACTGTTGTCGTCGAGATGATGCCCCCGCCGGAATTCATTGTGCAGCTCCATTACCAGCCCCTCCACCTCAGCTCATGCAACTATCCATCTCTTTAACTATCCACCTCAGCTCATGCAACTATCCATCTCTTTAACTACTTGTGCAAACATGCGATACAGTACACTGGAGACAGTATGGGGCCGGTAGTCCATGATGCAACTCCGATCACAGCCCTTTTTTGGGACGAGGCATACCCTGCTCTGTAACCAGACCATGGGAATAGGGTTGCCGGCAATTATGTCGGTAAAGAGAAGCCAGCTGCTCCCACGCCTCTCCAAGGCACTTCACCAGGCCTGGGGGGATGACGTCCAAGCCCCGTGCAGAGCTGATTCCCAAACAATGGTATGTTTCAGTGCCATCTGGGTCACTGACCAAGCCAGGCAGGACATTGAGACATGCCTCCGTTGAGGCATCGGATTCTTCCAGCCTAATAGGGTGCTCATATATCTCATGTAGATGCTCCTTGAGGTGCTTTTTCATGTCCGTGACTGCTATACCTGTGTTTGTGTCCCATAGTACCTGCAGTGGTGGCTTCCGGTCTAAGGATGTCACTCAAAACCTGAGTTTGCATGGACCATTGTGTCCCACCCTTGTGAGCTCCTGTAGTTCGTGACTGTATTTTGCCATTTTCACCTGAACAAGGAGTTTCATCTCTCTCTTGTGAAAGAGGTAGTCCTCCCAGGCCAGGTGGCAATCTTCAGTGGAAAGATATTTAACCGCGCTGCAGTGTAGTCGGTTTGCTCTGTGCTGTGCCTTGAGGGCAGTTTTCACCTCATCATCCCACCACTTCATGCGACGCTTTCCTCCTCAGGAAATTTTGCGTACTTCGTGATGGTGCAATATACGCCGCAACTCTTCCACGTACACTGTGTATGCGGTAGCCTCCATATATTCCGTGCTGTTTTCGAAGGCTTCATATGCAGCCACTGGGAGGTACCGTGACACTGGACAACAGTTCTGTGTTACTGGTGTGCATTGTTTAGAGGCTGCTAGTGGCAGGTGGACGCGTGTGTGGTCACTTCTGACGCTGCAGCAACCGGCCTCATCGAAGTGCACATTAATAACGTGGGCTGACAGTCGGGACGACACAAGCGCACAGTCAATAGTCGACTTGCTATTCCGAGCACTCCATGTGAACTGACCCTCGCTTTCAGACAAGTTCGCGATTTGTAGGCTGTGACTATGGGCCCAGTTGAGCAAGATGTCACTATTGTGATCTTGGTAGCCATCAAGCGACTAAATGTGCACACTGAAATCAGTCACCCAAGAGCACCATCTCTCTTTTTGGCACCCATTTTTGTACATCTTTGGACAAGCACTGAGTCTTCTGGTCATTCCCATCGTGTTGTCCGCTTGCAGCAGCAAGGTACACCACGCCGACAATGGGAATGCCCAGCATGCTGCCGACAACCCACATGTGATCACAACAAATGCCTGTCAATCTTTCCCACTCGGAGTCATTTCGCCAAAGCATGCCCACGCTGCCTCCTCTCCGAGACCCAAGTTGACGGTTACTTCCAGCCTAA
This sequence comes from Amblyomma americanum, assembly GCF_052857255.1. NCBI lineage: Eukaryota > Metazoa > Arthropoda > Arachnida > Ixodida > Ixodidae > Amblyomma > Amblyomma americanum. The sequence continues at coordinate 188,106,475 of NC_135499.1, read as the reverse complement.
GCTAATTCTAGCGTTCGTGAACTGGGGGGTGTTCTAGGTCGCGCAGGCGAGTATCGACAACCGTGAACAGGGCGAAGGCTTCTTGGTGTAGAGTCTGATTTACAGTTTATTCCACTTTTAACGATGCCAGATATAATGATATATCACAATGATCAACTTCTTTAGATTTATCAATTTTCACACTGCCTCTATGTAAAAATAGACCATATATGGTGATAAAATTATCAGCGAAATAAAGATACGATAGGATTCTGGCAACCTGGAAGGTGTTCACCATGAAAATTTCTCTGAAAGTTTGATAAAAACTAGAATACTTTGAAATGCTTGATGTAAAATCTCCACAAACAGACCGGCGTGGCGAAATCCGTGAGGGGGCATCGCGTAAGGCCTTGGGAACCAAGAGCTATGACCGCCACAATTGCTGGAGGGAGAAAGGAACAGCTTCGCTTGGCCATCGCCCCCGCAACACTTTCTCACACGAACATAGTTTCCGCTGTTTCCGCCCATCTGTGCGTTCGTGAACTGAGCAAAAATGGCAGCGCCAAAGTGCAAGGTGATATCTCTGAACCCACTCCCCACTTTTGTCGTTGAGAATTTACTTTTTATTAAAAGCGTTTGCTTTTCTTAGCGTGTTCCTCTGTTTCGCGCTATCCACAGCTCAGACCCTGGCAGCGCGTCGAGATGGTGTGCGCCGATAATATCACGGCATGTTTATCTTTTGATGGGAGACTGAGGGTGGGGGGGTGGGGCCTCGCCTGGCGAACTTGGCAGTGCACCAAGATGATGTGCACCCTTGACAGCAGCACCAGTCGCGGTGGCTATATGCATGGGGGAATATGTGGGTGCGTTCATTTTGCTTTTTTTTTGTCAGTCCAGTTATAACGATAATTGGTTATAATGATCAGATTTTTCATTTTCCTCAATATTGTTATGGGTGGATTGGACTGTAGCTCCTCCCACTTTGCCTCCTTTCGTGTGCTATGGAGATTCAGGAAGCCTATATTAATTCCGACAGGGTGCTGATGCGGGCAGCGTTGGGTGGGGCCACCGGTGCCTTAATGGGGAAGTCACTGGGCCAGCATCAAATAGTGTCTTACTAGTTCCCCCACAGCGCCGTACATTGCTGGTATGGTGATTTGAGGGCCCTACATGGGGACTGGTGGAGCACCCCAGTGCAGGGGGGGGTGGGGACTGCAGTTGGCAGCTGCTGTGCATGCTGGCATTGACATATAGGTGCTGCTCTTCTGGTGTAATCGAGCTCCTTGGCTCCGTCTGTGTCACTGGCAGCGTCAAGGCCTGCAGCAGTTGTCGCTGTCAGAGGCGTTTCTTTTTGTTGTCTTAGTGAGGGTGCTGATCTAAAAAAGATCCTATGATCTCGCTCATTTTGCCCGCAACAAACTGAGCACCCTGAGGGGTATAGCGAAGGCCATTGTCGAACATGGTGGAAGTCCAGCCCTTGCCAACGTCGAGGAAGCGATGGTGATTTCGTTTGAACCATCTTTTGAGTTGTGCATTAGCTGTCATCATGGCTGCATCCATCTCTCCTCCCCGGGTGGTAACATCCAGTATAGAGCACACACTGAGGCCTGCTGGTCGATCCACCCTGGCAGATTCCAGTGACTGTGTGACAAGGTCTGACTTTTGTCGAAGAGCCTCCGTAAGGCCTATATGTGCTACATAGCGGCACGGGATATGCTGAGTATGGTGCCCATGGCAATTAACGAGTTCCACTGCCTTTCTGATTGATGCATGCTTGGCGCATAATAACCCAATTGCTTTGGGCTCATCGACAGTTTCCCGCAAGGCTGTTTACAGTTTGCTCACGTTCTCATCGCCAACGAGGATTGCTTCCCGTATCACATCCGGTGCAGGGCAGCGCATCTTTTTGCTCTTCTGTTTGTTTGGGAGCCTACGGCGCAGCGTGGTGGCCTGGTGGCGTGATCTTGGACAGTTGCATGCGATGTCTTCCCAACTCCCTGCGTATCGACCTTTGACCCCACAGAGCGCGATCATTGTGCTGAGCCCATCAGACAGCTCATAGTTGCTGATGGCCTCTGTAGTGATTGCACACACTTTGTGGGTGGCTGAACTAATGCACCCAGCGCCACCCCGCGTCAGGCGTTTGAAAGGGGCACCCACCATGTGCCTTGTGCTAGCCTCCTCTCGCACTTGGCCGTCGCGTTTGATTAGCGAATTTTATGCGCAGAAGAGCAGCTGCAGCACCTGCAGTCAGCTCAGACTCATTCCGCAGAAGTCAGAGAAGCCAGTCGTCCTCTTATTAGAGAGATTTAGCATAGTGCAATCCGCTTCCACGGGGAGCCACTGCACATGCGCAGGCCAGCTGTTTGCATGCCTGCACCGTCGGGACCAATCAGTAAGTGCGCACTGGCGGCATGCGGAAGCAGATCATGCTATGCTAAATCCATGCCGGTTACGGCCCATGCGCACTGTGAGTAGCGCTGCCGCAGACATCTGGCACGTACTGATCTGGGTGCCATGCGAGCATGCGCAGACCGGCTCCGGGATACATGTGGGAGCACAGGCACGCGGTATGGAGTCTAGGCTTTGGTAGTGCGGCGTGGTGTCATCCCGGAGGAAATGCATTGTAACGAAACCACACAAAGCAAGGGTTCCAGAAATATTCGTTTGTGATGAATACTTCGAATTTTGAATGCATCTCTATTTGACCGAATATTTTAAATTATATATTTGCACAGGCCTAATCTTGTGCCTATGTTAGTTGTCATGAAGACGGTGAAAACGGCGATAGCTTTCGCTCTGAGGTATCGCTTTCCCAAGACACGGCTGTAATACGGGGAAGCCACACTAGCTGGCGCCTTTAACCTGCCGCTGTTGCGCGCTTGAGGTGCTGTGACGGAAAGTCAATCTAACTGGCGCTCGTTTTTTACATTTTTGCAGCCTTTGGAATTGCCACGGGCACCTTAGAAAGGTCTCTTTGTTTCTTGAGTAAGGGTCGCCTGTTTCCGCCTCTTTAATGACTAAATTGTGCTGCTCTTACGTCTGCTTCTGATGAAATTTTGTACTGTAGAATCTCGCTGATACGAACACGGTTTATAAAAATTTCACAACGATACGAATTCGTAAAATTCCCCGGCCGAAGTGCATTGTGCACAACGTGTGGAATTCCGGATGTTCCGAACTCTCTCCCGTGCCACATCAGATGATACGAACGCGCGAGCCGCAATCGCACCCTCGAGCACTAAGCGCTGCCCGCACATTGCCGATGTCGCGATCACATCGCCAGTGAATGGCGGTGCACAGCCCTCACATTGCCGAAATCGCGATCGCTAATCGCGCGGTACGCACCGCAAGCAGTGAGCATCGGTGCGCAGTCCTCACATTGCCGAAATCGCGATCGCTTATTGTGCGGTACGCACCGCGAGTAGCGTGGCCGCACGGCTGTGAATAAATCGCGTCAGCCGTGAAGAGATCTACGTGCATGCATTTTCTATGCTTCAGCGTGAATTTTGTTCGTTTGGGTGATATAAAATTTCGGATTTATACGAATTTTCGCGACCCCATGAGGTTCGTATCAACCAAGGTTCTACTGTATTGTGAATTTCAGCTATATCAAACTAAACTACCTACAATTTTATAACGAGCTTTGACTGCATATGCCACAGATCTCATAACTTTATACGGTCGTCTGTCTCGGAACATATTTCTGGTAATAAGAATTTACTTTCTCAGACCTACATTGTACACATATGCTAATGTTTAATTTCGTTTTGGGAGAAAAAATGTACCTTATTGATGTCTTATTGAGTGACTTCAACTTGGAGCAAATTTCATCAAAGCTGATCCCAAAGTTTGTGGTGCATTCACGGATTGCTTCATACACCTGCAAGGTGAAAAACCAGTGTTATGCACATTGCCAAAGCAACTGGCATCAGAAGCCTCAAACTGCCCAAAGCATGCTGCCCTAACTCCGCAAGGTTGTGACAAAAAATTTGGCTCAAACTGACAACTGTTGTTCTGTTCAGTCCCATCTCTGCTCCTCTCTCTCTCTCTCCTGCTCAAGGGCAGAAGTCACCTATGGCAGCTGAATAATTCACAACTAAATTTTTTCTCGTGTCGTTTCAGTTTTGGTTTCAGTCTTGAAAGTTGAACGGCAGCTGAGATATACAAAACGCATTCAGGTCAAATGAGGTACGCAGAAACCGTGATATAACTGCTGCTTATTAATTTTTGTGTCATTCCAACCTTTGAGCAGGCTTGCATAACAGTTGATGTGAATTAAAACAATGAAAGCAGTGACCAAGTGACTATACTGCAGTTTTTGTACGGCTCATGTGACCTGAATGCATCTTGTACATCACAGCTGTCGCTTGGCTGTTGAAATCAAAACCGAAACAGCATGAGAGAAAAAATTTCAATTATGTATAAGTTATTTACCTCTTGTTGGTGCAATCTACGTGGCTGACTACATTTTTTTCTGATGTGCTGCATTATCATTCTAACCAGAGGAAACAAATACAATTTGGTGTGTCGCTCAGCCCAAAGCCACTCTAAAGGAAAAGAAAGTGCAGGCTATCACAGTTGCATACCTACACTTGTAAAGCTTGAAGAGCTTTGCCTTGACTGACCGAAATGAGCCGCCAATGCGGTTAAGGTACGGAGTTCTGATATGTGCATTCTTTGCCAAAAGTCACAAGGCAATGGGGTTTGCTCTCAGCTGCATAATGGGGCAGGTACGGCACTCCTAAAGACGAAAATGCACTGGAAGGTGAGGACAAGGGTTCTCCTTACCTTACACAGATTGATGCGTAAGAAATGCCACAAATGCCCTGCTACACGGCTATGAAACAAACCCCGTTGTCTGGTTACTTCATGCAAAGACTGTACATGTTATTGTTGAGGTGCCTTCAATGTGTTGAGTAAACACCAAAAGCAGACGGCAAAGACTTTTTTGATGGCACTATACACACTGATTCTGACCCTGTGCAGCATTTGTTTACCTCCTTGAGCTTCGCGGCACCTTTGTCAAAAAATATCTTAATTGAAAGAAGCCTGCGAGATGATTTCAACTGCTTTAACAGGTGCACGCTTAGGTAAGTCAATGTACACTGATAAAAAAAAAAAAAGTCACTTGCCAGTTTCTGCTGCTGATTCAAGCCAAGGTTGCTGGCAGCACCCCCGAGGAATGCACTGCTGCTAGTGTCCATTGCCTCATGTTTCGCTGATGTGGGAGTAAACTTCTGCTGAGAAAAAGGCATGCAGGGCCATGAATTAAGAACACAATACAAAAAAGGAAAGGGACTCCCTGATTTTTCTACTGCCCATGATGCAAGATGCAAAGTGGCACTGCAACTGCATAGGCAGGATGATTTTTGTGCGCTACGCTTTCTCTGACCCGTATTTTTTTTCTGCTTTCAGCTGATCATGCAGAAAACACCTGCAACGTCCAGCAGTCCTTTAATCTGTAAAACATTTCACCTTTTGCAGCACGTGGTGATCACAAGTTAAGGCTTGTGGCATGAAATGACATCAAACTCGCAACAGGTGTGTCACTGTTTCACTCTGAAGTGCCAGGCTACCAGAAAAATAGAAAGAATCATCCATCGCTCTGCACAAACTAGGGCCACAACATGTTCCACCTCAAAATTACACCGTGCGCATCATTTCTTGTACATCCTAATTTAGGCTGCCTTTGCCTGCACATCATGCCTGTTTACCAAACTGTCCATTAAAGGTAACGGCTAGACTGATCGACCGGGTCTGCATTGCCAAAACAGATGCAGGGGCCCTGGACTAGGGGCTCTACCCACCAAGCTTGCTAAGACCTCCGTTGAACAGTAAAAGATTTTCATTCATTCATTCATTCATTCATTCATTCATTCATTCATTCAAAGAAGTGGCATGCACGGTCAGGAAATAAAGAAAAAAATGTAATGCATCACAGATCTTCACACAGGAAGAAAAGCACACAGCTGCTACACTGACAGCCAAAGTTTTTAAAAAGAAAGACAATTTGAAGTCTTAAGTCTTAACCAAGCACAGTACAGTAGAATCTCAAGGATATGTCATGATGAATTCGCAAAATTTTACGAACACGCTAGCCGCAACCACACCCTCAAGCACTAAGTGCTGCCTGCACATCGCTAATGGCACAATCGCCAGTGCTGTGGTACAGTAACGAGTATAAGAGATCAGCACAAGTGACTGACGACCGCAGTGGCAGAATCACGCCGATAGAAAGAGTGCAGAGCCGTTGAGGCCGGCACAAAGCAACCTTTGTCAACCGTGCCGCTTCCCAAGTGTCTGTGAGCCACTGTGTTGATTCAGGCATTGGCCGGCTATGCGTCTGTTGAACTCCCCCTAGACTGAAAATCAGGAACGGCCTGGCACTCTCGTTATTTTCATGTTTGTGAACCGCAGCGCTGCATGTTGCCATTCCGCTACTCCGGCAGTCTGTCACTTGCGCCAATCTTTTTTACTCACTGCTGTACACATCGCAAGCAGCGAGTGGTGTTGCGCAGGCATAAATAAATCCCATCAGCCGTAAATAGATCTTTGCGAATAAATTTCCCTGCACTTCTGCACATGAATTTTATTAATTCTGGATGATACGAACATTTTTCGCGACCCTGTCAGATTCGTATCATGGAGATTCTAAAAACAGTGCTGCCACTGCCCAGCTACGATTTGGTCCAATTTCTGAAGCATCAAAAAACACACTTTGCAGCAGCGTTATAGAGCAATTTGGAGCAGTTTGGAGCAGCTGCGCACTATTTTTGTGGTGCACTGCCTATGAAACAGCCATTTTTAAAGCATAATTAAACTAAACAAATCAAACTATGGCTAACATAGTAGTTAGTAATAATAATAATAATAATATAATGAGTTTATTTTTCCTATTTTACAAGGAAAGGAGCAGCCATGAAAAAGCAGCTTTGGAGAGCAACTTGACGGGGCGACTGCCCCCTTACTGACGGCATTTGGCAGCACAGGATAAATCAACCGATTGAATTATTTACGTCAATAAATAAAAATTGAAAGGAATTTAAGTCAAAGCACAAAAAAAAATCAAGGTAAATCATGTAAAAAGCACTGAGGAAGACATGGTCAAACTGTTGATAAAAACATTTGACAGATTTGTTGTACAGGAATAACTGTAAAATCTTTTCCATTATTGTGTGAGTGTTGAATAAGTAGAAGAGGAAGCCTGTTGCGAAGCATCTGCTTGCCATAGTTTGTGGCAGCCAGTAATATGCCAATGTTCTGGGTTTTGCCACTAATAATGTCAGTGTGTTGTCCTTCTTGGTGATGCCTTGTCTATGGACCTCCTTCACCCCGCGACGTCAGGAAGATGCGGTGGCGCTGATGTTAGCAGCGACTTTCGCATGGTAGGCAAAACAGGTTTCGCTTGCCCGTGCCTACCGCAGCTGCCGCAGCTACCGGCGGCTGATTCAAGCCTGTGCACTGCAGAAGCAGCATGTATTGACCAGCTGCGTCACTGCTGGATCCGCGTAGTAACATAAAAATATTAAATTAGCCTCGATAGGTTTCTCGCGCATAAATGCCGCATTCGGAAACTGGCTAACAGGCATTGGGCCACGGTAGTAAAGCGCGAAGTCTGGGAGTCGATAGGCACTGCCACTCAATGCACTTAATAGCATGCAAGTTACTGCGTTCATTCACCTGAACTTCAGGATAGTAGGCTGATAATTGCTCAAGGAAAAAAAAAGACATGCAGCTGCACACGCACTTATCACCTTGAGCCGGAGTGCACGGGGCGCCGACAGGTTCGCTCGCCCCCAAGGAATGCGTTTTTTTGTTAATAGCACACCATATTTTAATGGCGCGTTTTATGACATTTAATATTTACTTGAAACTGTTTCTTGATATGAAGACTTAATTATTTCATTCGAGTAGAAAGGTCTGGTAAGTTGTGTCAATCTTGCGCGGTCGCGTTGGTGTGCTTAGAATAGCGTACCTTAAGTGTGCTAAACGCCATATGCTTTTTCATTGCATCATGAATGTGTCATGTTTCATGAGGTAGTACATGATCGCGAAGCTTGTTTGGAAAGAAGCAGCCGCAGGCGTGCTACTAACAGACACGTGGCGAGAGAGAGGGGACGCGGCAATGAAAAGTGTTTTCGTTATTCATGCATGCGATACGTAACTAAACTTGATGCAAATATCAAATTCCTACGCTAGTTTAATTGCTTTTATTTATAGCTATACCTGGTGCAGTTCTGGGTAATTATAATTAACACCGTCGTCAAGTCCCCCCGAGGTCTCAAATAATTGAGTACATACATAGTGCACAGTTTTTTTATGCCAGCATGTACATAAAGCCCTGTTCTGTACGATGACGCGATTAGTTCTTTTTCTATATGATCAATACGTGTGCATGCATAGTTACATGAAAACGTTTCATACAAGAAATAACTAACACAGTACTGCACGTGTAGGGAAAAAAATCGAGAGATTTATTACACTCCTCAACGTCTCAGGAATAGTTTGCGACAAATGAAATCATTTGATTTTCATGCGAATTACGAAGGTGAGTGATCCAGTCGCAGAAAATGTGAGAGGTCACAAAACGAACCTTAAAGTTCATTCCCTCGTTTATGGCATCTTCGCTTTCGCTTTGGTCAAAGAAATGCGGCACTGAAATCAAAGAAATTACCTCACAATTTTTGACGACCACACTTCTAAAAAGCGTAATTTATAAATTTGTACTCAATATTTTGCTATAATTTTTCGTCACGAAACTAGACTTTAGGGCTTAGGAAAGAAAATAATTCTAGAAATCAAAAATTTTCACCAAATCGACTAGCTTAACAAGAGGACAAGTCGGCCTGGCTGGTGCGTGGTCATGCGGCTAAAAATAGCACTAAGCGAGACAGGAGATCAGGGACACGACGCTGTCCCCACTTTTCGCACAGCGCGACATGTACGTATGTCAGCAGACGATGAGCGCATGTCTGCTCCGACGAAACAAGGCCAGCGCTTCCCCTCACTATTGTCCTAGTGCAGAGTGCTAAACTAGTGCAGTGACATTAGTGCAGAGTGTCAAAACTTGTTTTATTCAATGCCTAGCGCATAAATAAACGGCAGGAACGCTTTCTACATGTTTACTACTAACCATATATACAATACAGTGGCAAACTATTTCTCTTTGTAGGCCGCACGTGGCCAACGCGAGCTCGTGTACTTCAACAAATTACTAAGTTCGAAGCATCGACCATTGCTATAATTCGCAGAAACTGGAAACGAGCCTACAAGCCTTGAAAACCCGCGCTCAACACCTATCCGCGACGCCACTCCCCGACCTTTTGCCTACCACGAGCTCGCTAGCGACTGCAGCGCCACCTCGTTTGTTTACAAACATGCAGGAGGTCTATATAGTAGGGAAAGCCTGTAGTTATACAAAGATGTCATTTTGACGATTTTTAGCTGCTTAAATAATGACCCTGTGTGCACGAGGAAAGGAGCTTTAGAAGTAGAACGTTCTTGCGGGCTAGTTGGTTCATTGCAGAGAAAAGGTTAGAACTGCGCGAATTAGACACGACAGGAGAACAGGAACAGGGTGTTGTCGTGTTTGTTCCTGTTCTCCTGTTGTGTCTAATTCACGCAGATCTAACCTTTTTTCTGAGCTTTAAAAATTAGTCTGATGGCTTTTTTTTGGAGTATTAACTTAGTGATAATTTCTCCAGTTGCGGTTGCCCACACTAGCGAGCAATAGTTTAAAATAGAGGAAAAGAGTGCATTGTATAGCAGAATATTAATTGAGGGGAAATACTGAAATATGTGGACGTATGGAACCTATAGTGCATGAGAGCTTTGTGACTAAGTATTCTACATGTGCATCCCATGTCATAATCTCTGAAAAATAGACGCCTAGCGTTTTGACATATTTGTTGCTGTTGGCTTCTCTGACCATTATTTGGAGCTGTTTTAAACAAGAAGTAAATACAAAATATTATTTATACCAGTGATTCTCAAGTATCCACCCAATCAATGATACAATGAGCTTCTACAAATACCATGATGCACTTTATTAGCAATGACAACAAATAGCCTAGCTTTTTGTTATGGTTTACCAAAAGGCATTGTCCAGCCTTCACATGTTTTGCAGCTGTTCGTTTACGTCTGCAAGCTTTTTGATGTCTGCAAGGCTTATATTTGCTTCAGCCAATAGTATGTGGCTGGATTCAACGTCCACGTTTCTTCCAGCCACTCCTGCTTTGATAAGGCTCTGCGCTCGCCCCAGCATACCTTTCTTCATTGCGTCGCCACAAGCAGCGGATAGCAATGGGGGCACAATTTCACTCAACAGGTGCTGATAGGGCACTTTTCTGTCACAAACAGCACAATTCAACATTGCACAACGCACAACGGGAGCCAATAGAGCCACTGTGCACACCAGAGCCAACACTGCCTTGGCCAAAACAAGGTGACAAAATTGTTCACATGAACTTCATGGAGAGAGCAAAGCTGTCGCTTCTTGATGTGAAGGCTAGCAGCACCGTTTCAGCGGCAGCACTCAGCCTCTTTTTACTAAAACAGCTCCATAGGATATTTGCATTTGGTAGCGATAGGTGACGCCAGACGCATCTCCAGTGAATACCATATATACTCGTATATAAGCTGCCCTCGTGTATAGCCCGCATCCCCCACTTTTGGGCGCAAAAAAGAAAAAGAAAAACTAAAACGTGCCAAAAACGTGCCCAGTCTCGCAGAGTGCTACAAGATGGCACAAGTTAGTTTTTTCCACACCGCATCCATTATCATCACTGTTGCACAACACGACGTTTCTGCGGATTTCTGTTTAAGGTTTTCACGGTGCCTTGCCCAGCGCCATTTTGCTCTTTGTTATCCGGTGCTTCGTTCAGAAGAGTATGGACTGCTTGTGGATTCTTTGTGTTGCGTGTGCCGTCGTGTGGCAGGCTGCGTGATTTTGAATGCTAACAAAAGGCAACGAGCAAGCGCGGACTGCCCTACACTGCAGGCTTCAAACTTTAAGTGGCAAAACACGCTGAGGAACACGGTAAACAGGAGGCCAAGCGCAAGTTTGATGTTGACGAAAAGTGTATTCACTGCTGGTGTATGCAAATGCAAGACCTTGCTGAGACTACCCAAACGCGGAAGGCTTTCCGTAGAAAACAGTGCAAATTCCCAAAACTTGAAGAGGACCTCATCAAGTATGTTTGCACTACTAGGAGCAACGGCTTCGCGGTGTCTCAAAAATTATCCGCATGAAAGCAATCGCTATCGCTCAGCATATGAACATTAGACCTGCACACTTTAAACGCAGTCAAGGGTGGCTTCAATGTTTTATGAAATGGCACCAACTCTTCATACGCCATCGAACGACGTGCCAGAAGCTGCCAGCCGAATACGAGGACCAAATAATGAAGTTTCATCACTCTGTCAACACACTTCAGCGGGGGCATGAGTACAACCTCTCACAGATAGGCTATGCTGATAAGACCCATTGCATCACTGCTGATGGAAGGAGTTCCACCCTACGTTGCCTTTAAGAGAAAGACTCTGCCAAGAGAAGTTCAAGTTCCCCTGGGGTATCGCAGTCCAGGTGCAAGAAAAAGGTTGGATGTCCGACGAATTGGTCATGCATTGGTTGAAAACAGTGTGGCAGAACCGACCAGGAGGACTACTATGCCGCAAAGCCCTTCTCGTGCTCGACAGCTTTACAGTGCACCTTACAGACTGAGTGAAGACTCGGCTGGCAGACTACCGAACAGACTTGGTCGTAATTCCTGGTGGCCTGGTAAGCGTGCTACAACTGCTCGATATTTGCGTCAACCGGCCATTCAAGACGGAATTTCGGCGCTGCTACTGTGAGTGGATGACCGCGGGCAACCACAGAGCAACTCCGACGGGGCAGCTGAAGCGCGCGTCCCTCCAGCAAGTGTGCGCTTGGATTCTGCACGCGTGGTGTTCGTCGTCAGCGAACACCATCTGAAAGAGTTTTAGAGTCATGGGGCTGTCAAACGCCATGGACGGCACAGAGGAAGACCAACTTTGGGAGCACGCCAATGAGGCGAGCCCGTGCGACGGTGATTAGCGCGAAAGTGGTGATGAATGGTGAAATAAAATGTTCGTATCTGTCGCCAGCGCTTTAAGGGGGGAAGATGGGATTAAAGGTAAACTTTTCTATTTTTTTACTTAGAGAAATGAAATTTGGCAGACTGACTTGAAATAACATCAGTCAGATTTAAAGTTTCACACTGACATCTTCAGTAGATTCCATTTTAACACTGTTTACATGTTGTTCACATGTTGATTGCGCGTGGAAAGCTTAGCATGACAACAAAACAAGCTACAGGTCTGTAAATGCTTTTAATATTTGTTAATAAGAAGTGTGGTGTAAATGAAGACTAATTTCTTTTTTCATTCCTCTGCTCTTTTTTTAAAGCTCACAATATGCACCTTCTCTTTATGTGTAGAATGTATCATGCTCTAACTATGATGTAATAAAAACATATGAGCCTGAATAGTAAATCTGAGACTGTCTCGATGCAAGCCACATTTCAGTGATTACAACAAAACAAATGGAGTAAAAATCCATGCACCCACTGCTGTGCCATTCTTTCCACAAGCAAGGTATTAAGCTCAAAACGTTTCGAGAAAACAAGCCTGAAAGTTCTAAACTAGCACACACTGTCTATGCATAGATACCGACAAATATATTTATTTGGAGCGCTTAAGAGTTTACTTTTGGGTGAAATATTCCAGTACAACATAGAAGGAGTGTTGTAGATACCAAAAGTGTACTTTTCAAAAATCGATTTTTTTCGTGATTTTTGCAATCTGATCCCCACATCACCCCTTAATTATCTAACACAGTAGTCGCAGTGGCACCACAGTGTGTTAATATGTAGCTATGGGCCTGATTTGTGCATAACCTACACCTCAGAAAATATGAAAAAAAAAGTGCAGCTCATTCACAAGTATAAAAGGTAGGTTCCACTATGACTTAAATCAATCCAGAGCTAATTCATAGTCTCTACTTCGGCTGCTCTGACCCCTTTAGAGGCCTGGTATCACTGTCATTTATTTATTTACTTATTTACAAATACTGCTGTTTCTTGTTAGAGACATAGCAGAGGTGGGTTACAAAGCATGATACAACAATGTCAAGTAACATGGGTAGGCAGTTCTAGCTTAAACTGACTAGTTGGCAGTGAACGCAAAGAGCCATCTAAGTTATTCCACAATTCAACAGTGTGTGGAAAAACGAAAACTTAAAACAATTTATGGACGGGATGAAAGGAACTATGGTCAGTGGGTGAGTCCGTCGGGTAACTTGGGCAGCAGGAGTGATCAGTGAGGTTGTGGGTTTCTCAGTAGGCACAGGCCACTACCCACCGCGAGTTCGAGCTTCGCGCGAGCCAAGGGCCCCGATCAGCCGTCACCACACGCACCCTGGGGCACCGCTGCGGCGGCGCTCAACCTCTGCAGAGAGGAGAGCGGCTCGCCGCAAGAAACAGGCCTCCAAGTTCACAAAGGAGACGTTTATTGACGCCGTCCTCCAGCGGTACATACACACACTCAACAGTCACCCCGTCCCGGGGCGCGCTCAGAGCAAGGCTCCGGTGCGCGCTCGGGGCAACAAGAGAAATGCGCGCCGCTAGCACGCCGCTGCAGGAGATTGTCCCCGCGGCAGTGCTGTGATCTCTCTCGTGTCGGCCGTTGGGCCGTTTGCGAGAGAGAGTGGGCAGTCAACGCAAGGTGCGCCTGTCAGAGGTCGTTGGACCCCTGGACAGGCTCGAGCCGCGGCGGATCGAGGACCCACGCTGGCGAGCTCGAGTATGAACTGGTCCGAACGGCAGAGGCCGGCCCGGACGAACAGTAACGTACGCACCTTACGCTGTCTCGGAGGGGTCTCTCTCTCTGGGCCCCGCTCGGACGGTCGCGCGCCGCGCGACCACCCCAAACGGGTCCCGAATTCCCGCCAAAAGTCACCAATGGCAAAGGCCCTTGGGAAGCCGGGGGCGGAGCTGCGGCCGAATGACAGCGATTAGCCCCCAGCCGTCTCTCCGCCGCCCGAGGCGGGAGAAAGGGAAAGAGAGCGACGCAGGATGCCGCGCAGACGCCACGGCGGGAATCTAGCAGGCTTCCCACATCCTCCTCTCCTTAAATGCCCTCCTACCCATCGGCGTAAGCGTGCGGCAAAATAAAAAAAAATAAAAAATTAATCCATATAAAACTACCACACTTCAGTTCGAGCCATAACTCAAACGACAAAAAAATCAGAACAGAAAACAAACAACACTCGCAACACAAAACTAACTACACTGTACACTGTACACAAGGCCAGCTGACAGGTGGCCTGCAGCCTCATAATGTTCGGTGGCGCGGCCCATTGGGCCTGTCGGCGGCCAACTCACGCTTTTGCTGCCTTCAGGGTCCCTGTGGACGATTTATTGACGGCGGTCCCATGTCCTCCACAAGGTCATCAAAGTTGAGCATGACGACGTCGACGACACTCGACGATCCCGAAGAGGACCCGCAGCCCGACACCTCCTCGCCTAGAGTTTCCGATCCCGGTGGACCACTTGCCTGGCCGCCGCTAGGCGCCGGCACTCCGGGGGCCAACAGCGCGGCGAACGCCGGGCTGGCCTCCCTCTCAGCGTTGCCTTTGATCTTGGGAACACGCACATGATCCCAGGCACGCACCGGCACTGAAGCGGACATTCATCAGTGACAACGACCCGCTTGTCGGAATCGTCCCGAGGCGCCGTGGCAGGGGTCAAAGGACACACAGACGCACTCTTCACGCTCCCCATAGCCACACAAAAAACCATGCCGCGAGACACTCGCTCCTTAACGAGCAAACCACTCCCCAGCCGGAAGGGGAGACTTTCGCCGACCCCTCCGCGAACCAGCCGGTCCCATGTTCGCGAGGCAGGCCGCACCCGTGGGGTCAGAACGTAAATGAAAACAAGGCGCTCTGTATAAAAGAAGGCCATCTCTGCGCTAAAGTGCAATCGCGAGTAGGTTGAACTTTACATATGTACAAGTCTGGTTTAAGAAACTGAACGCCAATGCAAACGTATATTACATATGTACAGATCTCGGAACACTAGAAGAAACAACGAATAAACTGGAAACAAAAACATGCTACAGACTGACTAAAACAAACAAACGACTAAATAACTGCACAAGGCTGGAACTGAGCATGCGGCAAACAAAAAAAAAAGAAACCGCCGTGCTTCACCTGGAGTAGGGCCCGACGAGAAAGCTCGCCAGCTAGCTGAGGCTGCGTGCCTTCGGTTGCGGAAGAGTCCGCCATCCGGCATCAATCACATCGGTGACCGTCGCCTCAGATTGTACCGGTGCTCGGTATGGTTGCGTTCCGCAGCACCAGTTGTGCCTTTGCGTTTGCTTGTGATACCAATGGGTACCGACGCAAACTCGTCAGACCGTGACGCATAGGCCTTCAGGTCTGCGATGTGGGCACGGCTGGTTTTCCCCATAAGGGGATCCTCCAGCAGGTACGCGAGCGGCGACCAGACTCTGACCACTCGGTACGGACCAAGCCACTTAGGAGCGAGCAAGGCTGAGAACCCCTTGCTCGCATCACTAAGAACGTGGTTGCGCTTCAGGACAAGATCGCCCGCCTGAAACGTCAGGCTGCGGTGCTTGCGGTCATACTGAGCCTTCTGTTGGGCTCTGGCTGCCGCCAAACTCTGCCTTGCTCTGTTGAGAGCCCGACCAAGCCGGTCCCGAAGCGTCGACGCATAAGCAGAGCAGTCTGCCCGCGTCTGCTCATCCCCGAGCTGGCTCTGCACGACGTTTGACATCGGATTCGCCAGCTCCCTCTCGAAATTGAGGAAGGCGGGAGAGAAACCAGTTGAGCGATTCTGAGCTGTTCGAATGGCGAACACAAATTCGCACAAATGGTCTGCCCAGTCCTTTTGACACTCGGCAAAGACCGCCAGCATTGGCTTGAGCGTTCGGTTGATTCGCTCGGTCAAGTTGGACTGGGGATGGTAGGGTGAAGTGGTGTAGTGCTCAATTCCGAGGGAACGGCACGTGTTACCGAACACCCGAGCGGTGAAATAGGACGCATTGTCCATGATCAGTCTTTCCGGAAAGCCGAACCGACAGAACACTTCCTGGAGTTTATCCAGCACCGCTCGTGCTGACACTTTCCGAAGCGGGTACAACTCGACCCATTTGGAAAAATGGTCAGCTACTACCATCAGGTGAACGAACCCCTGCTTACTCCTGGGGAAAGGCCCCATCAGATCGCAGGTGGCCATCTGCCACGGACGCACACTGTCAATTGGTTTCATCATTCCGGGCGGCTTGACAGACATGGCAGGAACGGCAATAGCGGAAAATGTCACGCTTCATGCCGGGCCACGTCACCGATTGACTCAGTTTTGCAAAAACTTTGGAGCCACTCAGGTGACCGGCCAGTGGTTCGTCATGAGAAAATCGCAACAGTGCGCCTCTCAGAATTTTGGGGATAACCACCTTGAACGGGTTAATGGACTCATCATCGGTGGCTATGTATTTCAGCACGAGCCCGTCATGGTCCAGCAAATATGAATCCCCCGGGGCTCGCCGCGACACACGCTGGCTTTTACCCCCTGCGCCCGCTACAATACAAGTAGCGTCCCGGCGCTCCGTCTCCCTGAGACCGTCGCTCATTTCGCAACACATGGGGTCATTTTGCTGGGCTTTCAGCAGCTCTTTCCAGCTGAAAACGATTCCAGTTACCCCAGAGGGAGGCCTGGTCTCGTCCCCCTTCAGGTTTGCAGGCAAAATTTCCGCTCGCGACGGCGTCTCCGAGGCGCTCACGCGGAGCTCTGCCTTTCGCCCGCTTTGCGAAGCGCTGCTTGCCTGGTTAGCGGAATGGGTTAGCCCGTTTGCGGGCTCCCCCTCCTTGCCGCCCGGCGGTTCGTCCGCTTTTTCGCCCGCTCCGCCTGCTGGCGTCAAGGCGCCGATGGCGAGTGGGGCACGGGATAGCGCGTCAGCTACCACGTTCGTGCTTACCTTTCGATACTGCACCGAAAAGTCGTAATGCTGTATCAGGAGAGCCCAGCGCGCCAGCCGACCCGCAGGCTCGCGGAGCCGCATCAGCCAACTGAGCGCACTGTGGTCTGTCTGCACCACGAATTGCGTTCCGTCAAGGTACACGTCGAATTTCCGCAGTGCAAACACAATAGCGAGGCACTCCTTCTCGGTCACGGAATAATTCCTCTTCGAGGGCAGTAAGGAGCGGCTGGCAAAGGCCAGCGGCTGCAGCACGCCATCGAAATCCTGTAGGAGAACTGCTCCTAAACCCAGATCGCTCGCATCAGTCTGGACTACGAACTGTCTGGTCAGGTCGGGTAGCCTGAGCTGCGCTGTCTCGGCAATGGCACTAGACAGGAGGCGAAATGATCGCTCTTGCTCGGGCCCCCATCGCCACGCGGCAGTCTTTCCCAAGAGCTTGGTCAAGGGTGCCTGCACGCGGGCACAGGACGGGATGAACGACCGATAGAAATTGGCTATTCCCAGAAAACGGCGGAGGCCGCGTACGTCCTTGGGCACGGGAAACTCGAGTATGGCTCGGAGTTTGTCCGCATCGGGCTCAATGGAGCCCTCACCCAGCGTGAACCCTAGCAACTGAACTCGGGTCCGCG
Source organism: Amblyomma americanum (assembly GCF_052857255.1). Lineage (NCBI taxonomy): Eukaryota > Metazoa > Arthropoda > Arachnida > Ixodida > Ixodidae > Amblyomma > Amblyomma americanum. Next base: position 188,088,842 of record NC_135499.1, on the reverse strand, counting down.
CTATTTGGGCTTTCGCAGGATTCAAAGTCATCCCAGCAGCCCGTACCCTCGCGAGCACGTCGGCAATGTGGCCTAAGTGCTCATCGAAGGTTCGTGAATAAATCACGATATCGTCCAGGTAGCACATGGCGTGAGACCATTTAGCTTCCCCTAGGACGCGGTCCATGAGCCTCTGAAAAGTCGCAGGACCATTGCAGAGACCGAAGGGCATGCGAGTGAACTCAAACAGCCCTCTGTGGCACGTGAACGCGGTCTTAGACCGGTCAGCGTCCGCCATCTGGACCTGCAGGTAACCTTTGGAGGCATCTAGCGTGGAAAAGTACCGCGCACTGCCCAGGTTTCCTACGATTGAGCTGATCGTCGGGAGCGGATAGGCATCCTTTCGAGTCAGCGCATTCAGACGGCGATAATCCACACACAACCGGTGGCTGCCATCTTTCTTAGGCACCAACACAACCGGAGACGCCCAGGCGCTGGACGAGCGACGGATAATGTCCGCCGACAGCATCTCATCCAGCAACCCATCGATCAGCTGCCTTTTCGCAAGGCTGACGGGTCTGGGGTTAAACTTCAAAGGAAGCGCATCTCGGGTATGGATCTTGTGGCTCACTAAATTAGTACAGCCAGGTTGATCCGTGAAGAGCTCATCGTACTGACACAACAGTGCTGTCAAACGAGCCTTCTGAGTGTCATCCAACGTTACCGCAAAGGCGGCCAGCGGATGTGGTGCCTGGTCGTGCCGCGCCACTCGGTCCCAAAGGGGAGCGTGAACGACGGAACGCTCGACACAAGGGCTTGGCCCTGGTCGCTGAGCGTGGCACTCTCCGAACGCCTTCACTGCGCAGGCAGTTATTGACGCCGGTGGGCAGATGAACGGCTTCAGCTGGGAAAATGGTCCGTCGCGATAGCCGCCATTCGCAATGTCCACCACGATCCCGGTTTTCAGGAGAAAGTCCCTTCCGAGAATCACGGGCACACTGAGGCCGGGGAGGTGGATGAAACGCGTGCGTCTCGTCCGCTCTCCCCACCTGACAGTCAGCCTCGCGGCGCCAGCCGAATGGGCTACGCCTTTCGCAAGGTTGAATGTCGTACGGCAGTCCCGCAAGCGCACCGAGTGCTTTTGCAAGTGGGACAACACCTCTTCACCGAACAAGGAGGCAGTGGCTCCCGTATCCAGTAACGCCAAAAATTCGCGGCCAGCAATGGTGACCGGAATAAACGGCGCGTGCGCATTAGCAAGGCAGCTTGCTCTGTACGCTGAGGGGATTAGCAAGGATTGGGCCGGTCGTCCCTTTACGACCGACCCGCGCCGCCATTTCCCTGCCTCAAAGGAGGCCTGGTTACGGGGCATTCTCTCGCTAAGTGCCCCGTCTCTTGACAGCGGAAACAGCGCGCACCGCCGCGAGCTTGGTCGCGGAACAATGGCGCCTCTCCCTGCCTGGTTCCGCCCGTTGCACGGCCAAAAGGCCGGCTGATTCGGGTTTCCCCCTCCGCTGTGCGTCGGGGCGCTTGGCGTCCCTCGGCAGGCGATCCAGAAAATGGTGCAGCGCAGGCTGTCCGTCTCCTGTAGGATTAGGGATCGAGAGCTCGTTCGCTCAACTCCCATACTTCGTTTTGCCCGCTAATGGCTGCAGAGGCAGCGTGTGCGGGTGGTCGCCGGTTGGGTAGGGGCATGGCCCCTCTCCATGCACAGCGTGGCTCGAGGGCCTCGCTTGCCGGCGGTGGCGGACGATAGGCGCGCGCGGCGAGAATGTCGCCTTGAATGCGCTTTGCCTCGGCGGCCAGCTCCTCAAAATCTCGGAACCGGCCTCCGCACAGGTATGCCGAAAAAGTCGGATGTGTCTGCCTGATCGTCCTTTCCACACGTTCCTCGTTCGAGGCTCTGGGCTCGGCGATTGAGAAAAGGTCCTCCATCGCACGTACGTACTCCAGGAGTGACTCATCCGGAGCCTGTGTACGGAGCTCCAACTCTCGCCGCATCCTACGCTCATAGTCAGCGGGCAGGAATTCGCGCAAGAATGCTGCACGGAACTCCTCGAGAAGTCGCTGCCCGGTGGCCGGAAAGCCGATGCCACCTAGCTGCGGTGTCAGTCAGTGCTGCGGGGATGATGTGTGCAAGCACAACCTGATCAGTGAGACCCATAGCTCTCCGGTAATAGGTGAGGGACTCAAGGAAATCCCGGGCACTGAGGAGGTCATCATACCCGCGGTATGTTGGCATGGGCAACTTGACCGCGGGGTGAGACACCTTCGGCGCGGCCAAAAGCGTCTCAGCCGCTCCTGACAGCGACTGAATCATCTGGGTAGCACTTCTTAGCAGCGACTGCGCCCCGGCCTCAGAGGAGGCTTGGGCGGGCTGCACGAACGCAGGAGGCAAGGCGCCCAGTTCGATGAGCGGCGCAGTTTCCACAGGGAGCCGGGCCAGCGCCTCACCGTTCCCAGAGCAGAATTGACTGCTCGCGGGGCACGGCTGCTGCTGTGCAGGACGGCCGGTTGCGGCAGCGTCGCACGCACCGCTTTCGCACGGGGTGCAAAGCACGCACAGCGGAGGCATGTGATTGATGGGTGCACCGCGGGGTGCTCCCGATACAGCTCCAATGGGAGCTGCGTGATCGACGTTGGGGGTTGTACTGCCGTATGCCCCAATGGGGGCCGCGGCCAACCACGGAGTTTGGCTATTTGAAGAAACAGCAGCCAACGGATCAAAGGACGCTACGACTCCTAAGGGAGCCGACACGTAGCTGCCGAGTGCCCCGATGGGGGTGGCAGACATGGTGCGCAAGCGTGATCGTCAAGGCGACCTGCTCGGCAAATGTGCTATCAAAGGCTAAGAGCCAGTGACTTAGCACGTTGGGCGCCAGTTGTGGGTTTCTCAGTAGGCACAGGCCACTACCCACCGCGGGTTCGAGCTTCGCGCGAGCCAAGGGCCCCGATCAGCCGTCACCACACGCACCCTGGGGCACCGCTGCGGCGGCGTTCAACCTCTGCAGAGAGGAGAGCGGCTCGCCGCAAGAAACAGGCCTCCAAGTTCACAAAGGAGACGTTTATTGACGCCGTCCTCCAGCGGTACATACACACACTCAACAGTCACCCCGTCACGGGGCGCGCTCAGAGCAAGGCTCCGGTGCGCGCTCGGGGCAACAAGAGAAATGCGCGCCGCTAGCACGCCACTGCAGGAGATTGTCCCCGCGGCAGTGCTGTGATCTCTCTCGTGTCGGCCGTTGGGCCGTTTGCGAGAGAGAGTGGGCAGTCAACGCAAGTTGCGCCTGTCAGAGGTCGTTGGACCCCTGGACAGGCTCGAGCCGCGGCGGATCGAGGACCCATGCTGGCGAGCTCGAGTATGAACTGGTCCGAACGGCAGAGGCCGGCCCGGACGAACAGTAACGTACGCACCTTACGCTGTCTCGGAGGGGTCTCTCTCTCTGGGCCCCGCTCGGACGGTCGCGCGCCGCGCAACCACCCCAAACGGGTCCCGAATTCCCGCCAAAAGTCACCAATGGCAAAGGCCCTTGGGAAGCCGGGGGCGGAGCTGCGGCCGAATGACAGCGATTAGCCACCAGCCGTCTCTCCGCCGCCCGAGGCGGGAGAAAGGGAAAGAGAGCGACGCGGAATGCCACGCAGACGCCACGGCGGGAATTTAGCAGGCTTCCCACAAGGTAGGCTCCTGAATGTTGGTCGATCCATGTACGATTTTGTGCAGCATGATTAGACGGTCACACGTGTGTCGATACAACAATGGTTCAAGTGAAAAAGCGTGTGTATGAGAAGATGATGAAAACCCACGGTCATAGCGGCTGTAGATATATATACCAGACTGCTTTTCTTTGGACAGACTAATTTGGAGATAGCGCTTACGAAATGAGGTGACCCCACTACAGACACATACTCGAGAAGAGGTCTAATTAGTGTTTTGTAAAAGCTATTAACTTGCATTGCTTAGTGCTGCCTTTTTTAGAGTACGTTTTAGGCATCCAAGTCACAAATTGGCTTGTTACGACCATATGAAGACATCGTACTCCAATCAATGCAAGGGGTATTGAAATCACCAGCAAGGATCAGTTTACATTTACGAAGCTTGTGTTTTATTATGTAATCACAACAGTCGGGACAATTATTTTTTATACAGTTTGGAGGCTGGTACAAAACGCCAATAGCCACCACAAGGCCACCCATAACTAATTTTGCACCAAACCGACTCAGTGTCAGATAGACCCAGCAACAGTATGAAATCAATGCCTTTCTTTATTAACAAAGCCACTCCCCCCACTACCAAAAGACCTGTCACATCATAAGACAGAGTAATTAGGAGGCATGAACTTGCCTTCCCTAACCGAGTTGTTTAACCAGGTATCAGTGACGCAAATCAATGATGGTTGATAACATTCAATTAGCCAATTAAAGTGACCTAACTTGTTCATTAGGCTGCATGCATTTGCATTTTGCATTCAGAAGTGTAAGGCTGTGCTCATTATGAAGCCACTCTACTTCTGGTAGGTGTGTTACCTATAATTTTAACAACAGACTTACTGATGTCATCCCATGAGTAATGGACGTTGTTTGCTATCAGAGTGTCGAAGCTCAGTCGCACCTTGTTTGCATCTTCCTGATCTCAACTGAATTGTCCCACAGCACAGTATCTGTCGACCCGAAAAGAAAAATCTTCACTGACATAGGTTTTTTACCCCCTAAGTTTATAAGCACTCTTTTGTATCAGGATCTCTGCTCTGAAATCAAGCAACTTCAGAATGACAGGCCTAACTTTGTCCATTTTTCTTTTTGTTCTCCTAACCTGTGACAGCGCTCAACATAGTCGCATTCAGTGTTCAAGTCAGTTTAAAACAGCTACATCACGGAGTCAAAAAGTAGCTCAGGGGTTTCAGCCGAAGTCTCAGGCAGGCAATGAATTATTAAGTTGTTCCAACGTGATCAGTTTTCTAAGTCCTAATTATTTCTGTCAAGTTGCTTGATTGCTTTCCTGAGGGCGGCGACTTTCTTCTAAGTATTTACGCACTGATAAACATTATCGGTGGCTGACACCCAACTTTCAATTTTAGATATCCTAGCGCTTTCTTCTAAGTATTTACGCACTGATAAACATTATCGGTGGCTGACACCCAACTTTCAATTTTAGATATCCTATCCTTGAATGAATCAATTTTTGCTGTCAGCTTTCCTATATCTTTGCTTAGTCGTGTTTGCCCTGCTAGTTCCGCCAGCATTTGTTTCGTTTCTGTATCTGGGCCAGGGTTTGTCTCGAAGTCACCACACAGTGTCAACAAGGCTTTCAAGGAATGCAGCAAGGAGAAAATGGCACAGAAAAAGCGCTCTGGGTCCGGCAGCAGTAGCAAACAATGATCGTCACTTCTGAAGCAATGTACACTGTGCTTGCTGCTTGCCTGCAAGACAAAGTAAGCAAATTTGAGACAGCCATTGGCCATGCCGCTACCGGACCCACTGAAGAGCAGACGCTGGGAGTCAGGATTTATATCTTGCCGTGGCCACGTAGATGTCACTGACATTGCCCGCCATGCGCTCCTTGTCAAGTTGGGCGTTGACCGGGATTGATGAAGATCGTCGTCATCAACAGGCTGATTCCTATGTGACGCGAAATCACACGCAGCACTGAATATGGAATCTGCGTTCAGTTGTACTCGGTTGCCACGCAGTTGACACACGGAAACGGCATAGTCCTCCGGGTAATGATCATCGATGCAAGCAGCAATCTGCAAGACGAAGTAAGCAAATTTGAGACAGCCGTTGGCCATGCCGCTACCGGGCCCACTGAAGAGAAGACGTCGGAAATCGGGATTTATATCTTGCTGTGACTATGCAGATTCTGCTGACGTTGCTCGCCACGCGCTCCTTGGCAAGTGGGGCATTGACCGGGATTGATGAAAATCGTCGTCATCGACGGGCTGATTCCCATGTGATGCAAAATCACACGTAGCATCGAATATGGAATCTGCGTTCAGCTGTACTCGATCGCCACGCTTGACACACGGAAATGGCATAGTCCTCCAGGTAGTGAAGGACTATGCCTATCATTGCCCACAACATTCATTTTGGAGCTGTTTGGAGCAATTTAGCACAATTTTTTTGGCTATATGTATTAGGATGGAGCAGCAAATCTCATTTAGAGCAAATTGGAGCAATTGGAGAGTGACAGCCCTGAAAGAAGAAATGTGGGGTTAAACGTCCTGAAGCGACCTGTGGGCTATGAGGGATGCCGTAGTGGAGGGCTCCAGAGTAATAAAGGCCTCTTGGGGCTCTCCAACGTGGACTTATATCACACAGTGCATGGGCGCCTATTGCATTTTGCGTCCATCAAAATGCAGCAGTCATGGTCCGGATTGACCTCGGGTCCTTAGGCTTGGTAGCCGAGCGCCCTAACCACTGAGCCACTGGTGCAGGTGAATCGTGATTCTACTATATTAACATGGCACTGGAACACCATGAAAGAAACATAAGCAGTCTTTTTTCTCAGTTGCAATTCATTCAGATCATCCTGGTGGCCTGTGTTAAGTGTACATGACTGATGCTTTTTTTTTTTTCATGAAGAATTCAATTGTAAGAGTAAAAATCATTCAGTTGGTCATTTTTATGTGTACTACTTCCAAGCTATGGTACATTACATCTCCTTTCTTATTCTCTTTGAATATGCTAGTGTTCTTTTGTCTGGAGTGCATACACAAGAGAAGGCAGCAGAACAACAAACCACACGTGAAAAAATCATGCAAGTGTACCGCTCGGAGAGCCATGTTGGCGTGCACCACTTCAGCAAGATGGAGGGTCAACTCGTTTAGGTCAGTCACGGGGAAGACCTTAAAGGCCTTGAGCTGGCGCTTGCCCTCGACGGAGCGTACGGGACCAACCACACGAACGTAGCTGCCCTCGACCAGGTGGCTCATGACACGCATCTGCTCCTGCAGAAAGGAGGTGAACACAGTACACAACTATTTTAAGTACAAAACATTTAAAGGGACTCGAATGGTTATGGTGCAGTTAAAGATGCTTGTTTTTAAAGGGACACTGCGGACAACGCAATCAAATCCGATAGTTCGGCATTTTGTGGCTTTGATGCCGCTTGTCGAGCAGCGAAAGGTGCATTTATTGCTAAGAAATTTGGATTCGAAGTTGAAAAACTTTTTACCACCGCTACGAATCAAACTTGTGACTGTCTGACGATGAAAAAGGAGAAGAGTGACGTAAAGGGGCAGGAACGGAAACGAGGACTACATGACTGCTGGCGGCGAGCACTGCGTTCTGTTAGGACTGGGGCATCTCAGTCTGTTGCCACTGTTCAGAAGAGGTAAGCGACAAAACGGAAAGGCGACGGTGAGTCAACGAAACATTTATGTACAGTAAAACAAGGGCATTACATTATCGGCACTATGGCCGAGAGCACAACGGCTCACACAAAGGGACACGGCGATGCGTCGGGAGAGCGGCTCTCTCGCTTGATGTCTCCGTATGCTTGTCTGCTGTTCCCGTCCGGCGCGACTCAGTTTATATAGCCTCCGGTGACCGTTGGAGCAGCCAGCCGTTCAAGCGCTCCAATCAGGTCACTGCACTGGTCACAGTTCGAATTTGGCGAATGGACGAGAGGAGCTCGGCTGTTTGAAGTTTGCGACCGGGATAGGGCTGCCGTCGAAGGGTCGCTTGCGGATTGAGCCAGCGCTTAATAGTGGGGAGAGGGAAAGGATTCCGTCAAGCAAGCCTGGATGAATCATGCTGCAAGCCGCGATGTGCCCGAGAGTCCGGGCTTGCATTGCGCAATGGCGGGCGCACGGCGCTCGCTTCCACGGATGCCAGTGGAATGCGTGCTCGGGCACAACAGCTCCCGCCTACCAGCAGCCGAAATGAAAACTATTGCCGGCCAGACGCTGAAAGTCTATCAGCCGTCGTCACTTAGTTTATGTTTGCACCAAAATTACGATGGATCCCGTTCCAGATTCTGACAATGAAGTTCTCGCGGCCTGCATTCAGCGACCTCTACCCCAAACAGTGCGCGATGCTTTTGAGGGCTTGGGCGACAAGTTTGGCAAGAAAGTCTTAGCGCCGAGGACTTGGCAGCATCGCTGCCACCGCCGAGCCACCGTTACAACAGATGTGTAGCGAGTGGTATGTGCGGGCATATTTAAATTCTGTAATAATAGTCCTCATAGGGGCTGGTTATGCAGCCCAGAGTCTCGTTACATTGACGAAGTGGACCCGCCAACCGGTGCATTTGCTAACGTGGAGGTGCGTTGAACATTGGCTCTACACCGCTCTTTTTCCTTGTCGCAGTTGCGTGCCGCTGCACGAACTTCGTTCAAGGAGCACTCAGAGAGGCACTTGGAGGTCCTCTGCTGCTCCGCCCTTGTAAACAGAGGCGCATAACGAAACCATGTGGGCATGCAGAATGCACAGCCGCAAAGCACCCCAAAACACACTGAAACTCAGCTGGCCGCCTGTTGCGTCACCAACTGCAGGTTTTCTTTTGACTTCCAACATTCAGGTTGTCTTTTTTCAGTTTTCCTCGTGTGATAAAAGTGCGCTGGAGGTATCAAAACAAAACTTATATACTTCAATGTCGGTCAAACATGCAACTTTCATGCATGTTTGTCGTCCTCAGAGATCTGTGAAGTATGTTCTCCTATTTCATCATCGCGCTTGTACTTGCGAGATTGGCCTGTGGCGGCAATGCCTATATTTTAGTTCTTGCTCTTTTATACTTTACAAGAGCTTTGTTTTTAGAAATAGTGGTGTTTTTGTGTTTAGGAGCTGGTATTCTATCTATACAAGCCAACTTCAAGTTCACCTCAGTGCCCCTTTAAAGTGTTCAGTCCTGCAACTCTTGGGTTAAAAATGGTGTGAAACAATTTCAGAAAGGATCCAATCATAGTGGCAATCAGTAACACATGCAATGTTGAAAGCAACGACGAGTAAGGATGTTGGCAAAATTTAGGAACAAAAAACAAACGGGGTATCAGCTGCAAGAAAATAGTAGTACTATTGCATTGACCACACATGTCTTCAGCACTGCTGCATTACTTCTACACTAATCTGCACAAGTTTAAATGCTGTTTGACACAGACATGCTTACAAAAGAACTGATCTGTGCCAGCATGAGACGAAAGCTGCTCAGCTCCACAAATCCACTTGTCAATGCAATGACGAGTGGATTCCTTTTTGCCAAAGGATGTTCTAGAGAGTGCACAACCACACACACAAAAAAATAAACACCCTCTAAAAAAAAATGCATTTCATATAACGGGGGCGGTACAGCACCAAAAAACTTAATTGCAGATTATCGGTTCATCTTGTTTTACGTCATTTGCAGTGCCAAGCTAAAATTAGAATTCAACTAACTACTGATACCATGCCTGACTCTACCAGCATGAAGCAAGATCTTTTCACTTCCACCACAAGAGCTCACTTTGTGGTCCCCTTATTACACCAAAATATGGCAATGAAAAATAGTGGCACGTTATAGGTAGTACATTATGCTGCTCACTTTTATAGCCCAATATAATTATATATCTGGGCAAAAGACAGCCAGGTGATCATGAGCAGACTGTGAAAACTGAAGCAGAGGGCTGCTTTTGTGATGCTTGCCCAAAGCCTTCACTATGCCATGCTGTGATGCAAAACCAACCTATGCAATGTCATTTTTCTGCTTCTGTTTGTGTACTGTGAACAGTGACAGGGCGCTAGTCTAGCCAGACATAGGAACTGTAACAGTAAAAAATAAGAATTTATAGTAGGTAATTTTTATTAATGGCAAGTGAAGCAGTAGATCATAAAATGTGTGCCTGCCATCACCCCAGCCTGCAAACAAAGATTGGCATGCACGTGCAATTACGACTTGCCTCCTCTTGAGCAAAAATCAATCCCTCAATGGGGGGCCCTGTCCGGTCATCCAAGGTGAAGTTGACCCGAGTGCTCTGCTGGTCAACGCTTAGTACAAGGCCCACAAGTGACACCTGCCGCAGAGCAGAAACAAAAATCACAAGAAATGCAGCTACTGCAGTACCATTGGGGTTGTGACGTGGGCAAACACTTTTACACTAAGTAATGAAAATGACAGCCACAATGATACAGAAAATGCTGTTCAGAACACACTTACATACTGCACCTCAAGTGATCCAATAGTCAGTGTGTCCTGGCCCATCATGTGGATCTGAGCTATTGTGCATGGCACCACATTGTCATGACGAGTAGCCTTGAATAAAATGGGGGAAACAAAAGACACCTGTTCACATCAAAAGTAAATGCCACAAACGCAGCAGTAAATATTGATCTGTTGCCGGCAATCAAAGTAAGAGAACCGGCTGCTTGACAAAATGATAACACAGCAGTTGTGCCAACAGTGACTACAAATGCTCACTGTAGCAAGTGAAAGAAGAGCGCTTACTATGCGCACCACCTTTTACGATTAGCTGAGAAATTCAGAAATAAGAGTCATCTAATTTTTTGCTCCTCTTGGTGGCTACGCCCTAGAAGTAGCAAAGATGACAGAACTGTAGTCACCTCCACAGTTTCGAAAGGTTAGCTGACATGCTATTTGCTAAAGCAAACTTGGGAAAGTGACTTTCATACTATACTCCGTTTCATACATCAGGTGCAATGCTGTCAAAGCTAGCGCACTTGTTTGCACTGCCAGCATCCGTGACCATAAAGTAGTGCGTTCCTTGTGGTGATCGAAACATAGTGAATCCTTTTTCTGCAGGCTTACTACTTGACACATTTGTCATGAACTTGATCAAATGGACTCTTATTGCTGACGTCACGCTGTACCTTTCTCGTGCCTTAGACCACTCGGCCAAAGAACAAGCGCGGAGTAACACGCCTCCCTTTATTTTCCCGTCGGACTACTACCGTACCTTTCACAGCGTTGCACCTGATGTATGAAATGGAGTATAGTGGCTATATGCTCATGTAATGATTCTCATTATATGTGATAAACTATGGTTGTTTTGCTGGTTAGACCTCTGCGATAGCTAACACACTGGATGAAGATACAAACAATATGACAAAAAAAAAGTTCTTAAAATTCGTTTGTGCAACAGGGACAGAAATTTTGCATTCTGAGACTGATCACTCTGTGGTATGCTACAGACCTGAAAAGGCCATGCCACATACTTTTAGCTGAAATGCAGGTCAAATTGCTAGTTCTGGAAAAAATACAGATGTGTAGACTGCCGAGAAAATAACTACACCAGCTGCTGCAAGTGCATAGACACCGTTTATCAGGAAAATTTTAGGTAGCAGGAATTCACTGACATGTTAGAAATGCAAACCGCAGCAGTATTCTTTTCCATACCCTTCCGGAAACGCATGATGCAGTTAAAGTTGGATCTCTAGTTATGATTGAGACCTTCGCGCGTATGACTGCCGCAACGCATTTATTTTATTTATTTATTCATTGTATGGGCAATACATTCTATTGCCCGTGGGGCAGGACAAAAGAAGATAGACTCCTGACGAGGCGCTGGCCCCACGGGGCAAAACAGCAGCGGTTTTGAGATCTTATCTGTGCAACATTAAACAAAAAAAAAAAAACAACAAGAAACCATATTTAAGCTACTTAAACGCGTCAAGGAAACCACAGGCTGGCGCCAGCCATTCCGTCATGGGTGAATGCTTATGCTGGTGCACCGTTTTCCTGTCCCCTCTCGCTAGCAGCGGTGAGCGGCCAGGGTCGCTCCATAGTATCAAACACTGCGCACATGCCTATGAGCAAAATTGAGACTAGTCTGCTCTCCCAGCTGAGAAAGGCACGCTCCGTTCGACACTCACGAACTTGCGTTGTGGAGTGTCCTGAGAGTCCGGTGGCATAAAACCTCCACCTGCGAAGCATGCGAATGCAAACAGTTTGCGTTAATCACAACAGATGCATTACTGCTCAACAAAATAACTTGAGCTGGCGTGATTCGACCATAGCTTACCATCGCCCCACGCTGCCATTACCGCGAGAAAGCACAAACACGGTCACCAGAAATTAATGACTGAGGGATTACGGTCACCTGAACAGAAAAACGGTGGTAATGTCTAATTAACAAGAAATGCTCGCACTTTGCTAGATAATTCCGCGCACGCCCGCTCTGTCCGGATCTACAAGTTCGAGCGCGCCAGAATGTCCTAAACTGATGGAGACATACAGCCAGCAGAGTCTAGCAGATGCGAATAGCAAATTCCCTTTTTTGCTCCCGGGACAGTTCTGCATCACGTCAAAGCCGACACCAAACAATAATTGTAGCGCATAAAAGACATCAAAATAATTAAAAAATGATACTTATTTGTTAGCTAAAGGACATAAAATTGAGCGAATCTCTCAAAACCACTTACACAAAATAAAAAGTTTTCTTTTTGTCCGCTAGATGACAACACTAGACACTCAATGCAAGCCTATTATGACTTGTGTGCTATTAACTTCTCTACAGCATGATCGCCCATTGAAAAATGGCGCTGTAGGCCGTGTTCGTTCGTGAGTTCTTGTCAACAACTGTAGGCCTTTCCTCGAAGGTGCCGCAGAGACTCGCCCCCGGTGGTCGTGGTGGGCTCGTAGGGCGCCTTCGAGGAAACCCCCCACAATGCCAAAAGTCGTCGAGAACATGCAGCTGGGCTTTGCCGGTTGTCGCACCGCTTTCCGAAGGGTCAGTGCTTCTTCGGACAAACAGCTCTCGAGCAAAACATCAAACCCGAATGTGGGAAGAAAGCTGAGCGTTTCCGGACTCCCGAGAGTAACTTCCTACCGTTATATACTTGATGTGAAGCATTAGAACACTAATAATACCTTGCTTTGTCGCTACTTTTGCGCGCGGTTTTGTGACCGTCAAAGGTCGCGGCCGTCGACCTTTCGCTGTTGCAGTGAGAATGTTTATATATTGTCGGCCTGATGTGCTTCCGTGTTGTGGCTTCCGGATTTGTGCGGCTGCAGCATTCTAGGGCTGTTTACTGTAAAGGCGATAGATTTACCTCTTTATTTGCAATGCGGTGGCGCTTTTTTTTTTTTATCCTGCTTTGTAAGCTTGTTTACATTGCTAACAGAGTACCACGCATGCTGCATGCAGTCAAGTAATGGTAGTAAAACAGCTCGGTGAATTTGTCCTGTTGTTTTTTATTTTTGACTTCTTACTCTCCAAGAGCGTAGCACTTTTCTTCATCTTCTTTTCGGAAATTGGTACATGCAAGATATCAAATCTAGCGCCTCCGAGCATTCCGCCTTTTAATGCGCTCTGTGCAATCATTGGCGTTCAAAATGCAGTCGGCGATACGGAGAAAAATGTAGAAATGGTGACTACTGGCTCTGAGCTGCGCATTGTTTTAAAGCTTCAGGCATCACAGTACAAACAAGTTGAAGTATGCGCAAAGGTTGCCATTATCGTTGCCAGCTTTCTGTTCTCTTGTGATATCGCACTTAACTGCGCATATTATTGTGCTCAACTTTACTCTGTGCCACCCTTACAGATGTTGATGTCGTGATGCCCTTTTGCTAACAGATGTGGTCATTCTTCGTCTGTTGCTTTCTAAGGGGGTGTCTATAAGGTTTAAAGTTGTTGGGCGAGGTGGTGATGGTATCCCATAATTACAGCGCGACGAGCAGGACATGGCAGAAAGGAACATGTGTAGTGTCCCTGTATGTTCATTTCTTCTATCCCGTTCGTTGCACTGCAGTTATGGAATACTGAAAATTTTATTCATCAGAATGAAACTGCACAACATATGCAGTATGCAGCTTAAAACAGTGCAGTGACTGAGAAAATCTCCTCTCTTGCCTTGTTTTCAGTCACTGAGCTTTTATGTGTATAGAGTTACTGGTCCATCAAAAAAAAAAAAATGGTGCTTGTTCACGATAAATGGGTGATAATGGCATTACCCTTTGTATCGGGCAGCAGCTTGCGCCACTTAGCCTATATGTTCCCCCTTGTTAATTTTTTTCTTTTTCCTCCTATTTCGCTTTTAAGATGTCTAGTTTGACTCTTTTTTTCCTCACCAAATTCACCCTTCCCTAGATTTCCTTCACCAATCTTCTAACCTTCCCTTCGTCAGTGTCTCGTTTCTCATCCACTCGCCCGTCCTCCTCATCAAATCCCACCGTTCTCTCCATGTCTGTTGCTGTTCCCTCGGGGAGGGCTGGGCAAAGTTCTGCGCACCTCAGAACCAAGTGCTCTATGCTCTCAGTTTCAGTTCTACAGGCAGAGCACAAAATATCCGCTCTTCATATTTGGGCCCATATGTTTTTGTTGTCAGAGCCTCTGTCCTAGCTTCCAAAAGTAATGAACTGCCCCACGAGTTATCAAATAACCATTCTTTCTTGATGTCCTGTTTTCGTGTCTCATTATACCTAGCGCCGATTTTTCCTGCATTCTTCCTTTCCACATCTTTCTTTCTGTCTCCTTTACCTCCGCTTTCACATTAGTATTTTGCTGAGCCCCATCCCTTACCTGTAGGTACTTCGTTCTTCGCTTTCGGGTTCTCTTCGTCCATTTTGTGTTCACATCTTTGTGCCATGCAGTGTTGCCGGTGGCTGACGTGCAGCGGCAGTGTCCCTGGGCAGGAGCCTCGTGATCAATATGAGGTGCTTTGTTTGGGACTCACGGGTGCGGGCAAGTCAACAGCCCTGGCCACATTGGTGGGGGAGCCCAGTGATTCTCTCGAGCCCACCACAGGCTTCAATATCAAGACACTGCCTGTGAACGACACTGTGCTCAATATCAAGGAACTGGGTGGTAGGTAACATTGCCCTCACTTTTTTTTTGTGTGTGGGATCCCCTTGTTTACACATGATGACAGATGATGTTGCTTGAAAACGATGCTTTTGAGAGTGTCGGCTGAGACATCGTCAGGTGAAAGCACAGCACAACTTAGACGGGATGAAGAAGTAGATAGACACGGCGCTAACTCTCGGTTGATGATCTTTATTGCTGTCACGCAATAAATAGGTGAAAAACGAGCAGGACCAACATGTGGCACTGCATCAAAGATTGACTACGTAGGACAAAAACATTTGTGAATAAAAACAAGCAGGAAATGTGCAAGAAATATAGAAAAAAAAACACTCTCTGTCATCTTAGCTGCTGAGACAGTCTAGTTCTTTTCGTCTGAGCACAGCAGGTTTGATGAACATGAGCGCTCCTTGAAACCACCTCCCAAAGAGAAGTCTTGGCATGCATTGGTTGTCGTGCAAAAACCGCATCCCTGCTTCCAGCCAGACAACCATACCGTACAAGCATAAGAACCAGCGCATGCTGGAAATAGTTGAAGCGTTTGATTCGTCGGTAGCAATACAGGTGCTTTAGCTAACCTTTTGTTGCGCTCGCACAAAAAGAACTGGACTATCTCTGCAACTAGGATGACAAAGTGGTGGTTTTTCTCTAAATTTTTTGCCAGTTTTTTGCATGTTTTTGTCCTATGCAGTCAATCTTTGATGCACTGCCACGTGTTCGTTATGCTCGTTTTTCACTTATTTATTGTGAGACAGCAATAGAGGTCATTAGTCGTGAGTCAGCACAGAGTCTGTCTATTTGTTTCATCCCATCTCAGCCGTGTTGTGCCTTTACGTGATGAACGCGTACCGACTAGCTCAAGAAAGTACCCTTTTGAGACATCGTGTTGTGCATTCTGCCACATGCGAGAGGAAGATGTGAACCTACCAGATGGTCCAGCTAAACTGCAGGAGCAGATCTTCCAGCTGTAATACTGCATGGCTCATGTTGACAGAGTTTATCATAACTGTAGTAGAATGTGACCTCTTGTCATTGGCCATCTTGTTAATATTGAAAAGTGGGTGCTGTGGTCTTTTTCATGTGGAAAAAGGCCTTTTCTTTAATGATGATAGCAAACATGACATCAATGGTGATTGATGTGACTGTTGCTTTTGCCATTGTTGTGCAGGCTCAGTGCGTCCTTTTTGGCAGGAGTACTTCAGGGATGCACATGGAGTGTTGTTCATGCTGGATGCGGCTGGCGGTGAGGCCTCCTTACAGGCAGCCCGGCAGACATTGGCAGAACTGCTGCCCCAGCTGAAAGGGCGCCCGTGTGTTGTGTTGGCCACCCACTCCGATGTGTCAGGCTGCGCTACTCAATCACAGGTGGGGATCTACCCAGCCCGTGCCCTATTATGTTAGAATGCTAAATAAACTGGGGTGAGACGCAGTCACCATTGGAGGTGCCATGGTATCGTCTAATTTCCCACTATGATGCTATGAATGGTTCTTGTAAAACAGCGCAATGGCTCGAAGCCATACAAAGAAGGGACAAAACACAGCAAATGAAGAACTATGTCTGACCAACTCGCCCACCAGTTCATGTTGTACAGCTATGAATGGGTTCTTATCAGTGTTGTAGGCGTTACCGGAAAAAAGTAACTAAATACGTTAATCGTTATGTTAACAACAAAGGAACGCGTTACCGCCCTACGTTACCTACAAAAAAAGGTAACGCGTTATCGTTACCGAAAAAAAGTACTGCACGTTACTTTGCCGTTACTTCATGGATATAAAATTTAAGTTTTCGTCACCTTAACTTACGATAACAAATTTATAAAGCTCACATTTCACATATAACATCTAGCCCAAACAACGATTTTACGCGATATCCTGATTTAACGAGAATAGTTTGCACAAATGTGCAGGAGCTTAGCAATGTTATAGTGGCGTAAAGTTGCCTGTAGAGTTACAAGTGTTGGATTCTAACTCTGTTGCACATGGTGAAGCCATCTTCTGAATGTGGCATTAAACACAAAATGACACTCCATCATCAATTCTAACTTCACAAAGAAAACATCGCTGAACTCTCAACAAATTTATAGTAATTCTGAAAAATGTGATGTTCCAAAATGCTCGGCATGCTTCCACTCTGTAGAGTTGTATGTGTGAGTGGTTTGGGAAGGGGAGGTAGGTGAAGGAAAGTGTGTGAATGCGTGTTCGTGCACGTGTTTCGTGCTTTATGGCTATTGTCTTTTTTTTAGTTGTTTGCGTTGTCAAGGGCAGCTGTTTTCTGGCATGCATGCGAGCCCCAACTAGGGTTGTCGGGAGCAGCTGTACATTTTGTTTATTTACATCACTTTAGGTGCTCTGCGCTTTTTATTTCTAAAAAAAGGGGCGGAGTGCGTCGCAACTGGAACAAAAAGTAACTAGTAACTTGACTCCTCACGTTACCGAAAAATGTTAACGTAAGTATGTTACCCGTTACAGTTCTGAATTGGTAACGAGTATGTTACTAAGTTACCAAAAAAAGTAACGCGTTACCGGTAACGCCGTTACTTGTAACGCGTTACCGACAACACTGGTTCTTATGAGGTGACAAACAGTTGGTGTTCAACACCATGGCTGAACATGTTTTAAAAGTTGGGGGTTGATGGCGGCACACGCGGAGAAAGGATGATGTCCATTTGTAGCCATTAAGGCCAGCCACAGTATTAATGCGAGCAGTGTGCAATAGAGAGCCTTGATATTTTATAGATTTTGATGTTGGCTGTGAGTTCTTGATATATGCAATTGTGCTGGTTACACGAAAACACTGACATGAGGCATAGGAATCGCTATTCATTGTGGCATATAAGCAATTAACAGCTTTCTACAACATCTTCACAAAGCTGTACAGGGCTCTTGTCTACAGCAATGCATGAACATATTGAAGAGCGGTTTATTGTAGGGCTGAAAGGGCTAGCAGCGTAACTGTTGCACAAACTGACCCAGCAGAAGCGGCACCAGAACAGACTTCCAGAGCAAGCTCGAGCTCTCCCATGCGCGCGGCCGCCGGCCGCCGAGGCAGGCCGAACCTCTTCGTCGTCGATGGTGGCGCATTGTCGTTTTCTTCATTGCAATATAATTAACGATACCTGCCACGCTATCTTGTGGCAGAAGCATCAATATAGGTTACATGTAGGTATGTATGTGGTAATGTGGCAGTGAACCATTCCTGCCGTCTGATACTGTCATCACGAAGATTGTGTCTTTTCCCTTTGTCTGGACTATCTATGCAGCATTGCTGCCTTTTAGAACAAAAGCAGAAAATGCTGACATGGTCAGCTCCTTGTGTTAAATGCGTCATGGCGTTGCGAAGTTTTTGTTGACTTGGTTTGTAGCTTTGTCATTGCATGCTGTCATG
The DNA here is from genome assembly GCF_052857255.1 of Amblyomma americanum. Taxonomy (NCBI): domain Eukaryota; kingdom Metazoa; phylum Arthropoda; class Arachnida; order Ixodida; family Ixodidae; genus Amblyomma; species Amblyomma americanum. The sequence goes on along the minus strand of NC_135499.1, from coordinate 188,070,746 downwards.
TAGTAGTAGTGGTGTGACACTTTTTTCAGGCAGCAAATTAAGCATTCAGCAGTTTGGCAGCTTGCTGTCATGTGCTGCGATTAGATTCACGATTGGATTGTGTGAAATGGGCAAGGCAGTAGACTTTTTGCAAAGCTCAGAATAGAGGATGGTAAAGCTATAGTTCATGCTGCCTAATCGGTGCAGTCTCCCTAATAATTATCTTCAGCAGTTATTGGTGTGTTTTTAGAACATGCAGTCCTGCTATGTCAAACTAATGTAAGTGTCCCTTCACCGTTTTCACCAATAGGTGGAGCAACTACTCGAGGGCCTGATGCATGGTCGGAAGTCAGCCGTGCTGTCCTGTTCACGGGGCCAGCGCCAGGAAGTGCTCAAGGCACTCGAAATGCTCACCGGTTACATGACTGCATCCATAAAATAGCACCAAGCCGCCGCAGATGCACTGCATGAAATGCTCAAGGGCAGCGCTTGCCCCCCCACCCCTTTTCCTCAACCAACAGTTTGCAGACAGAAGTGTTCCCCGCCCCGATCATCCCTCCGGCATAGTTGTGTTCTTTACGGTGAAACTTGCTGGTAGTTTGTTTCACGACTTTACCTGTCAGGCACCATGACTTTCACCAGACATTTGGGGCACCAGCCTGCTTTGTGGAGACACTACAGTCATTTTGTGGACAGACCTTGCATGCCTAGTGCTGCCAACACTTCGCATTACATTTGCCTGTCAAAACACATGCAAGTGTTGACAAACCATATGCAATGAGACTAACAGGGTGCACATGGTAAACTATTGTTGAGAAGCTGCTACATCGCACTTGTGGCTGTTGTTACGGTGCACAGACGACATGATTCTGGTGCACCAATAGCCGGTGCTTTGACAGAATCAGCCGTTTATATAGGGTTGAGGATGAGAGCCTTGCGTAGCAGTACTCTTGGCATTTGAGGCACTTTAACACTACTTGCTGCATGGAGATCTCGCCATTGCATTGGACATCTGTGCATTGACAATGATGTGCACGGAACAGGATTTTCCACTTTTAACTCTGTTTTTACCAGACTGACTTGCAGTGAGATTTTTCCTCACATTCCCTTTCCCGAAGTTGTCACCCCAGCTACAACATTAGCTCATCACTTGTGCCTGTTATGAGCTGAATGTGTTTAGAACTCTGAAAGCGAGTCCCTTCCCTGCCAACCTTCGTTTAAATTATTGTATGTCATGTTTCAGTGGAATCACTGGATTTGATTTTCGCTGTGGTCTTTTGTTGCGACAGTTCCATTTAAAATAAGCATAGATGGTTGTGCCAGCAGAACTGGCATTGTGATGTGTGGGCCGGTGTATCTGCCCCCCTGTTTACACCTTGGCCCACGCCAATAGTGTGCGGCAGTGCATTGTTATGAATCAGCAAAAAAAAAAAACAGAAACAATGCATGTCACCTCACTGTAGAAAGGGCGTTTGCATGCCCCAAAACAATTCCATATTTGCAGCCTCCACAACTTCTCAAATGGCATGGTTTGCATTTGGTTGCTCATTGATCTTTGCTGTATGTATTTGTGCTGCTGTACAAATTACGTTTAGCATACATGTACTACTTGTGTGCAAACACGATGTCGCAGCGCACCAAAGATGGCATATATGCATTTTTGTTGCCGACACAAACCAAGCAACGCCATCTGTTTTCCATGCAGTTTTTGCATTCTTGTGCTTTCGAGTTGAAAATTTGCACTGGTTGATGGAACACCCCAGTAGCTTCTGAATTTTTAAGTTCATGCATTTGTGTTAGGGTTTGAGTGGCGATTACAAACCAGAATACTCCTTGGTGAGATGTTCTATGCGATTCCCAGAAATAGGGACTAGCAGTAGACAACTTACCAGTACTGCTGCCTTGTTGCAGCCATGTCTCTGTTCATTGCCAAAGTTGAGGTGCATGAAGCCAAAGTGAATGTGTTATACCCTCAGCACTTGTTAAGAGCTGTCAGTGTTTAAAAAAAAAGAGCAGAATAGTGCGACAGGCGTGGTCAGAGAAGAGACACCAGCTGCATGCAGCCTCTCCTATCGCAGCCGATCTGTGGTAGGGAACTTACTGGCAGAGACATGCTTCCTTTGGTGACATGATTTGTTGCATGTGTTTTGTGCTGGAGATTGTCTGTTGTTCACCGGGCAACACAGTGTTTCAGTGCACACTGATGCTCCTTTCAGCTGCCAAATTTACATTTGCATGTGATGGGGAAAGTGTTGCTTTTCATGTGGTTTTGCCCATTGTGTTCGCATATGTGGCAGTGTTGTGCTAAGAGTAAATACAGCCTTTTTTTTTTCTTCAGCAGTTGCACACCAGAATGCTCATTTGCAATTGCTAAAGCTTAGATGATCACAAATGAAAAGACCTTAGCTTGAGCAGCCTCACCAAGCACAATTTAGCTGTTTTTCTGGCCTCTGTGGCCTTAACTAGGTGAATATATTTACATATGCATATGTATTGTAATGAGATAAATTGCGCCTGGTGCACTTTTCTTGTGCACCTTTGCCTGTGGAATTCCTTTTCAAATTCCAAAAACATTTGCATCGTGGAAAGTTTCACGACAATTAGTTTGATGCAATCTGCAGTCAACTAGTTGTATTGCACAATGAATAAGGAAAGTCTCTTTGAGCATGCACATGCAAGCACAAGCTGTAGTCTGAAAGCTGTAGCCTTTCTTGTTCACTGGAGAAAAGTTCATTTGATTGACAAATCTGTATCTGAGCAAAGGCACCTGCTGCTGCCTTCCTTCAAACCAAAAGTATTTTCTTTCCCAAAGTACTGTGCATTCAGAGACCAGCACATGCTACAGCACAACTGCATCACATTTGCAAGACAATTGGTTTTGGTTGGCTAAATGTTTTGTGGCCAAGGGGTAACTGTGTTGCATGCACTGCACTGCTTTAGAAGGTGGCAAGTTACTACAAATGGCAGTGTCAATTCTAGTCTTTTTTATACTCTACAGCCACAACTGGTCTTTTTGTTGGCTTCTTTTATCAGCGTTCATTTATAGGTTTTTATATCTTTGCATCATTGTGCTGATCTACACTGTAGCCATAACTGAGCTATGCTGCACAAATATTTCATGCTATCTGCACTCGAAAGAAGCAGGTTATTGAGACTTAGCAAAGGCTGGGTCTTACTCATCGCCAGCGAGGCTGCATTTGCATGCTGCTGGAAAAGGTGCTGCCGACATCTCAAATGAAACAGCCTACCATTTTGTAGCAAACCATCATTTAGTTCTTTGTAACAAACTCGGCACAATTGCTGGACAGGAATGTGACCCACATTTGTGGCTTAGTTTGTGAAGGTTTGTAATGAAAGCAAGTGTTAAACTCTTGCAACGCAATTCAGATGACTGAAGATTATACTATGTTGCTTCTTTGAGTGTCTTATGAGAAGCCCAAATCATGTGCGAGGTTTTAACAGTGGCGACATGTTTTTGTGATCTGAAAGGTTACTTTCTAGCCATGGAGCCAGGCTTGGTTTAGTTTGGTAGATATGGCTCCAATATATCTGCATTATAATGAGGCAGCCACAACTTTCAGGTTTCGACTGGTGTTCTCCCCCCTTTTCCCACTTAACTGATGTTAAGCTGTGTGCAGGGAGGCTGTCAGCCACAGCTTACTTTTATGTGGACATTCAGGAGAAAGTTCCTGAATAGCATATTCTGCATTTGTGTCTTTTACAGCCAGGACTTGTACAGAACTCTGTATGTCAGGCGCAATGTGTACTGTGTTCTTTCTTTTGTCCTGCTACACATGAGACTTGTCAGTGTGTTGCATTGAAACAAGGTGTTCCTAGCTTCAGCTGCTGGGATCGTTTTGCATTTCTTCTGGTTTAATTTTGAGTTTTACAGAATTTCCATGCTTCACATCAAATTAAACCAATAAAACTCTGGCCATTACGATGCCCTGCCTATAAGATATTGCACAGAGGGCTTGAAACGCAAAACTCTAGCTATCGGAGGATAAATTGCACTGTTGTATGGCTAGCACTGCCAATAATTTCACTAAAATGAATGCACTTTGAATTTGATTTTGGAGATTTCGTAAATGACTTCCAATGTTCAGCCTTGTTCTGGACAAATTTCTAATCTGAAAACCTAAGGAGGCTGGAGCTGTAGAAATACTCTCAAGATTCTGAGGCACCTGGATGCAAACATAAGTGCTGCGTGTCTTGTCTCTGAGCTGGTTTTCGACCACGAACATCTTCAAACTCTCCTAGCTTGCCATCATCCTGAACACTCAAATGATCAATCAGCAATGCTTTTCTCATGACATCCCATGCAAAACTTAACTTCACCTCTCTTGCTTAGAGTGCCTAAACAACCAAAAGTATAAAATCACCTGCTCCAGTGTGCTACAATTTATTCCATCACCTTTCATTACCAGATTCAGTTTTGGTCACGGAGGGTATCAAGTACATTATGCTTAAGGACCTACATTTTTTGCGGCGGAAAATACAAACCCACAATATTCTGCCAACTTCATTTTTGAAACATGCCTGGCATACTCCAGAGGTACCTTCATTAAAATGTGATTTGGCTGTTGAAATTTAGTGTCTGGCAGTGCTTGGCACTCCCTTCAAGATTGATGCTTAATACGATGGCCTGATGTACTGCACCTGCAGTTGTCACCATGCATCTCTACTAAAGTCTTGGCACCCACCTGGTGCTTGCTTTCACTTTTGCATGGCCTGGCACCGCAACTAGAAGCCCCCAGAATGGATGTAGGGAGCTCTCAAAACTAGGAACGTCTTTTGCCACTACTACTGATGTTTCTTTCAGAAGACCCCAGTATAGAGAATATTGAGACAGAAGAGTTTGGCCACACTGTCACCAGGGCCACATTTTATGAGCTTGCTCGAAGGGATAGGATAGCATGCATGTGAAGACATAAGAAGAACTTCATTTGCTACCAGATCTAGCTTTCAAGAGATTTCAGATTACTCAAGTTCCCATTATTCTGTCATTCCTACCAGTGTCTGCAACCAGAACCTAAAAAAAAAAATGTGGCTGCTAGCACACAATTGCATAAAAGACGCTCAAATCTGAAATTGTCTGCAGAATCGCAGGAAACCAGGAACCCTAGTTATGGTGTTGCCAGGTGCCCAGGCAAGTGAAGCTGGTGACCACAAGCTTGCAAACACCTGGCATACCACACATGTGCGCAATCCACATGACAGGATCTTGGACAAGCCATCAGATGCTTAAATAACCTTGCTCCACCACGACATTCAGCAAGGAGCTATTCTTTTAAGTTGGCCAGCCGCGTTGCATTTTAAATCTACGTTCCAAGCTACATTTCCTATTGTAAATACTGCAGTTTTGGCATAGGACCTTTGCGCAGTTCTGTACCAAGGGTACTTATCGTACTGTGTAGTCACTTGCGCTATCACGGGCTTCCAAGACTACCATTAATTACCATTCAGCCACTTTGTTTGATGTCAGCAACAGGTCAGCCTATATACAAAAGAAGAAGCCTCATATGTTTTTTTTTCTTTTGCTCAGTCGCCTGTATCATCATCTGTTGTGTCGTAGAAGATGTCGGTGAGGTCCGTCGATGTCTCGGCTGGCTTTGGCTGTTGGCGCTTGACGACATAGTCATCCACAGTCACTGGTATCCGCACGCCATCCTTCTCTGCCTCTAACCGGCTGTCGGCCACACACTTCCTGTGGCAGCGAAAAATGTTCACAGTGTCTAGAGCTTTTCGGTGAGAGCCAAATGCTAGTCTACAACAGGTAGAATACAAGCATCGATTGCTAAGGTGTGGAAGTCGTTAAGAGCATCACACACTCAAAAAAAATATATACTAACTACCGATGTGGCATGATACAGTGTGTGCAGTTCCTTAATTCACAACCACACCATGTTGATGTTTGGACTAGCAAGCGCGACTGAGGCTTCTCACAAATCATAGGGCATAATACGACCTCCAGAGTTCTGTGCTGGCCAGCCGTCGCAGACAGAACGGCACACTTGAAGACAAATGTATGCCCAGATTAATCGTGTGTATTATTTCAGCATTATATCTGTGGTATGCATTAGCAAATCAAATTTAGGATGACATACTATTCCTGCATTTATTTCAAAGGGTACCAACAAAACAGCAGGACAAAGTTTACTTTGTGTGAATAATTCGTATGCTCAGTGAGGTAGTCGCTTCAACAGCTTGTTTCATTCTAATGAAAACAAAATTATACAGTTACCAACATTAAAGCTTCAAACCAATGCAGTGCATATTATGGGTCAACAAAAATGACAAGCTGGAACACTAAAAACCCTCAAATTCTGCAGCTACTGCCAGCAGGCAAGTACATATGCTAAACTTTTAACATCTATCCAATTATGATATTCAGATAGCACTTAAGCTCAGCCTGGTTCAATGTCTAGCTTTAAGTGAAGAGTATTGGCAACGCACCTAGTTTCACAAAACAGAGGACCGCAGAAACAAGAGTACCACCGTGAAAAAGTGTCCTCGGTAGACTGTTCTAGTTGAGACCATTGACAAAGTTAAGGTACATGTATGCTTTCAGTGCATCCCAATGCCTTATCACAACATTACGTTGCTGCAGCTGTCACATTCATAACTATTTCGAACAGACAGGCTTTACTCGTGAGGAATGTGGTCCTGGAGAACGGTGGTAACTGCAGCTCTTTACAAATATTTAAATGAAGGAAGTATCCCATTCACTTTGTCTGCTGACCTCCCTCAGCAATCATGCTATGTTGCATGTCTTTCTGATAAAAAGCAAGTTAAGAGTCAAGTCTTCACTCCCAGTCTGAAGGCATATTTAATTACCCTTCTCTGGTAAAGAGGTGTCTCCTGCGAGAAGCCCAAGGTGGACACCCAGTGCCACAAATTGCATCCTCAGATGCAATACAGTCGCCTTGAGCTAGCTATGCAGCAAATTGCTGCAACCAGTGTCTGAACACCCATTTCCCTTGTTTTCCATCATCACTTGCCAAGTGCACATCACTGACCTACGACAATGAGAATTCGTCCCACGCATGACGTACACATTTTCTAAAGAGCTTCCAGGTATGAATGGCCTTATTCAATGCGAGCCACTATACCGTAAAAACCCATATGCGTTTTCTTTCCAGGTTTTAAAATGTCTAATTTCCGCACCGTATTTCGTGCATATCCAAACAATTTGCAGCCCAAATTCGCAGTTCCAGACTTGTTTTCATTCAGCACTGTCGCCATCAGGTTTCCAGCGAGAAGATGCGCTATGTAATATTCTAGTACACTGTAGCTATATAGTGGCAGCATCGGCTGACTGTTTCGATTTTGACGCCATTTCACTATGCTGACCTTGCGACGCCCACGCTATCAGAATCGGGACGATCACACCTCGCATTATGTCCTGTCAATGAAAACAGCGTGCTTTTAAGGGCAAGTAATTGTAGCGGCCGAAAGCACCACAACAAAGCATCAAGCGCTGCTTCATGGACCGGATTAGGTGGGAGAGCATGCAGTTAGTGCCGCCGAACAGCTGAAACTGGCCTTTCCAGGCACGATCTGCAGCTGATCACGGACACTCGCCAGCATTTCAGAGGAACACGCCGGTCACTCATTCAAAAAATGTGGTGATATCAAATGCGCTTAATGGTGCTGAAGACAAGTTTATATGAAAAGATATCTCTGACAAGGAACTCTAAGAAGACGGTACACCCGAAAACAATGATCGCTAAAGTCCACACTCCCAGGACACTTCCATAGTGCAACTACACGCCCCTGTGCATGCGTGTAGGTCGAAGGCAGTCCGCAGATGCCAGAGCCACCCGCACACGCGCCTGAAGTGACGCACCGGTTCAAAATGACTGAACCCGCAAGTCTGAGCTTCGAGACATACGTCAGTGCAACACGGGGGTGCGGGTCACCGCCAGACACATTGGCACATGAAGATTTGAGCCCCTTCCGACACCTGGCACGGGATGGCACAGCACGTACACATTGCGAGTGTCCATCGAGCCACCGAGTCAAGTGCAAAAGGCAGTGCAAATAAATGCTTCGGTGAGCTTTCCTCACATTTTATGCGGATGAAAATTTTTTTTTCTGGTTCTGCCATCCCCAAATTACACTCGATATTATATGCCGGTGTGCATTACATGCGTTTTTACTACACTTTTGCACACTTCAGAATTCCCGAATAAGACCTTCTGGGAACCATCTCATTTTGTTAACATTAAAGCAGTAAACAGAGGCTTGCTAGGACAATTTAACTAGAAACAAACCCACTGAAATCCAAATGGGGTTACGAACATCCTATATTTCTCTGCTGTTCTTGTTTCACGTCTTGTTCAATTTCATAATGGTCACTGCAGTAATAACGCTAGAAAAAAAGTGATTTCAGAAGAGCTGTTTCTATAATATCAGCCTAACAAGTGTGATGAGGTCAGCTAGAATCGTTTTTCACGAAGTAATGTAACCCTGACACCTAACGTACTGATTCCCTGTGCACACCGCTCATTACCACAAGATGAAGAATTTCATCACATGGAAAATCTGTTTTGCTGAATAATGAGTTAGGGTATGCTAGAATACAAAGAAAGATGAGTATAGACTGAACAGTCGTACTGCCAGGCGATGTGAGCACTTCACTTCACTACAGTATTTTTCAATGCTAGAAGGACCCAAGTCGGATGCAGTATGTTAATACGCCTGCAACTAATTGTCACAGCAGCAGAATGGGTGTAAAAAAAGAAAAACAGACGCACCAGCATGTCTCTCACCAGTTTATTCCTTAAGTCACTGCCTTCATCCGTGTCTTCATGAAACTTGCAGCCAGCTAGCACGTCTTAACACTTCTTGCATCACGCGCACCAACAGTGCTATGTGCGCAAAAAAAAAAAAAATGTCCAAAAACATTCAGAGAAGGTTTCACTCGGAAACAGAACAGATGTAGAAAAACTAACTGGAACACGCTAGCCAGGACTTGCACACACAGGCGTGGCATCACATCATCTATAAATAGTTGCTCAGAACTGATGCAAAGGGGAAAAAAAGTAAAAGACTAAAAGAGAATGGTTTGAAAAATCTGCAGTCTCGCCAACACGTGATCATCAATGGACGTTGTGGCCCGCAGCGGTCAACAGCAGTATGGGTCAGGCTGGCCAGACTGACCACCGAAGGTCAAAGTGATGACACCACAGCCTTTGCAGCAAACACTGTGTACCACAAGTATTGAAGAACTGAAATTAAAAGCAGACAACACAGGAGACAGGCGCTGACACAGCAATGAGCGACCGCCACCCACGCTTTTGGGGGACGAGGGGACAATGCCCATGGTGAGCGCAACCCAAGTCCCGAGAAACGAAACATCCATCCCTGAACGGAAACACAATCCCCCGGTGGCTGCACTGGCGACCGCTCTCGAGGCAGTTGGACACCTCTTGAAGCCCCGGCAGCAACAGCGGCGCCTTCAGGTCGTTGTTGTTGTCGTTGCTCGGGGGCAGGCGATCAGGACTCGCCGTTGCCCGAATCGTCGTCATCTTTGTAATGGGGTGGTCCCGTGCTGCGCCGCCCCACCTGCACACCATCACCACGTCCAGCATCTTCTTCTTCGTCCACCTCCTCATCTTCATCGTCATCCTCAAGGTCATCATCGTAGTCGTCATCGTAAAAGTCGGTCATGTCTGCTTCAGCTGATGTCGCTGAGTCATCAGCCACTTTCTGCCTGTGCTTGACACAGTACTCGTCGATGGTTGTTGGCACAGTCACATTGTCACGGTCAGCTTCGAGCCGGGTGGCTGACACTTGCTTCCTGTGGGTGAACAACCAGCAGAAATAATGGGGCAACAAGAGGGAGATTGGGGGAAAGGGGGAGGGGCAGGAGTTTTCGGAGGGAGGAGACAGCAGGGCCATTAGAAACTTCCACACACAGTGAGCATGCCACCTGCCAAGGCACAGCTGAAAACCACATGCTCTAAGCACACAAGAGCCTTTGCAGGATGGCAATGAATGTGTAAACATAGGACGGGAATACTATAGCCCAGACAAAAATGGCAAATTCAACGAGAACGCTAGGTATATGGAAAAAATGAAAGAAAGATTCAAAGCAGCCAATCAAATGAATCAAGAAAAGTGGTTTTGCCTCAGTGACAAATGATGCACTAAAGCAAAGGCTACCTTTGTCTGTAGCTGAGTTGTGGCTTGCTCTAAAAGCCCTTCTCGCCTTCCGAAGAGGTGCTTCTACATCCAAATGGAATTAACTGCGAAACTAGACAATAACAATGCATGCCTGGAACATGTGATAATGAAATACAACCTTTGTCCGTAAAGTTTCGAGACATTTATTTTCTTCTCTAGAAATGATTTCCCAAAACAAATGGTGCGTACGTGTAGCGCCATCTTTTCGGGCCAACCTGAGCTATTTATATTAACTGCATTGGCAGCCGCTAGATCGCACTTTGTGTAGAAAAATACGTTGTGAGTACTCGGCTGCACATTCGACTGTGAGTGAATGTGGAGAGATGGACGTCCACCTTGAACAGCGTGTAAACATAACATTCTGTGTGAAGCTTGGGAAGACAGCCACGCAGACGTACGAGCTCCTTCGTGACGCTTACGGCAACGAGACATTATCGTGGGCACGAGTTTTCAAGCGGTACAAAAGGTTCGTTTCCGGAAGAACGTCGGTGGAAGACTACACAAGGCAGAGGCGCCCTTCAACCTCACGGAATGAAAACAACGTGGCTCGGATCAGGGAAATCGTACAGCAAGACCGCACCATTACAGTCTGCGTGCTATCAGATGCTCTCGACATTAGTAAGACAACATGCCAGCGAATTTTGCGTGAGAACTTGGGGAAACGAAACCTGAATGCCAGACTTGTGCCACACTCCCTCACACAGAACCAGAAGGACACGCAGGCATCAGTGAGCGCTGATTTGCTCTCCGAGGCAGAGCAGGATGCTGCATTCGTCGACAGCATCATTGCTGAAGACGAAATATCATGTTTTCAATACGATCCTCAAACAAAGAGGCAGAGCGCCGAATGGCGGTCCACAAGCTCTCCTGCGTTGAGAAAAGTGCAGCGATAGTAGACCAAAACAAAGACGATGCTGATAGCTTTTTTCGATGCCAGAGGTGTCATATACCACAAGTTCGTCCCACAAGGGCAGACGGTGAGTCAGGAGTTTTATACCCGCGTGCTCCAACACATGCGCGATGCACTGTGACGCCGTCGCCCTGACTTATGGGCATCTGGACAATGGAGTCTTCTCCACGATAACACAAGGCCGCACACTGCTCTCACCGTGACAAAATTCTCGCCAAGCACAGCATTACTGTACTTCCCCATCTTCCATACTCACCTGACCTCTCCACATGCGATTTTTTCCTGTTTCCTCATGTGAAGAGAGCCCTAAAAGGTCGCTGGATGGGGAGCGTGGAGGCCATTCAAGACGCCACGACAAAGGAGCTGACAGCCCTGCCGAAAGAAGCGTTTTCCAACTGTTTCCAAGACCTCAAGAAGCGTTGGAAGCTGTGTATAGACTGCAAGGGAGACTATTTCGAAGGAGTGCTGCACAAATGATTTCAATGTTAAACGGATCTTTTTAATGGAGTCAGTCTCAGAATGTTACGGACAAAGGCTGTATTATAGGCGCAAAACCTCGTGCAGTCCTTAGTTGACCTAGTACTCCTGAATCCAGCAGCTGAAGTATGCTGCTGTCCAGATTCATCAACACAAAGCTTTGCAATGCTAAGATCACCTCAGCACCAGTCGGGCTATTGTAGGGCAGATGCCCTTTTAACGAAATGCATGGGGCTGCAAATGTCACTCATTACATTAGTCAGTTTACTTTCATCATGCCTCTGCACCCCCAGTGTGGCAGGATAAGTGCCTTGATCACCATCATCAGTCCAGCTCTGCCCACTACAGGTCAAAGGCCTCTCCTATTAGCCCTGCCTGGCACCATACATGCTCAAAGAAACCAAACTTCTTTTAGAGGAGGTGTAAATGCTTATTGGAAACAGTCTGCAATTTCTAAATGCGAACCATTTAAAAACCTTTAGTACCCATGTGGGTTTGTTTTGGTTTGGTTTTAGGGGTTTTAACGTCCCAAAGTGACTCAGGCTATGAGGGACGCCGTAGTGAAGGGCTCCGAAAATTTCGACCACCTGGATTTTTTTAACAAGCAATGATATCACACACTGCAATGGCCTCATTTCGCCTCCATCGAAATGCCACTGCCACACCATGTCAGCCTGTGACTGCACAATGTGGCAGGAGAAAGAAATTCCCAAGATGATGGATGTCAGAGGCACAGGTGAAAATGATGTTTGAAGAGAGCAATGAAAAGCAGTCAGTGGAAAGTGATGGCAGAGTGGCACCAGAAGTTGCTATCTGACACGAAGTGCACGGCATAGAGTCATGCTTCAAGGCAACACAGAGCGAAGTCATCATGTCACAATTATTTCATGCCTGCCAAGTAGCCATGAGCAGAATTGGCAGGATGCTAACAGACGTGCTGCTAAAGCACAGGGAGCTGCTGCTGGAGGAGCAGGTTCTTGAGCCCAAATGTTCCCAAGTGGAGCAATGACAATAAATTAATGAGGCTTTAGACTGACAAGTTTTGAATGCTGAAAAAAAAAAAAGAAATTTGTTCTCGTAAAGAGTGGCTGCTGCATTTGCAATACAAGCGGGGTGTGAAGCAGGCGGAAACAGCTCGACAGATGAAAGGCAGCAGTTTGAGCTACTATCGAATCTCGATATAACCCACTTCAGTCAAGAGAAATTTGTGAAGTAATGCATTTTGTCATTTCTCAATATCTGTCTCACTGAAAGCCATGTTTTCTTTTTTGCAATATAACAAAGTAAGTTTATACCACACTTTTGATTTAATGAAGTAACTGCACATCGCATGCCTGTACCTGGAGCCTTCTTGACAATAGGTTAAAATGAAAAATTTAGCCACGACAGACCGCAATGTGTGTGTTGTGTTGGGTTTTATGGCACATAGGCAACTAAGGTTATCATGTGCCAAGCTTTCTGCTTGGTGCAGAAAAGTTTTCTGCAGAATTTTATCATACCAGTTGTCGGGTGAGTTGGTGTTCATGGTGATCCATAACAGTGCGACAGACGGGAGAGAGAAGAAGGGACACAACACAGAGCGCTCTGTGTCCCTTCTTCTCTGTCCCGTCTGTCGCGAGAATTTTATAGAAATGTGACAAATCGTCAGTGGTGTAGAGGGCCTAAAAGGTTAGTTTGTACTACCTAGTGACGACAAAGGATAGTAATTTCAGAGATTGCTACTAATAAAAGGTTTAAAAAGGGTGGGGTAATCTCAGCGGCCATCCTAGACGGCAAGGATCTCGAGACTCCCAACCAATCAAATAAAAACCTCAGCCACCTTCTCAGGAGCGAGAAAAGTGGGTGAGGTGTATAGGGAAGCACGCGTAAAGTTTGCCCCCACTACACCAGCAGAGCGCATTGAGTCAGCAACGTCTCGACTGGTATGTGTGTTGCTCGCACCGCTGGCGCTCTCTCTTTCATTGTGTGCACACGTCGTACTGCTCGCAGATGAATAAAAGAGGCGTTGCCGCTCATTGTGAGTCATGGCTGGAATTCTGCAGGATTCAAACAGTGGAGAAACTTGTTGTGTCGGGTGCTGTCACAATAGTTCCCCGAACTCCAAAGGCCAGAAGCTGCCGGTGAAATTCTGCCGATTTCCTGGACATTTTCCACACTCTTGGATGAAAATTTTTAATATTAGAAAATTGTCAGGTACTGTTATGGAAATACTGAAGGTAATGGTCCATCCTTCCAAAGTATCCCAAAATCTTTTGGATTTTTTCTATAGCTCGCACTGAGCAGCTAAAGGAGCAATAAAGAGGAATATGAACTCTTATTTTTACCACGGGAACTCGATCTACACGTTTCAAGCATTCCTAGAAACTTCGAGTTATTGTCCTGTGCGGCCGATTTCCCCAATTTAAATCGCATTAAACGTGCTGGCTCCCGCCCTTTTTTCGAACTCAACGCTGAAGGTAGGAGGAGTCAACTAATGCGTGGAGTGCCTTTCAGCCAGTCCCGTGGCAGCTTGCTGCTCTGCCATCGGCGGAGAGATGCGTCAATCAAAGAGTTCACGCATATTTTTATTTCTGTGGGCCTAATTTGCGGCTATGTTGTCTGCAATGTGAATTATTTATTCACAGAAACCTAAAAAACAAAATAAAAGAACACGAATCCACCATGGGACTGGCTGAAAAGCGCTCCACGCAAATCTATTTTTTTTCCAGTAAAGCCCTCCGCCGGTCAGGTAATGGAAAACATTTGGGAGACTGACATCAACTGTGTTATGCAGACGCATGTGAGACAAGTTCAGTGACCGCCTCAGTGTACTGACCTGTGACGCCAGGCTCATTTTCCAAATTTATTAGTCTAAAAAATTTCTAAAAAAAAAAGGTTAAGTCAAAATGTTTCCTTGCATATGAATGAGCATTTGCATATGAGCGATGGATCTGCAAATTGTTTTGGGGATGCAAGTGCATTGTAATTGGCATTAAAATAAATATACCAACCACTTATCTCAATGATAACGATTAACCAAACAAGCATTTTTTCTGTTAACCATGAGAGAACAGGTGGCAGGCGCATTTCGTGCGTGTTTTCATTTTTCCCTCCAGCCTCACGTATTGCCTCAAGGGCACGTCATTATTTTATCCTCAAATTTTATGTTCAAAAGAAAGATTATTTCCATGAGAATTCAGCGAAAAACTAACTAGTACCTAACTATTTGGTCAACAAAACTGCATGCACCGAACTGCTCACCCATCCAACAAAATGAAGCATTTTGCGAAAATGAGCATGCCAAAAAGAAATGCTATTTTTGTAAATGATGTCATTTACTTGCGACACACATTTTGCCGTTATGGTAATGCGTATTCATCAACAATCTGCTCCACGGAGGTGGACATGATTCACTAGCAGTTTCAAGTTTGTGCTGTGAAAAAAAGTTTCACTGTCCACTATTTCTCTGAACCCACATCTTAGAGTGCACATTTTCCTAATCCTGTGAAGCCCGTCAATGCTCAAGCATGAGGGAAAAAGCATGCGACTGCGAAAACATATTTGCAGGCAGGCCAACATGTGCAAAGCATGTGCAAAACTGGCAAGCACGCTACTCGCGCAGCTATTCAATGAGAGGGGTCACTGGTCTGCCCGGTCAATTATGGGGAGTTGGCTGGAGAGGGCGCTTTACAGTGGCGCTTGCAACGGCCCCCTGCGAAGCTGCGGCCCGCATTATAAAATCAAGTGAAGTGCTGGGTATGAATTCACAATTTTTGAAGAAAACCTGCTTTTCTTAAAAAGCTAAAAACAGAAGATATATCAATAATTGCATTATTAGACACATAAGCTTTCCATGATGTTTTCTTGGCAATGCACCGAATATACTGTGCTTGCGCTCTCGCCTTTTTGAAGCCGATCAAGTTCTCGTGTGTTGTGTATCTGCGAAGATTCCCCATGATTTATTTTGTTGTTGTTTTGCCTCCGTATATTCTCGTGTGCACCGCACTTTGTGGTTCTAGCGTACTACTCCTGTGGATTCTAAAATTGATAGGCGTGCAGCAGTAAGAACGCATGCTGTGAACATTTCATTTATTTCATCTATGCGAAGATTTTCTAAAGTTATATTCTCTAAAATGGCTTTTTCTGTAAGCAATGCCCTGTCAGCTAAATCTAGCTTACACCGCCGTGGTTTTGTTGGGATGACTGCTGGCGAGGATGACAGGCAGACAAATCCAAACAGCTCTTCTTCCCGAAGTTGGAGAGCTGTACTATATGGGTTTACCAGAGTTCAGCAAACAAACATTACTACACAGAATAAAATCCTCTAACTGACCTTTTCTTCCCCAAAAAGACGAATATGCACTGAGGTCTCAAACTTGCGTTGTGTTTAGTGACACATGAGCATCTAAGGCTATCATGCGCCAAACACAAGGTATAGAAAATTTTTTTGTGCAGGATTTCAAAAAAAGTAGAACAACAGTGGTGTAAAGGGCCTAAAGAGTTATTTCGTACCACCTAGTGAAGGTAAAGGGAATAAATTTTGTAAATGGCTGATGGTAAAAGCTTTAAAGAAGGTCGGGTAACCTCAGCGGCCATTGTTGGTGAGGCAAGGATGTCGAGGCTCCGAACCAATGAAATGGAAACCTCAGCCTTATTTTCAGGAATGAGAAAGTGGAGGTGTATCAAAGACAAGTAAGATATTCACAGTTTATGAAGAAAACTAGCTTCTTTTAAAAAGTTAAAAACAAAGACATGTCAACAATTGCATTATCACTCAAGAGTAGCACTGGGTGAAACGGAATGCATTCATTACAAAATTGAGTAAAATACTACTTTTTTAGTTTTTTTAGTTTTGAGCATGACAGTAAAATATGGTTTAGTGTGAGCTCGTCTCCACATCTTTTACAAAGAGCTTTGTCTTGACTTGTCAGTTGGAAGCTATGTGTCAGGTGTGTGTGTCCTATCAGGGGACGACATAAAATTACTGCTATAAAATGTTCCTGGTGTGTACAGATCTTCCATTCCCCAAGGGCAGGCTTTACAAAATGCAGTTTGTTGTTTATTTCATCATCCCAAGTTGTCTGCCATATAGCCTTCAAATTACTATGTATTAATTTCATGCAGTCTCTATGGGGCATGCTCACTTTCTTGATTTCATGACTGCGAGCTTCTGCAGCACACAGGTCGGCCCCGTCACAGGCTCACTGCGTGTGGCCTGGACAGATGCCGGATCCTGGTGTGATGCGCCGCGCCCACACACCACATCGACGAAGTTTGTTTTTGCAGTGCAAAACAATGTGTTCATGGTTAGAGCAAATCGCCTTCTTGCTTCCTTGAATGAAATGTTTTCAGAGTGATTATTTCGTTTTCTTTTTTCCAGGACCAACACGCCCTGGAGTAAGCAGCATGGTCTCTCCTTCACAGTTTGCACAGCACAGAGCGGCGTAATATTCACCAGATGGGCGAGCTTTGAAGCGCATTTTGGGCAAGTTCTGTGGCCACAACTACTCTGTGAACCGTAGCCAAACCTCTGGCAATTAAAACATCCGCGCAGGTTGTGTATATATGGTTTTACATTTATTTCCAGGTGGCCCACTTTAATGTTTTCAGGCAATGTGCTAGTGTTGAATGTCAGGATCAGGTGTTTCCTGTCTATTTCCTTGTTATCTTTCCGGATCTTGATTCGGTGAACATCTATTACAAGAATTCAAGCATTTTTTTTTTCTGTGAGGCGGACAAAATCAATTTCTGAGATTACCCCTCGGACGGTGTTTAGAGACTGATGTGAAGTGACAGAGACAGGGATGTCCCTTATGGACACAATGATGGAGAGTCTTGAGTACTGCACAGTGTCATGCAGTTCAAGCAATAGGTCACCACTGGCGATAACTTGCAGCCAAGGCCCAAGGCATCTGTCAAGTACTTTAATACGAGAAACGAGGATAAGATTCTTGCTTGTTTTGGTTCTATTTCACTACGGATCACATGGAATTTGGGGAATGTTGCCTTTCTTTTTTGAAAAAGGTCTCCTGCATTGTTCCGCCCTCTTAAAGAGAACAATCGTGTTTGGAGGGGGGGGGGGAGCCATAAAAAAAATTGTTTTTGGTCACGGTGCCAGCCACCCACCATGGATCCCAACTAGGGGACGGAACAGGAACTTGAAAGCAAGTCCAGCCCAAGCCAGCTGCACACCCTAACTACAACCACATATGGGGCAACTCGGGATAGTTACTCCACACCAGGTTAACCCTACCACCAGGAAAAAAAAGGTAAAACCAAGAAGGGAGGAGAAGAGAGGAAAATTGTTATAAAGAGGATAGGAAAGTGAAAGGTGGAGGGGAGAATAGGAAAAGGAGACTGCCGATTTCCTCTGGTCGGGTCAGGCTGGAGATGGCGTCTATGGGAAGCTGGAGCCAAAGTGGTGTGTTGCCTCCGCCGAGGGGCTTTAAAGGTCCAAACGCTCGGCATCTGCTCAACCACCCAGATCCCCTTTTCCATGAACACGGCGATGCCACGCATGGCTAAGTGTGGGTGCTCGGGTCTGTGGTGGCGCATTGCACACAATCACCCCCCTGTGGGGATGTCCCTGTGGATGTTCGGGGAAACCATGGTGCTTCAATCACCATCACCTGCACGCTGCAGATGCCCCTGCGGGGAGACCGCAATGTGCATGTGCCCTTTTATGCAAAAGTGTTGCCGGTAATCTGCAATCAGTAGAGCAGAACAGAAGTAGAACGTACCTCTGCACCGTCTGTTGTGTACATATGGAACCATAGATGGGTGCACTCCACGACCGGTCATCTGTGTAGTGCGGCAAAGCCTGCCGCCTCTCATTGGCACTGGCACCGCATAGTGTTCGGGACTCGACATATCCTTTTTTTTTTAAATGCGAAAGCATTTCTTGGTTCATGAGTCGCGTCACTGGAAGCTGTGAACAGGTGCTGGGGAGAGAAGTTGTGGACAGAGCATGTCCGCATGAACTGAATAAAGATGCAGTCGTAGTGCCATCATGCGTCACCCGCTGAAACCCCCTCGCAATGTACGGCGCTGGTCCAGCAGATGGCACGTGCGTAGGAGAGATGACGGAGGCGAGATGGCAGATGCGCAGTAAGGGAAATGGTTTCGCATTACTATACCTAAGCAGGCTTCAATGCACCCTTGGAATTTTTTTCTTTTCCTTAGTTATTTCCATCTGGGAAAGTCCATAATGCTCATTTGGACCTTTTTTCCCACAATATGTCACCAAGTAGTTCCTTCTGAACAGCACCATCATCGTCGGGAGCCCAATGGAAGACATCTGGTGGTTCGTGTGCTCGTATCATCTGCCGCAGGTTCTGTAGCTTACTGTATAAAAAGCATTCTGGGCCAGAACATTTTAAAAATCTGTATCACCGCAAAATTTGGATCAACAGTAATCACATCAAGAGATTCTACTGAATATATAAGAAGCCATCTACCAGGAGATTTCAAGAATCTGCAACTTTTGACTGCTGAAACATTGGAAACATAGGTTCAACATTGCAATGTGAGCATGACTCCAATCTTCAACCATTTTGTGTTTTCTTGGAATGGCTGAAGACAAAGCATGGGCTGTGGAAAGCCACTCAGCAGAGAATACAAATTTCAAGCCCACATGTCTCAGTACACCATGGAAGGCTATAAATGCTATTCATTTCAATTAGAATACATGTAGCAATTTCAACAGAAGTACAGGTATTTTTTTCTTCACATAGTTTAGTTCAGAGTAATTTTCTGATGATTTTCAATGGAAACATGAAGCAATGACACGAAGAGCGGCTGCAGAAGTAAAAGAGTACTTTTGTCTTGCAAATTGTAGTCATACCCATATCCGCAGCCAAAGCCTCATCACTGTTTGCTGGGTCATTCTCATCAGCTCCTTCCGATTCTTTAATGACATCCACACTGTCATCTTCATGTGTGTTATTTATAAAACAAATATTCATTAAGAACTAATTGCAAAGGCATAACAAAATAGGTGCAAGTGGCAACGAGGGCTTATCAAGAGAGTGTTTTCAAGCGTATTATTAAAGCAAAATACCGTATATACTCGCGTAATGAACCCACTTTTTTCCAGAAAAGTTGAAAAAGTTTGGGGGGAGGGTTCATTATGCGGAAAAAAAGGTTTCAACAGATTTTTTTGGAAGGGTCGAGATTTCATATACCTCCGTCCGTCCTTCCATCATCAACAAACGCACGCGATCAGACGCGTTCATGCAGCTGGTATTTAGCATCATTCACTTTGACGAGATCAGGCAATTTTGTGGTAGCCGGCAGCGCCGGCCAATCGCGGCGAGATCGCGAACGTGCTTAAGGGGGGAGGGGAATGGTAAATGCACAAGTTATTTTGGCAATAGACAAATTTGTAGTCAAATACTTTCTTTGCTGTGGCAACCTCAGTGCGTGAGACAGTTGCAGTGATCAGTTACCCATTAGTGGTTACAGAAACTAATGTTTTAACTTTGAGTGTTGTGTTGTCACTCTAAGTTGTTTTATCATCGGTCAGCAGAAAACAGAGAAGCAAGCAGACAACAGAAGCATCCTTTTCATTGTTTCATGGCAGCAGAGCAGTTACCGCCCAGTGACGAAATGTATGACAGAAGTAAGCAAGCGCAGGCATAAGCATTTCAACATAGAGTGGCAAGAATGATGTACCGTATTTACATGATCGTAAGTCAACCTATTCTTTAAATTTAAAATCCGAAATGGGGGGGGGGGGGCTTAACTTACAATCGAAATGAAAACATCGCACCATAAGTAAAGGCGAGACAAACGAGATATCAGGCATGCCACAGCGTGGTTGCATTTTTGCTGCGCGGCTCCGTCGCATCGCTCTTGGTGCTGGCCTTGAGCAGCTGCTATGTCAACACGCAAAACTAGCATACCCTGCCCGCGCGCGCGGGTGGCGGCCGATGGCTGCTATCGATAAGCAACAAACTGCCACCCCACACATAGCTGCTGACTGTGGTTGCTGGTAAGTGGCGGCGGCCCGATAATACAATCGCATTCTACGGGAAGCTCAAGCGTACAAGTTTTCTTTTTACTTTCAAATGCGCGCTCGGCGCTCAAGGGAGCGTTGATAGTTGATGGAAGGGCCGCTGTTCCAATCGAGGCGGCACCCCCAGTCGAACAGCAGCGGTGCCGGGGAGTGTCGCTGGCCAACTGAAGAGCCGACGCCATTCACGCGTAGTTTCTCTTTGGCTCTGACGCATTTGACTACTGCCAACCGCGTTTCACAAGCTTTTAATGTAGCACTTCGTCAGTCATCATTTGTGCTCCAGGTCCGACAAGCGACCACCAGAAAAAGAAAAAGCAGTGCAGCGGTGCACAACAGCATAGAATATGCAGTGAGTTATCAGTGGCTCAAACATCGCACATGCCTCATCTGATATGCAATTCACTGCTTCGTTTCTTTGGCTGTGGCAACAAAACAGATATTTAACAATGAGGTCATCTTTCTGCATGCTTCCATTTGCGGCTGATTGATGGGAAAAGTGTACTTATCGGATTCCTTTGCTCATTATGTTCACCAAATGTAGGTAGACGAAGCTCTTTTACCACTGATGCCAGTATTAATGCATCATGTAACTGTTACCCTGTGAGGCTTTTGCTGTACGATGTGGGAGCTGCACTAGCTGCTCTAAACAAGATTTTAGGACTGTGGGGTGTGAGTAACGGCAACATTAATTGAAACATTTTTAACGGGAAGGTAACAATAGAAACAACCTATTTGGTTGTGGTTGTCGAAGTGGAAAGTAGGTGGATGCCAATGAGTAATTACTCCCTTAATACAAATCTACTCAACCTTGGGGGGATTCCCTAAAACGTTTGACCACCACTGTTCCCACTTTGAGTTATTGATCAATTCGCTCTCGCCCTACCATAAGCTGGCCGTCCCGGTTAGCTCAGTTGGTAGAGCGACTGCTTTGGTGAACCGGTGGTCCCAGGTTCGAACCCCGGAGCAGGATGAATTTTTCTAACTACGAAGTTTCTGAGAAAGCTGTATAGCTTTCCTTTGTAGCCGTATGGCTGTGCTCGGATGGATGCCAGTGAACAGAGATGATAAGGTACCCGATGCAGTTTAAAGTTTATAGTGCTAGGGTGACTTTGACAAGTCTTCACTACCTTGGCCGGCTTACTGGAGACGACGACCGAAAAATTCGGACCGCTGATTTATCGGACATGCTTGATTATTCGGACTTTCCTGTGGCACTGCAACATGCCTCATAACACCAATGTGTAAGAGCTCCTGAAATTTTAGATGCACTGCACATGATTGTTCGATTTTTTGGACTCCATTCGCACTCATTGCGGCACAGTCACCAATAGCCAAGCCGCCAAATAATGTGTATAGACTTTTGCAAAAAGGGCTCCCCGGCCATCACCATATTGCTCTTTGGACTGTCGTGCACACTTGACGCTAGCACTGTGGAAGCTGCAGCGAAACCGGTTTGCAAGTCCAAAGAGAAGGCGTTTTGACAATCCAGATGCCCGAAGCAAAGGCCTATAGTGGAACCTCATTAATTGAGATTTAAGGGGGGTTGTAAACATGATCGAATAAAACGGAATCGATACTTTTTGCAGGTCCGCACATCGTGCATTCGCGGTTGCAAGCTGGTACCGTTCTCAGACATCGTCCGCTGGTATAACTTGAAGAGTGATCAAAGTTCACAGTGCAGATTTCTTTCGTTTTGATATGCGAAGATGCAGCAACAAAGTGCACAGGAGGCGTACAGCTTCACGGAGCCGGCAAGAGGAACAAAATGGCACTGTTTTTCATACTGAGGAGTTCGTGCGTGCGACAAAATACACTGCATCCTCAACTGTTTCTACCATAAAATCGTCAAAAGTTGCATTTTGATGACAAGCAATTGCTTAACACCTTCATTATATGCGAGTCACAGCAGAGCGCCTACAATAACATGTATACCGCCAGCTTAGAGATTGGTTTTCAGCTTAGTTGCTAGGCCTAATTACGATGGCCAGTGCCAATGGAACGCTTGTCTCAGCCGTTGGTCGATTCTTTCTTATATCAATTGCTATCTTTGCCTTTCTGTTTAATGCCTTCATGTTTCATGAAGTGGATGGCAGCGTAGCCTTGCTTGATACACTGTCTGTTTGCAAACAATGGCGGCAACATTTGTATTTTGTTGTTTTGGTCTTTTCTGTCTTATAAAAGCTCCGTTATCACTGAAAATAGCGTCGTTAGAAAGTCATCTAGAAATACAGGTCAACTTGAATCTGTCCTCCATACCACATAACAATTATGGACATTTACTCGCTGCCTACATTGAAAATTGGTTTTTTGGGGACAGGAAATGGCAGAGTATGTCTCACATATTGGCGGACAACCGAACCATGCCTGAACCACACCGTAAAAGAAGGGATAAAGGAGGGAGTGAAAGAAGAAAGGAAGAAAGAGGTGCCATGGTGGGCTCTGGAATAATTTCGACCACCTGGGGATCTTTAACGTGCACTGATATTGCACAGTACACGGGCGCCTTTGCATTTCGACTCCATCGAAACGCAGCCGCCACGGTCGGGTTTGAACCCGTGTACTCCAGATCAGTAGCCAAGCGCCCTAACCACTGAGCCACCGCGGTACGTTACATTCCATGCCATCTAGCGCCAATTCCTGAAAGTTACCATGGCCTGTCTTTGATGATGAATTTAACTCTTATGCTTATGGGCCAAGTCCTGTTGAAATCCATCGTTGCCTACAGTAGTCACAATTTGTTTTGTGAAGGTTATGGAATGCATTCTCGGGCTTGTGTGAGCCCAAGACGTTATTTGGACAGCTGCACTGCAGCAGAGAACAGTAAATGTCTCAACTGCAGCCCATAAAAAATAAAGCAGCTGCTTTTACCGCAAAATTTTTATTGTGGTGTCCATAACTGAAGCGGAAGCATGAAGAACGACATCAGTAGAAAAGTAGCAAAAGTCAAGAATCGACCAATGTTTGTGCACAATGGGTGTATGCTAGCTACAAAAACAACTGCACTGCATGCATTCACATCTATCTCCCTTTCCTTACCTGACCTTAGCACAAAATAATTACATCTGCTGTGAAAATATAAAACAAAACAATGACTGGTAAGATTTCCCGGAATTGTCATTGTCAGATTCGTGCACAAGCAAAATACCATTCGCAATGACACAGCTTTTGGAAAAAAGGGCGTCCAATTATATCAGTCATATGCCTATATTTTAGAAAGAACTCAACCATGTTCGATCTCAAAGTGACCAACACAAAAGTAATGCTCCGCTTTTCATGTAGAAAAGACGGCATGAATCACTACACTGCTGGGCATCAAGTGCAAACCATTTAAGACTAGAACTGATAAAGGAAAAAGAAAGCAGAGAGTCCAAATGAACATGCAAAGATTCCCTGCTCTAAAACAAATGTGCCAATGTCATGCCACATCAATAAAGAACCAGGCAAATGTGTCTTGCAAGGAAAGGTGCTGTACGATACTACAACACAAGACTGTGAAGCATAAAAAGATTAAGTACCACATAATTGTAATGTCACTGTCTAAACCGTCCCACCAGAGATGTGACAGCAAAGGCCTCTAGAAAGATGCAAACTGCATTTTTTAAAAGCCTAGGATTTTCCTCACCAGGCTGCGACTTTACAAGGTATAAATAACTGAAATTCTGCCCACAAATGCCAGCACAACATTTTGACCCTGCACAGTGAAAATGCCGGTTTCTCTATACATTTGACATAAGCTCATTTAGAAGCAACAGACTCACCGTATGATGTTCTCATACTCCTTGTCAGCACCCTTAGAGTCTTTCCAGCGGCGGTACATAACGGAAGCATCTACATTGGCTGGAGAGAAAGTGTTGGGCTCGTTCAACAGTGAGATGACGCTGAGTAAGATGGTCCTGGAACATACACAAGACAACTGTGTTACAGTCAAGAAATTTATGATTTAGCAACTTGCTAACTAGCCTCGTTCTGTTAAGCGCTGCATGTGCCTGTGCAAGAGATTTAATTATCTCTTGCAGTATCATTTTCAGTCCCACCACAACCTCAACTGAATCCTAGCCACAGTGGCCACGAGAGAGAGAGAGAGAACAAGTTTTTGAGGAAAGGAAATGACGCAGTATCTGTCTCACATCTTGGTGAACACCCGAGCTGCTCCATAGTGTGTAGGGAAGAAGGTGGGAGTGAAAGAAGAAAGAGGTGCTGTAGCGGAGGGCTCCAGAATAATTTAGACCAACTAGTGATCCTTTACCTGCACTGACATTGCACAGCATACAGGCACCTTTGCATTTCGCCTCCATCAAAACGCGGCCGCTGCAGTTGGGTTTGAACCCAGGAACTCCGGCTCAGTAGCCGAACAATTCGGTGGCAAAATGTTATGATGCCTGCATGTTCCCAGACAACACCAAACATCCTGAGGACGTCCTCAAATGGTCCAAACGTCCTCGGGGCCTCTAAAACATCCTCAATATGTCCTCATAATGTCCCAGATTGGACTGTCCTCAGAACGTTCGCAGAATGATGTTCTCAGGTCATACCAGCGGCTTCGTGGTCCTCAAAATGACATTTTGAGGACATATGTTTGTGAACACGCATGCATGAAAATTATCAGAAAAATAATGCCTGTATATATATATATGTGTGTGTGTGTGTGTGTGTGTGTGTGTGTGTGTGTGTGTGTGTGAAATTTGATTTCTAAGCATTTACTTCCATTAAGTTTTATTTGTGATGCATTACTGCGACGGCGCTCTGAAGTTTTATCCCATTGACAGTATGCATGCAGTTTTTTTCAACGACAGCGCGCTTAGACCGCAAATTGCTGCACGCGGAAACGAGAGAAACCACCGCCTTTAGGTGTCTACCGCGCATGCACGCTGGTTCTAACTGCAGCCCAGAGAACGCTTGCTGCGTGCCAACGACAGAGAAAACAGTTTGAGGTGCGGTTCCGGTAAGGCTCGTGCAACGCCGTATTCAGCCACCCGCATCGCTGCTGGTTCATGTCCTGAGAAAATCGATGAGTTCTGGTCTACTGTAGTTGTGATTGCCGTTTTTTCATGTGACGACGCTATCGCGCACAATTAAAGCTTCTGCAAATCGTTTTCCTTCATGCAAGGCTACGTGTTGTACGCAATGCCGCTAGCTTTTCCTTTGGCGAAGGAGCACGATTTTAGCCCGATCACGGAAAGCGGGCTTGAATCCGGGGGCCCGTCTGTGTGTTGCTGGGTAGGCAAATTACAGTGTTTTTTATTTCAGTAAAAAATGTTCTTTTTCACAAAGTCAATCGTTCAGCAATATTTATTGCCTCTTAACATCGCATCGCACGATCAACATCATCATTACCGTGTGTTGCCGCTTCTCGTTTAAGCCAAGCCAAGCCTGCATCCGCAACGTCGTGATCGATCACTGTGACGGCAAAGCACGCACGCTACTCGCACGTGCGTGTTATTCCGCGATGGATGCCTCTCAGAAAAGTGAGTGACGCCTTTTAGATTTGCACGATGTCAACGGAAAGTCGTGCGCGAAAGTTTCGCCGCACTAGGGAAAGACGGGTTGACGTTAGCCTGCAGCTCCCCACGTGTGCCGAAGCTGGTGCTGATCCATTGTCAGAACAGTGCAGCCAGCTTCAGCGTGATGTGTGTGTGACCGAACGTTTTGTGCCCGATACTGAGGATGTGCCGACCCCAGACCCCACAAGTCAAGATGCTGAAGCTGGGACCTCATCGGTTTTTGTAGATTTAAGCTCCGATCAGGACCTTTGTCCTCAGGTTGACGGCAGGTTTGATTACGAAGCCGATCATGAACGCGCTGACGAGGACGTAGCGACTTTCCGCCACCAGCTTCAAACTTGGGCAGTGGAGTCTAGCTGGGTCGTCGCATGCTGCTGTCACGTCACTTTTGAATGTGCTCCGCAGCCACAAGTGTTCTTCTCTCCCATCATCGGCGAGAGCGCTGCTACAGACACCGAAAAAATCGAATGAACTTTCCGAAATTTCGGAAGGCCAGTACCGCCACTTCGGTGTAGAAGCAGGAATACGGGAAATCCTGGGACAGTGTCGAGACCTGCCGCCGGAACTGAATCTGACTTTTTATATTGATGGCCTACCATTATCGAAAAGTTCTAGAGGCCAGTTTTGGACAATTCTCGGCCGCATAAGCAACCTCAAGCATGCGGCACCATTTGTGAGGAGTGTTTTCTTCGGTGACAGCAAGCCGAGAGATGCAAATGAGTTCCTATACAGCTTTGTTGAAGAGCTAAATGTTCTTTTATCTACAGGAATTGCTGTTGAAGCTTTCACAATACCTGTAAAGCTAAAAGCCATTGTGTGTGATGCGCCTGCAAAGGCATTTGTTTTGTGAGTCAGAAACCACGCGGGCTATTACAGCTGCACGAAGTGCACCGTTAAGGGTGCGTACATTGAAGGAAGAGTCTGTTTTCCAAACATTAGCAGTGAGCTGAGAACTGACTGCAGTTTTAGGCAGAGGTCGCAGGAGCAGTATCATACTGGAATCAGTATTGTAGAGCAGCTGCCAATAGACATTGTGAGGAATGTCCCGCTAGATTATATTCACCTCGTTTGCCTAGGCGTGGTGCACAAATTTCCGTGGCCCGAAAGCTATAAGGCTTGGCAGCAAAGTCCGCATTGAACTGTCAGTGAAAAATGTCAAGGCCGCACCGTTTGTTCCTTGTGAACTTAACCGAAAGCCTCGTAGCCTCACAGATCTGGATCGCTGGAAGGCCACAGAGTTTCGTTTCTTTTTGCTGTATGGGGGACCCGTGCTCCTGTCATCGCTTCTTCCATCACAGATGTATGAGAATTTTCTAGCTTTGCATGTTGCTATTACCATTCTTTCAATGCCTAATGGCACAAAAAGTGAAGTGCAGTATGCAGGGGAGCTTCTGAACCATTTTGTTAAAGGCTTTACAAAGATATATGGCAAGGAGCATGCTTCGCACAATGTGCATGGACTATGCCATCTGGCATCCGATGTTGAGCACCTGGGGCCATTGGATTCATGGAGTGCGTTCCCATTTGAGAACCACATGTTTGCTCTGAAAAGACTGCTCCGAAAACCAGAGCGACCACTTGAGCAGCTCTCTAACAGACTATCACAGCAAGGAGCTGTACTGAAGGAGGCTCAGCAGATGCCAAACTTCCCACTGCTCACTGGACAACATGAGTCTGGGCCCCTTATTGCTCCATGTCAAGGGCCTTAGTTCAAAAAAGTGAAGCTGCCAGGCAGTGTAGTCCTTGCCCCTGGCAAGAGGACAGCTGCTGCATTCTGCAAGATGGATCTATAATTGTCATCGAGAACTTTGCACATCTGCCAACTGGAGCACCTTGCGTTGTAGGAAGAAAGTTCATTCAGCTCGAGGACCTGTACTCCTCTCCATGCCGATCATCAATGCTTGGCATATACAGAGCATCACAACTGTCTAGTCTGCGTGTCTGGCCACTAGAGAATGTTTCATGCAAAGCTTTGAAACTCTTTTTAAAACGCGATGCCATTATTTTTCCCCTCCTTCATTCAGAAATATCAGCATAACTGACTGTATAAACCATGAGTTTATGCCACAGTGGCAGAAGCTGAAGGCTTTTTCTATGGCGGGTGGCATGTTATCTTTTTCCAACTCCAAATGGATGCTTTCAAGCAGTATCTCTCATCATTGCATTTCAACTTGGCCAGTACTATTTATGTGTGCTACAGAATTATCGGCGGGATTTTATTATATTTTACTGAGAGTTTTCTCAGTTTTCTGGTTCATGTCAGTGGGGCATTTGTACACAAAAGACGAGAAATTCTCTATTTATTTTAGGAAATGTGTGAAACAGAAATGTAATGCTTGCTGAGGGGCTAGTTTGTGCATATTTTCGTAAAAGGACCTAGTGCCAAAACAGACAGCATGCAGTAAGAGAGAAGGAACAAGCGCTTGTCTTGTATTGTTTGCTGCCTGTTTTGGTGCGGAGTCCTTTTATGAAAACATAAATGTAAAGAGGAAGGGAGTGAATAGCTTAACGAAATGATCGACTGACCAGTTCACCTATGGCTGTTTTTTTTCCTTTCCTGCGCCTGCGCATTTGTCATTTTTTCCAAGTATTTATTTCGCTCTCGCACTAAATACACTCAGTTGTTAGTCAGCGCTCGAGTTTGTCTGTCTTTCTTGTCCTGTGTGTTTTCTTTTGCACTGTTTTCCCTCTGAATATCTCACCAGCTTGCCCAACAACATACCTTGATATGACTGGATGTTTGTGTGCCTTTTCTTCCCAAATATACACTTTACTTATGTGCAAGTATTTATTATTTGTATGAATTATTTCCTTTTTGGATGCACAACATGCAAAATAATAACATGATTTGCCTGTGCTCCGGTGTTCTACTATGTTTGTTTTGGTTTTGTAAATGTGTGTCCTCATAAATGCATATTCCATCTCTGATTTTCCATCTCTATTTCTGTAGGCACCACAGAAGACAGTCGCAGCTCAGAAGAGCAGTAAAGGAGCCCGTGAAGCACACCGGGATAACACCAAATGGCAGCAAGCAGCTGAGGAATTTAATGAATAAATTATTTGCACAAATTTTTTGCGTTTTTTTATGCAGCTTGACCAGTTATAACCTCCTCAGAATGTACTCAAAACATCAGAAATTGTCCTTTTGAGGCTATTCTGAGGATGTCCTGAGGCCGGACATGAGGACCTTTCTAGTACATTTTGAGGACCATTTGAGGATGTCCTGAGGATAAAGAATGTCCTCAAAAAAACATCCTCAGTAAGTCCTCAGGATATGTCAGTGTTGTCTGGGTTGTGTGATGTCTGTTCACAACCCCAGGTTGTCTCCTGAACCAAAGCATCACCTTACCACGGTGTCCCACTGAGTGCATGAGCAGCTTTAGGACAATCACATACCCCAAATTCTGGCTCTAGATCAGCACCGTGCAGAAGTAACACTGTGAAAAATTTCCAAAAGCCCTGTTCCCAAACTATTATGTGGACTATTACCTCAAACAGACATAAAACTTTTGAGTAAATGCTTTGTTCACTAGAAGTAGCAAACCACCATCTGTCAAACATTGTTTTAAATGATCAAGCCAACAAAAGTGCAACGTATTCTACCTTGCCAGATTCTAAAGCACATCATTTTTTTCTCTTTTATATGAGGAGGAAAACACCTCATATGTGTTACAATAAGGCACGAAATGAAATGCATTACCTACATGCCCATGCTGCTACCAAAACAAAGCTAGTGATGAAAGAAAGAATGCCATATACACAAGGAAAAGCCCAATAAAATACTGTGGGCACCATGAGAGTCGAACTAGCAAGAAGGATAATGAAATGTTGATTTTTGTTTCCCAATACACTGGGACTCCTTTTCACTTCTTGATTTGGGGCAAATTGCGGTCTGCATGAGGCACCAGGGAAATATTAGAACACCTACAGGAAACTTTGCCTTCTTTTTCTTTCGAGTAGTGCGCCATGAGGCATAAGTTGAGAAAGGGGAAAGAATAACTTTGCCTTCTTTCCTACACATTCCTATTCGTGAACCATCACAAGCCTAAACTGAAGCTATGCTGTACCTGTGCACTCAGAATGGCATATGGGCTAAAGAGGGCTCCATAGGGTTCTACGAAATCTCCCAGCTGGACTACAGAAGAAATATCATTCACGATAAAGTAGCCTGTTTCGGCGGTGTGCGTGCGTGCATGTGTGTGTGTGTGAGAGAGAGAGAGAACGTGTGTGCCATAATGTGAACGACTCAACTTTCAAACCATTGGAGAGATGTGAAAAGTTTCAAATAAAATTTGCACCACATGAAAAGAAGTTTTCAACATGCTTGCTACGGGCCCTAATGTTCCCTGTTTCTCCTGGGTTTTACGTGCTTCCTTCAGAGAATAGCTCATATTAAGTGGGGCCCATTACACAGCTGACATTGCGTATAGCGCATGTAACAAAATGACATTTAAGGAAATGGTCCACAGCCTAAATGCATCAGCAGGGCCGAGTGCATGGCATGATTTAGCCTCCTAAGCTAAGAGGTTTCTTTGGAAAAAGAAGAGAAAGAAGAAGCTGTGGCTGCACTGATGCATGCAACATTTCAGTGCCTTGTTCCATGGGTAAAGACAGTGTTCTCGAAATTTCTGAGATGGGAGTGCAATTTTTAAAAAGAACCGTTATGCGACACCTGCCACACGGCAAATTTAATGTCATTCTAACCGAATGTCATTCGATGCATCGAATATCATTTGGTCTCCTTCGGTGCTACACGGTAAAAAATAATTTCATTCTAAAATGATGGCAGTGACGATCAGTAAAAAAAAAAATAGTACAATTGAAAGACATCAGCGCGCATAAAATATGTTTAAAATTGTTATGTGGTGTTTCTAAAGCGGGTGAGAACATTTCTGTACAATATTTCCGGCAATTCTCCAGCACTGTAGCCATAAAAAGCCAAGCCAAGTACAAAGTCAACCACAAATCCGATAAATGCAAACAAACAAAATGGCTGACGGGGCGGCGCGCGGAGCGTGGAAACGACTTCGAAAAGGTGAAGTGCTAAGTTACATCTTTAAGTACCTGCGATTTAAACGAACATAAAACGCCAACCAGCAGGAAACACGCAACCCAAAATGACCGACGGTAGCAGCAAATGCCCTGCTTCACGGTCGGCCGCTGCTGCTGGGACCGAGAGTAACAACTATCCACGACAGCTTCTAGTGTCAAGAGGTTCGCACCAAAATTAATATTTCTTTAGCAGAACTAAATAAATACAATTTCTAACTTTGGCAATTCTACAGCACTGTAGCCATAAAAAGCCAAGCCAAGTACAAAGTCAACCACAAATCCGATAAATGCAAACAAACAAAATGGCTGACGGGGCGGCGCGCGGAGCGTGGAAACGACTTCGAAAAGGTGAAGTGCTCAGTTACATCTTTAAGTACCTGCGATCTAAACGAACATAAAACGCCAAACAGCAAGAAACACGCAACCCAAAATGACCGACGGTAGCAGCAAATGCCCTGCTTCACGGTCGGCCGCTGCTGCTGGGACCGAGAGTAACAACTATCCACGACAGCTTCTAGTGTCAAGAGGTTCGCACCAAAATTAATATTTCTTTAGCAGAACTAAATAAATACAATTTCTAACTTTGGCAGTGCGCATGCTATTTTTTGCGTCGCTTGTTTCTGTAGCGTATCTGGTGTCCAGAGTACACATTCGGTTCGAGATCGAATGCGAATGAGTTCCCCAAACTCATTCGAAGGCGACTGTCATTCGATGGGAATGACATTAAATGCTCCCGTGTAGTAGCAGATTAGTGGCATTAGTTGCGAATGTCATTCGATGGGAATAACATTAAATTTGCTGTGTGGCAGGGGTAACTCGCGCTATTCTTGAAAATGGCACACCAACTCGCCCAAGCATCAGCCCTAATGGGAGTACACCTACAATGCAAGAGGGTTTATTGGTTTATTTCCGCATTTCGAACCTACTAGTTCCACTTTATTTTTTAAGCTTATCACACGGGTAGGTTTTGACCGTAGGCCCTGCACACGCAATATAAATGAGCAAGTCCACTGACTTATCTTTCAGACCATTTCTCAGGTGTGTCTTGGCAAGTTTCACAGCTGAGAAGTCTCTCTCATAGTCTACAGTGTGCAGCGGGAGCACAATTAATTATGAGCCGGAAACAGTGCTTTCATGTCGTTTTCCACAAAAAACACAATGTCTGCTGCTATCAATTTTTGCAAGCGCTCAGATTCAAGCACAAAATTGCCAAAAGCAATCCACTCTTCCAGCATGTCGGGGGCACAGCTTTTCCAGTGCATCAGCAAAACGGAACATTCTGAAAGCATAAATTCGCCACACATGTAGGCGTTGGATACTGAAATCTCGTTAATTTGACCCCTGTTGTGCAATAATGTGTTGTTGTGTTTGGTTTAATGGCACATAGGCAGCTAAAGCCATCATGCGCCAAGCACAAGGTATAGGAAAGTTTACTGCAAAATTTTAGACATGTGAAAAATTATTGGTGGTGTATGCGACATAAAACGCTAGTTTTACTATCTAATGACACCAAAGGAAAGACATTTCAAGAATGGACACTAGTACAAGCTTTAAGAGAAGCCTGGTAACCTATGCAACCATCCTTGCCTGCTCAAGGATATCTAGGCTCCCAACCAATATAATAACGATCTCAGCCTTGTTCTCAGGAATGAGAAATTGGCTGAGGTGTATCAGTGTATCTACAGAAGCTCAGAGTTAGAGTTTTTGAAGAATTCCGGCTTCCTCTAAAAACTAAAAATATATGGCGTACCAACCCATGATCTTCCCCTAAAATCAATGATGGATGAAAACGAATGTATTCTTTGTAAAATGGAGTAAAATATCTCTTCCTCAGTGAAAGTTTTCTGCATGAGATTAATATATGGTTAACTGTAAACTCATCTCCGCACTTCTCACGATCAGGTGTCTTATTTTGTAAGTAGGAAATTGTGTGTGAGGTGTGTGCGTCCAATACGGAGACGGCATAAAATAACTTCGATGAAATGTTCTTAATGTAAGCATGACTTCCATTCTTCTATGATGGGTTTTACTAAGTGTAGCTTATTATTTCTTTTACTGTTCCATTGAGACTGCCATTTATCTCCAATTTTACACTACCAGCTTCATGCCATCTTTGTATGGAATGTTCACTTCATTTCTTTGTTCCGAGCTTTCGCAGCACATGCATCCACCTTCTCATTGCCTGTGATTCCAATATGGCTTGGTACCCAGCAAGATTTTATGTCTTGTCCCTGTGTTGTGGCTCTTCTTACGTTATGAATGATGTCACCAATTAGTGGTGTAACTATTTTTATGGTGAAGTAAGGTGAGTACGCTCAGAGAATCAGTGTAAATGATACTATTCTCAATGTTCTCATTTATAATTTTTTCTACAGACACAAAGACTGCGTAACACTCAGCCATGAAAATGGATGCGCACACAGGCAGCCGTACTATCTTTTCCCAGTTATTTCGAACCACAGCACTTCCAACGTAGTGTGCAGATTTTGATCCATCAGTATAAAATGCTGTGTTTTCTCCGTATTTTTCGTTTAGGGTTAAATATTCTTGTAATATATTCTCATGTGGAGTTTGTTTTTTTCTGAAAATGAGTTAGCAACTATTGGGTAGCATACGTGTTTTGGCATGGAACGAATTTTAAGAATGTATGAGCAAGTGAGCATAGTTCTGTCTTTGAGTGATGGTTTGTTAGTTTCAACATAGACTATTTATGGGCGACGTCCTGCAAGCACCAGTTGAAGGACGTAAACCTAAAGTTGTGCACTGGGTCAAGTCGTTTTAAGTATGATGGCCCTGCTGACCCATACACTATGCAACCATAGTCTAAAATGGAACGTATTACAGAGCGATAAATCTGCAGAAGGCATACCCAATCAGAATCCCAGTGTTTGCGTGAAAGGACTTTCAGTATGTTCAAAGACTGCGATGATTTCATTTCCAGCGCATTTATGCGGGGCAGGAAAGTAAGTTTTTGGTCGAAAGTTATGTCTAGGAATTTGTTTGGTTTATATGTGTTTAACGTCCCAAAGCGACTCAGGCTATGAGGGACGCCGTAGTGAAGGGCTCCGGGAATTTCGACCACCTGGGGTTCTTTAACGTGCACTGAAATCGCACAGTACACGGGTCTCTAGAATGTCGCCTCCATCGAAATTCGACCGCCGCGACCGGGATCGAACCCGCGTCTTTCGGGCCAGCAGCCGAGCGCCATAACCACCCGGCCACCGCTGCAGCCCTAGGAATTTGTGTTCATTCTTAAAAGGTAATTGGGTTTCGTTTATGTGTAGAGTGAGATCTGTCTGTAAGCCTCGTTTGAGTGAAAAAAGTAAGGCCACTGTTTTCTGTAGATGAGAACTGGAAACCATTCTTGTCTGCCCATGTTGTCAGTTTTATTTATTGCAAGCTGTATTTGTCTTTTGCATGTAGATATGTTGGAGTATGTGTATGCTATCTGAAGATCGTCAACACAGACAGAATACATAACAAACTAGGGGATTACTTTTCTAATAGAATTCATTTTTACTATGAAGAGTGTTGTACTTAAGATACATCCTTGAGGCACTTTATTCTCCTGAATAAAGTTCTTTGAAAGGGTTAAGCCTAGGCACACACGGAATGAACGGATGGATAAGAAGTTTTTTAAGCAATTCAACCTTCTACCTCGGGTGCCAAGCTCGGCAAGATCTTGAAGAATCCCGAACCTCCAGGTTGTATCATATGCCTTTTCAAAGTCAAAAAAAGACTGCAAGACTGTTGTTCGTGTATAAAAGCATCTCTGACAGTATTTTCTAGATGAACTAAGTGATCTGTAGTGGAGCATCCCTTTTTAGAACCACACTGACTGATATCACGAAGTTCACAAGATTGAAGGACAAAAGTTATTCTGATATTCAGGACACTTTCAAAAGATTTGGAGAGGCAGCTGGTAAGAGCTAGGGTCTTATAACTGCTGGGGGAGTTTGGTTCTTTCCCGGGTTTAAGAAGTGGTACAGTATGAGCTTTTTTCCAGGCTGTGGATAGTTTCCCCGGTACCTAAATTTTTTTAAAGAATCTTAAAAGTGCCCATACGACAGACTGGGAAAGATGGGCCAGCATTTCATAGTGTATTTGGTCGGGTCATGGAACTGTTTTTTTGCCTGCAGATAGTACTCTACCTATTTCCCGGAGGGTAATTAATGTATTTTATGTCATTAGCACCTCCACTTGTTGGGAGTCTGTTTTTCGGCCATGTTTTTGCATTTTATAAATGACTGGGTGTAATGTAACGAGCTAGAAACTGCAGCGAAATGCTCACCTAGTACTATGTCTACCTGTTCCCTTATATTTGTTTGTGTACCAGGTGTTGTCAAAAGCAGCATTGTGTACGGTGAAAAGCTGCCATATAATTTCTTACCTGTTCCCACATTTTTTTTTATGTGATTTGACTCTTTATGGATGACAAGTAGCTCTGCCATGATGCTTTCTCGGCACTACGACGGAAGTATTGAGCTTTAGCTCTTGCCTTTTTAAAATTTACTAGGCTCTCGTGTGTGGGGGGTACTGGCAAAAAATACCTCAAGCTCTATTTTGTCGTTTTTTTTTGCATCCTTGCAATCTTGTGTCCACCAAACTTTTTGATTTTGTTGTACCATTCCCAAAAACATTGGAATAGCCAAGTGCGCAGCAGCTAAGATACAATCAGTGAACTTTTCATTTATTTTATCGATGTCAATATTATCTAAAACTATTTTTTCTAAACTGGCTTCTGATCTGAAATGTTGCCAGTTAGCTAAAGTAAGCTTCCAGCGTTGCGGTTTTGTCGATCGCTGCCATTTGGGCTGTCTATGACATCCCATTTAAAATCATTAAAAACAGACGGCGAACTAAAAGACAAATCTAAACAGCTCATTTTCCCTGAGGCTGAAGAGCAGTAAGTGGTTTTACCGATGTTCCGCAGGCAAATATTATTGCTCAGACTAAAATCCTCCATAATTTGTCCTCGGGCGTCCATTTTTTCACTCCCCCAGAACGAGGAATGTGCGTTAAAATCGCCAACTACCACATAGGGCTCTGGCAGCTGCTCTAAAAGATCTAATTCATGTATTGTTACTATGAAATGGGGGTCAATATACATGCAACACAATGTTAGTATTTTGTGTGTGAGCAGAGTAGCTGCAACAGCTTCAAATTTAGTCTTCAGTTTAAGCTCACGAGCCGGGACCATTTTTTACTATGATAGCAACGCCACCTGAGAGCCGGCTTGTGTTCTCTCAGTCGCGACGAAATACTTTGTTTCTTGAGTACATTTGTGTTTTTGGGACCTAAGTTTGTTTCTTCAATACATAAGGCCACGGGTGAGAATGTGGCTTAGATGTCTTTTATATCGCTTTAGTTATTAAATAATCCCCCACAATTCCTGTGTATTAGGAATGCCATTATGATTTTTGGGGGATGTATTTTGAAAAATTAGGTCCCTATTTCTTTGGGGCCAGTTATTAGGATTTTTCCTTTTTTTCCGTCAAGAGAGCTCCGCCGCCGCTGCAGTGGAATTGAGCTCAGTGCTACGTCCATTGCCTCGCTAGAGGTTCTGGCACGCTACGGAGAGCCCACGGGTGTACTGTTTGTAGGCCTCTCCCGACTGGGAGAAGCCTTGTGGGCGGCAGACCCAGAGGACGGCGGGCCCTTTTTCAAGAGTGGCAGGGCACCCTTCGCTGCGTCTGCCAGGGGCACGGATGGCCCTGCCTCAGGCTCACTGTGTGTGGGCCTGGGCAGATGCCGAAGCCTGGTGTGGTGCCCCACCCCGTCGCACCACATCGGGAAAAATTGTTTTTGCCGTGAACAAGAAAGTTCCCTGAGTTTGTGCAAATCTTTTCCGTGCTTCCTGGAATGTTACGTTTTCTTTAATTTTGATAGTAACAATTTCCTTTCCTTTCTTCCCGGAGGGGCAAGACCTAGAATACGTGGGGTAGTCCCCTTCACAGTTAACGCACTTTGGCACTGCGTTGCAGACATCGGATTCGTGTTCATTAGATGCATATTTGGCACAGATTTTTGCGGCCACGACAACTCTGCGACCCATGGCCGAACCTTTGCCACTTGAAACACCGGCGAGGATAGGGGATGTATGGTCGGATTGCTATTTTCATGTAACCTACTTCTATGGTATCAGGGAGTTGGCTGGAGGCAAAAGTAAGAAGTAAGTGCTTTGCTAGAATTTCCTTGTGATCTTTTCTGATTTTTATGCACTGTACATCAGTGACATTCCGGTCCTTGAGACCGTCTAGCTAATTTCTGCTTCTGTCAGAGTGAGAAAGTCTTGTTCTGAAATCACGCCTTTGACAGTGTTGAGGGATCTATGTGCACTAATGGAAACAGGTATTTCTCCTAAGGTTACTATGTTTGAGAGCTTGGAATGCTGTGCTTTGTCTATGATCTGGAGGAGTCTATCGACACTGGCCAGCTTCGTCACCTTGTAGCCAAGGCCTAATGATTCTGAGAGATTTAGAAACTGGGAAAGGGGAGATGATTCTGGCTTGTTTTTCAGGTACCTGAGTGTGTGCGACGCGGTATCTGGGGAAGATTTTTTTTTTTTCTTGCAAGAACTACGTAGTGACATCGGTCCGCCCTCGTTTATGAGGGCAATGATTTGTATAAGATAAGGAATCCATAAAAAAAAAAAACATGTTTTTCAGCTGCGGTGGCAGCCACCCACCACAGAGCCCAACAGGGGGACGGGACAGGAAGTTGCAAGCGAATACTGCCCACGTCAGCTGTACACCGCAACTATAACCGAATATGACGAAGCTCAGGGTAGTTCGCCACACAAGGTTAACCCTAGCTGCCAGGAAAAAAGGAAAAACCAAGAAGGGAGGAGGAGACAGGAGAGTTGTAAGAAAGAGATAGGAAAGTGAAAGATGGAGGGGAGGATAGGAAAAGGCGAATGCTGATTTCCCCTGGTCAGGTCAGGCCGGAGGTGCTGTCTACAGGAAGCTGGGGCCAAAGTGGTGTGCTACCTCCGCCGAGGGGCTTAAAGGTCTAAACGCTCGGCATCTGTTCAACCACTAGGATCGATCCCCTTTTCCCTGGACACGGCAATGCCACGCACGGCTAGGCGCGGGTGCTCGGGTCCGTGGTGATGCACTGTTCACCATCATCCCCCTGCGGGGATGTTCCTGCGAATGCTCAGGAACCCGTGGTGTCGCCACTCACCAACGTCTGCACGGCTGCAGACGCCCCCCTGCGGGGTAGTTGGGAAATAAGGATTATTCGGGCTATCAACACTGTCCCGGCCAACACCCATGTAAATCTATGGCATTGGACGCTCGTCAACTCGGATGCACTCCCGACTGGAGGCCTCGTCGCTGTATAGTTGATATACCGAGCGATCATGCTAATATCCTGTATCACGTTAGATGTCACGTCAGAAAGATATCTGCTCTCCTCCTTAGGCAACAGCACGCATGACGACGTTCAGAGGGTCCCGGTGCCAAAAAATTTTGCGGCCGCTTAATTTTAGTTGTCCTCTTCAGAGCTTCACTTTAGACCACGGCGATGGCGACCCGGCCGCGAATT
Organism: Amblyomma americanum; assembly: GCF_052857255.1. NCBI lineage: Eukaryota > Metazoa > Arthropoda > Arachnida > Ixodida > Ixodidae > Amblyomma > Amblyomma americanum. The sequence continues at coordinate 188,032,093 of NC_135499.1, read as the reverse complement.
GGCCAGCCAGTCGAGTGGAGTCTTGCACAGTTTGAGACACTGATTGGTGCGTCACCGGTATTTGCATTTTCTCACCAGAAAGCGTCTAGCCATTCTGGCAGGCATGTTTCCCTCAGTTCCGCCAGAGTGATTCTTGTCGTCTTTTATTCAGCCGAAACTGCGTAAATTGTGCGCTCGTCGTGCACTATTCATGGTTAGTGCGATGGCGCCTCTTCATGCATGGCAACCCCGCTTGTGAGGATAGTTAGTTAGTTAGTTATATTGATTTTAATGGCGCAAAAGCAACTTAGGCTATGATGCGCCAAACACACGGTTAGAGCTTTTGTTAAAGGTTACGCTTTTTATATCTAAAGTTTGTATAAAACATTAGCTTCTCTGAGAAATTTAAAAATGCTAGAAAAATCAACCAGTGCTTGATCTCCTAAAAGTAACATGGGGTGTAGTGGGATGTATTCATTGTACAATGTTGTAAAATATTTTTTCCTCAGTTGTTCCAGTTTTTTGCATACAATTAAAATGTGGTTTACCGTGAGTTCATCGCCACACATTTCGCAGAGAGGTTTGCCTTTTTTTGTCAGTAAAAAGTTGTGTGTAAGGTGTGTGTGCCCAATGCGTAGCCGACATAAAATAACTTCAGTAAAACGTTCTTGATGTCTACATGATTTCCATTCTCCTAAAACGGGTTTTATAGTATGTAGTTTGTTGTTTGTTTGTTCGTCCCATGCAATCTGCCACTTATTCCTGAGTTTACTGTGCAGTAATTTAGAAAAATCCCTCTGTGGTATGTTAACTTGTTTTATATGGCCAATTCTAGCTTGTGCTGCGCAAGCATCTGCTCTCTCATTACCTAAAATTCCAACATGGCTAGGGACCCAGCAGAATATAATGTTATGTTTTTGCTTTGTAATTTTAACTATGTTATGTATGATTTTTCCTATTATGGGTTCAGCAGCGTTTGTAGAATGCAGCGCTTTTAGCATACTGAGTGAATCGGTGTAAATGATGCTATTTTTTATGTTTTGTCTTACTATTTGTTCTACAGCTACAAAGATGGCATAACACTCCGCAGTAAATACCGATGCATACTGTGGCAATCGTATCATTTTTTCATTTGTTCCTTGAATTACTGCACTTCCGACATGACTTTCTGTTTTTGAGCCATCAGTGTAAAATTCGGTGTAAGTGTCATATTTTTCTTGTAGTGCAAAGAACTCTTGCAGTATGTGCTCGTGTGGTATTTTCTCTTTGTTTAAGTGTGTCAATGTGAAGTCACACACTGAAGGAAGGCTGTACCATGGTGGTAGATATTCATGTCTTTGTGCAATATTAGGTAGGGCGTCCAGCACTGCTAAGTCTTCACATTTATCTTCAAAGCGCATTATTAGTGGCCTGATAAAATGTGGTTTATTATTGAATAATCTCCTAGATGGGCACTTGGTAACAATGGGATAGCAGAGATGTTTAGGGAGAGAACGGGTTTTTAGGATGTACGTGCATGTTAGTGTGACTCTTCTATCCTCTAGTGTGGGCTCATTAGCTTCAACGTAAAGACTCTTTACCGGGGATGTTCTATAAGCTCCAGTTGATAGGCGCAAACCAAGATTATGAACAGGGTCCAGTCGTTTCAAGTAGGATGTTCTTGCCGAACCATATACCACACACCCGTAGTCCAGCTTGGAGCGCACCAAAGAGCGATATATTTGCAATAGGCATGCTCTATCGGACCCCCACCGTTTTCGCGAGAGTACCTTTAATACATTGAGGGCTTGGGATGCTTTCTTTTTCAGGTTGTTAATGTGTGACAGAAATGTAAGTTTCTTGTCAAAAGTGACGCCTAAAAATTTATGTTCCTGTTTGACTGGCAGTGTGGTTTGATTCAAGCACAGATTGGGATCGACCTGTAGGCCTCGTCGTAATGAGAATAAAACAGCTACTGTTTTTTTAGGGGAGAACTTGAATCCATTTTTCTCTGCCCAAGCAGCCAGTTTATTTAGTGTGATTTGTATTTGTCTCTCGCAGGACAGTATGTTGGAAGAAGTGTATGCTATCTGTATGTCATCTACATAAACTGAATACATTACGGATTTAGGTATTACTTTGGCCAAGGAATTCATTTTTACTATAAAGAGTGTCGTACTTAAAATGCATCCCTGGGGTACGCCATTCTCTTGGGCGAATGTCGTTGATAGAGTTGCTCCCAGACGGACTCTGAATGTGCGGTTAGTCAGGAAGTCGTTCAAGCAGTTCAGCATCCTGCCGCGGATCCCTAGATCTGCTAGGTCATGGAGGATGCCGAACTTCCACGCGGTATCATATGCCTTCTCCAAATCGAAGAAGACACCGATACAGTGCTGTTTGTGGATGAACGCCTCTCGGATGGTGTTTTCTAGGCGGACAAGGTGATCAGTGGTCGAGCATGCTTTCTTAAATCCACATTGATGTAAATCTAAGAGTCGACGAGATTCAAGTGTGAAGGTCAGTCTAATGTTTACTATGCTTTCGAAAGATTTAGCGATGCAGCTGGTGAGGGCTATCGGTCTGTAATTGTTAGGACTTGTTGGTTGTTTTCCGGGTTTCAGAAAAGGTACTATTATTGCTTTCTTCCACTCCTCAGGTATATTCCCAGTTGTCCATATTTTGTTAAAGAAGTTCAACAATGCCTGCACGGCAGCCTCAGAGAGATGGGCGAGCATAGCGTAATGCACATTATCTGGACCTGTTGCTGTCTTTTTACCACAAGATAATGCCCTGATCAATTCCTGGAGTGTGATGGGTTGATTGTAGTCCTCGTGCATACCTGCTGCAAATGGAAGTTTTTGTTTTTCTGCTATTGCTTTGTACTTCTGGAACGTGTTTGTGTAATTGGACGAACTGGAAACTTCAGCAAAATGCTCACCTAGTATGTTGGCCTGTTCTTCTAATGATGTTTGTGTCCCGGGTGTAGTCAACAGAGGAAGTGTGAAAGGGGTATGGTCACTACTGAATCTTCGAACTTTTTCCCACATTTTTTTTGAGGTTATTGAGCTGTTTATAGAGGACACATATTTCTGCCACGAGGATTTCTCGGCATTTCTCCGAACGAATCGCGCTCTGGCCTTGGCCCTCTTAAAGGCAATCAAGTTCTCCGCTGTGGGATACCGACGCAGAGAGCCCCAAGCTTTATTTTGTTGTTTTTTTGCCAATGTGCATTCTTGTGTCCACCATACTTTATGTTTTTTGTGTACGAGTCCTGTTGTTTGTGGTATGGCTAGTGTAGCGGCCGATATTATGCATGTAGTAAATTTTCCATTAATTTCGTCTATGCTGAGATCTTCACAAAATTCTTTTTCTAGTGTGGCACTTGCTGTAAAAAGTGACCAGTCGGCGAGGTGAAGTTTCCAGCGCCGTGGTCTTGTGGGGATGACTGCAGTAGACGATGAGAGGCTGATGATAATAGGTAGGTGATCACTTCCCAGAGGGTCATTTAAAACATCCCATTTAAAATCTGTAAAAAGCGATGGTGATGCGAAAGCTAAATCGAGAAAGCTCATTTTTGCTGAGCTTGGGCAACAATAAGTTGCTTTTCCTGTATTTAAAAGACAGATGTTATTTGAGAGGATAAAATCTTCGATTGTTTGCCCCCTAGAGTCGCAGCGCTCGCTTCCCCAAAAAGGGGAGTGAGCGTTAAAATCCCCAACTACCAGATATGGCTCTGGAAGTTCATCTATCAATTCTTCTAGATCATGGACTGTTAATGTAAAATGTGGAGGAATGTATACGGAACAGATTGTTAGTGTTTTATAGCTGACGATGCTGACTGCAACCGCCTCTAGTTTTGTATTGAGCTTTATTTCTCGAGCAGGGACGCCGCTTTGGACGACAATTGCGACGCCTCCTGAGAGTCGATTTGCCTGCTCGCGATCGCGTCTAAAAGTTTGATAATGTTTCAGGATATGCACATGTTGTGGACCAAGATTGGTCTCCTGAAGACATAAAACTATGGGTAACATTGACCCTAAAATATGTGTTATGTCACTATAATTCCGCATAAGTCCTCTACAATTCCATTGAATTAAAAAAGCCATGCTTGTGTTTTTAAAAGAAAATGAAAGGAGATTTACTTATGAGGTGGGCCCGTTATGAGGGGCCTGTCTTTTTTTCGCTTAAGAGAGCTGTTCCGCCGCTGTAATGGAGGCGGAGTGGGTGTTGTATCCATCACCTCAACAGAGGTGCTGGAGGACCGCGCAGCCGCGGTTGTGTTAGTTTCAGGCCTCTCCCGACGGGGGGAGGTCCTGCGGGATGCCGACCCATGGACCGGCGGTCCCTGCTTTGGCAGTGACAGGGCAGCTTTCGCTGACCCTGCCTGGGGCGTGGATGGCCCTGCCATAGGCTCGGTGGGAGCGGCCTTGGCAGGTGCCGGAGTGCTGTGCGGTGCTACGCCCCTGCGCACCACATCAGCGAAGTTTTGTTTTGCTGTGAAGGAGAATGTGTTTGTAAGCGCAAAACGCCTTCTCGCTTCTTTAAAAGAAATGTTTTCTTTGGTCTTTATGGTGATAATTTCTTTTTCTTTCTTCCAGGACGAACACGCCCTAGAGTATGCAGCATGTTCTCCTTCACAGTTTGGACAGCACAGGGCTGCGTCACATACATCAGACTGGTGATCCTTAGAGGCACATTTTGCGCAAGTTTTACGACCGCGGCAGCTCTGTGAGCCGTGGCCGAACCTTTGGCAGTTGAAACACCTGCGAGGGTTTGGTATGTATGGTCGTACATTGATTTTCAAATATCCCACGTCGATTGTGTTGGGCAGGGTGCTGGTGTTGAACGTCAGGATCATGTGTTTTGTGTCTATTTCCTTGTTGTCCTTCCGGATTTTGATTCGGTGGACATCTATGACGTCTTGGTCGATGAGCCCTTCGAGCATTTCTTTTTCAGTTATGTGAAGAAAATCATTTTCCGATATTACGCCTCGGACAGTGTTTAGTGAGCGATGAGGAGTCACGGAGACCGGGATTTCCCCTATGGACGTTAGGTTGGAGAGCTTAGAATGTTGGACATTGTCACTCAGTTCGAGCAGTAAGTCGCCGCTGGCCATTTTTGACAGCTTATAACCAATGCCTAGGGTTTCAGTCAAGCACTTTGACACAAGGAAGGGGGATATTATTCTTGCCTGTTTATCTTGTTGTTCACTGTGGATCACATGGTATTTGGGGAAAGTTACTTTTCTTTTTTGAAAGAAGTTGTCTGCCTCGTTCCGCCCTCTTTTGAGAGAGCGATCGGGTTTTGAAAGTTGGGGAGCCATAAAAAAAAACTTTGTTTTTCGGTCATGGTGCCAGCCACCCACCACGGAGTCCAACAAGGGGACGGGACAGGAACTTGATAGCAAGTCCTGCCCACGCCAGCTGTACACCTCAACTATAACCAAATATGACGCAACTCAGGGTAGTTGGTCACACAAGGTTAACCCTCGCCGCCAGGGAAAAAGGAAAAACCAAGAAGTGAGTAGGATACAGGAGAGTTGTGAGACAGAGATAGGAAAGTTAAAGATGAAGAGGAGGATAGGAAAAGGCGACTGCCGATTCCCCCCGGTCGGGTCAGGCCGGAGGTGCCGTCTGCAGGAAGCTGGGGCCAAAGTGGTGTGTTGCTTCCGCCAAGGGGCCTTAAGGGTCCAAACGCTCGGCATCGGCTCAACCACCAGGATCCCCTTTTCCCCGGACACGGCGATGCCACGCACGGCGAGGCGCGGGTGCTCGGGTCCGTGGTGATGCACAGTTCACCATCATCCCCTCCCGCTTGTGAGGAGGCTCCACTGCTACCACGTCGCACCAATATATTCGCAAGCAAGATATTTGCTTGACGCTACTTTGGGCAGTGCAGCTGTGTGCAGTGGGCAGAGGCGCAGCATCGGCAAGTCTGCTAGAATAGCATTGGCACATGTAATAACATGGCTCTGCTTAAACGTTTTCCTGCATGCAGCAATAAAGGTGCAGAGATTTCTATCAGTAGCCGCAGCAAACTTAAAACCCTCAGTCTTCACCAAAGGGTAATAAAGAAGTGAGTGGTGGTGCGCAGGGGGTCATAAACGTGGGCAGTCAGCCAGGCTGGTGGGCTTCATAACCACTGCTGCCCAATGCAGGGAGAGCATTGGGTAAGGATGTGCTATTTGTTCACAACAATGCTCAGCCCTATTAAGCTCAGCTTCATAAACAATACACTTTCACAGCACTGCACCCCAAAAGATTGCAAGAGTTGTGCTGCGTAGTATTCTACTGACTGTTGTTTTTGTATTGCTCCTGTGTTTTTCTCTATTACACAGAAAATAACAGCAGGCCATGCACATGCAGGAGATGCATGCATCATAATAGGCAGGGCCACAAAATATGAATTGCATGAGACCATAAGAAGGTTGTTTACGATCCAGGTATTCAAGTCAGTAAAGCATCAGTTTTTGAGACTAAATGGTGCTTGATGGCGTTTGCTTCACATTTTGGCATAAGTTAAAATGCAAGCAATCTTAAATGCAAATGATTCCACGAATACAAAAATGTGCCCGGGAGCTGTTGTCAAAGTTCTTCCAGATCGCCAGAAATGTTCTGATATCAAGGTAAGATGCAGAGGGGTTTGTGAGTATGTGTGTGGAAGTGCTGAAAACACCAACATTATGCTCTTCTAAGTAAAAAATTCTTGCCCCCCCAATAAAGCGCTAGCTGAGACTTGCCTGACATTTTGTGTGGGATTCCAACGCTCGCAGGGCAGCTCCCCACTCTGAGGGTCATCGATGGGTGGATGAAGTATTGAGATGCACAGGTCCCCATTCTGAACAGGTGAAACAACGACATTTGGCACAGGAAAACACAAGTTGCCTTCAATACAATGCTTGAAAACGATGCAGGTGCAAGCACAGTAAATTAAATATCAGATCAAGCAGTGCTCAAGCACTAGTATAACATTTCTCAGTCCAAAAGTAAGTGAACGCATATGAGCAAAAAATAACCATATGAGCTTAAGTGAAAAAAAAAAAAAATTGCTTTGAAAAAAGGAAATGATGCAGTAAATGTCGCGCAGTAAATGTGAAAGAAGAAAGAGGTGCCATAGTGGAGGTCTCCGAAATAATTTCGGACCACCTGGGGATCTTTAACGAGCACTGACATCACACCACATACAAGGCACCTTTCCTGTTTCGCCTTCATCGAAACGCGCCAGCCGCGGTCGGGTTCCAACCCGGGTACTCCGGTGGACATCCGAACCGCGCAGTAAGGGAAGGGATAAAGGAGGGAGTGAAGCAAAGTTATTAAGTGCACAAAGAAATTGCCACATGGGAATCAACACCAGCTAGTCAGAAAACTAGTTTAGCTGGACAGAGCAGGTAAACTGGCTGCCTGATACATGACACTACCGCAATAGAAGCAGACAGCAACTAAAGCAAACATACTGAAAGCATAAAACGAAGTCACCTACAGTTGTGAACAACTCCCATTATTTAATATATATGTAAAGCGAAATGGCAATCCGAACCCAAAACGGGCTCGACAAAATTTTTTCTTGAGCAATGACTGAGAACAAACTTAATACTGCCTGAACGCCTGCACTGACCTAAATTTAATTCTTAACTCGCTGCAAAGGCCATTCAGATGAGGACGGACTAGCAGACCACCAACCAGAAGAAAAAAGAAGTTAATGTGCTCGGCCCCTTAGGACAGACTGGTGGTCTAGTTGGTGGGCTACTTAGCCACAGCAGACGGTGTATTATTCAATTTTCTCAGCGTAAACTCGACGCTTTTTCGTTCGTATAACTTCCATCGACAGAGACTTCGAGGTCAACGAGGCAACTTTCAAGAACGATACAGGCACAAACGTGTAATTTCGGGCGACTTACTTCGTAGACGTTGGGGTGCCAAACTTTGGTGAGGAAGCGCACCGTTGGCGGCGAGTACGGGTAGTCTGGAGGGAACTTCATGTGCGCCTGCAGATGTGAAGACGTTCGCTTTAGTCGCCCTGCGCAGCTAGCAAGGACGCGACCAGTTATGCAGACTGCACCACGCTAGACCCGCAGAGACGCGCAATTACCAGCACCAAACGCAGATACATTAAACAAAGCCTCACAGGCTCCGATGCGTCGCGCGCAAGCATCGTGCTCGGCTACGGCGGCCAGTACGAAAGCCCCGCATCGCCGACTGCTGGGCCCCTCGCAGCTGACAGAAGGAAGGATGCAGCCCAGCGAGGCTTTCGCAAAAGATGCGCTTCCCAAAAATAGAGGCGCGTGATGCGGCGTGGCGTAGGCCTACTGGGCGAGTGCATTTGCTGAGGCAAGAGCTGATGAAGCCCGTTCAAGCTCCGGTCAAGCTCACCTTGAAATATCCACCCTCATAAAGCGTGTCGGGCGGACCGAAGATGGCCACTTCCCATTCGAAGAGATTGTCATCGTTGACCAGTTTTACGCGAAAGCCTTCAACGGGTTCTTCCTGGAGGCTCTTGAATTCTAGACCCAGGGCACGTAGCGCACTACTCGTCGGCTGCTGTGCCATGCTCCTGAGCCTAAGGTCTGCGGCACGAGGAAAAAAAGCACAGGCCGGCAGACCTCCGGATCGCCACCGTTCCTCACAGGAACCACAATGAAAAGCACGAACTTGCTTGCTGCTATGTCAAAACACTACAAAGATGGTCGCTCGTGACGTCAACAACCGGAACAACAGCTGGGAACTTCGAGCAATCGGAGCAATCACGCGCTTAGATGTGACCGGATGTGACAATTATGTGACGCAGAAAAATCTCTTAAATGTAAAAAAAAATCAATCCGCTGAGTAGTTAAATTTTGTTGGGCAGTAAAATTTAAAAAGCGTTTGCGTATTGCTCTACATGAAAAAAAAAACTGTCTTGTTTCAAAGACGTAATCACAACTGATCATAACCGATCACAATCATGATCACAACGATCTTACCATGGTTCTTACCAACGTTACTAGCATAGAGCTACTGTTACTAGAACTAAAACCTACTGAACTAGAGACCTGCACATATGGCACTGCTCCAGCGCGCATTTTCTAGTTCATGCCTTTCGCCGCAGGGGGAGGGCAGCTACGGTCGACGGTTTCAAGTTTAGTAAGGAAAAATCTGCAGTCATGATGAGGGTGGCGAGCATAGAATACAGGAGTTCACGCTAGAGGTAGAGGATAAATAACGATGTTGAGTATCTGACAGAGCATGAAAAATATGTAACGAATAAAGCTAGTAGGAATGCAGCTGTCATGAAAAATAGGGCACTGTGGAAGTATGAAGTGGTAAGGGGGATCTGGAAAGGGGTGATGGTTCCTAGCCTGACTTTCGGTAATGCGGTCCTGTGCATGAGACCAGATGTTCAAGCAAGGTTAGAAATTAAACAATTAACGTGGCGTAGGAAGGCTAGCTTTGGGAGCACATGGCAATACACCAAATCAGGGGGTTCAGGGTGATATGGGATGGGCGAGGGCAGAGAAGCTAGCCGTAACATAGCATTTGAGGAGCGAATGAGAAACATTGGGGGAAAAGCAGTGTTTTCAGAAAAGTTTTCAGATACCTATATATAAGGAATGTTGACACGAAATGGAAAAAGCGAAATATAAAATTGACAAGCAAATATCTGGACAGCAGTAAGGGGGGGGGGGGGGGGCAAATCAGCAGTTATCGGTTAAGAAAAAGGTTAAAGAAACAGAGAGAGCTCTGTGGAAAAAAAAAAAAATATGCTGACGAAATCGGCACTGGGAACATACAGGATCTTTAAGCAGGAAATTGCCAAAGAAAATATCTATGAGAATTGTAGGGGAAGCTCTTTGTTGTTTGAGGCCAGGACGGGAGTTTTGCAGAGTAAGACATACAGTATTGTGCGTTTTTATCGCTGACACTTTCAAAAATTTCCCCGCCTCAACCGCTGGCTCGTTTGCGGTGAAACTGCACACAGGGCTTGCGTATTATGGTAACTTTTGTATCGTAGCAAGTTTGACAATGGTACTTACTTAGTTCAGGTGCACATGATGCGAAAACGTAAGCGTCTACGAGAGATCGGCGAGCCAAAACCCGCAAACGACGCTTTTTCGCTGAAGGGCGGCAGTGGCGCCATCTGTTTTGGGCAGTGGAAACCGTCACTACAAGGCCGCCGAGGCGAGCATTGCAAACAATATTCTTTAAAAGGTAAAGCCTCGTTAAATCATTTGTTCTGATATTTTCCGCTTAATTAGTCGAAAATGTTGTAAGCGCTTCAGTAGAAGCAGACGAAACGACAGGAACGGCATATTCAAAGGGCCCGCGCTCCTTGCAACGCTCGCCTCGGCGACCTAGTCTCGACGCTTTCCGCTGCCCAAAACAGATGGCGCCACTGCCGGTTCTCAGCGAAAAAGCGTCGTATGCGGGTTTTGGCTCGCTGATCTCTCGTAGACGCTTACGTTTTCGCATCATGTGCGCCTGAACTAAGTAAGTACCATTGTCAAACTTGCTACGATACAAAAGTTACCATAATACGCAAGCTCTGTGTGCAGTTTCACCGCAAACGAGCAAGCGGTTGAGGCGGGGAAATTTTTGAAAGTGTCAGCGATAAAAACGCACAATACTGTATGGAGTCAGGTACCACAAGATAGACACGTACAGTGGGCCAATTCTTTAACAGTACCGCGCGAGCGCCGACCAAACTGTTTGTCAGCGCCTTATCGCGGCGCGGAGCGGCGAAGCCAGCGAGAATAATCGCGCGCGCACAAGTTTGCCCACACAGCGATTGTCGTCTGCTAGGCTCTTCCCGCGATGGCGACACAACCCCGGCCGTGTTGTTCTCCTCCCCCCGGTTGATGACAGCGGCGTGATGAAGCAGTAAACGACAGGCTGGGCAAATCTTTGTTAACGTTTTAGGCATGCCGCTAGCTTTTACTCAGCCGCAAAATGCACTACGAAGGCGTCCTTGGTGACAACGCAACTACGGTTGTGCATAAAGTGTGGTCGCCCCGTCGAATGTTTTTTACTCGCTGTCTAGGAGCAAAAAGAATGCCCCCACGCATCCCGGAAGAAACGCGGCTGCGTATTGTTGCACTGGCGACAGCGGAAAAATCTCAAAGGGAAATAGCTAGGGGAAGTTGGTGTTAGGAAGGCATCAGGCCTTCCGTGATGAAGGCCGCATTGGAGACGCACCCAGATGTTTAAACCGGAAGACAACACGAGAGCAAGATATGGCCATCGTTGCTGTAGCTGCTGCGGATCCTTTCATGACGGCGGGCCAGATAAAGGACATTGTCGGCTTGGACACAAGTGACGAGCTTGTGCGAAAACGGCTACGTGAAGCAGGCCTCACGAACAGATGTGCGGCCCAAAAACCATTGCTTTCGGCCACCAGCAAGGCAGAAAGGCTGCGGTTTGCGCACTAGCATCTGCAGTGGACAGTGGACGACTGGGGTAAAGTAGCATTCACTGACGAGTCGACGTTCTGCACTCAGTGGAACCAAAAGCAGAGAGTCTACCGTCCAGCCCTGTCAAGGTATGCAGAGCTCAGTTTGTGTGTGATTGTAAACGATGCCCATGGTGGACCTTCTACTCAGTTTCATGTTACCGTCAAATGCGCAAAAACGCTTACTGCCTTTGCCACAAATGAATTGAGCAGCTTTGTTTCTCCGATGTAGCCTACGTTATGCCTTGAAATTGCACCGGCAATATGGTATTGCATTCAGATATTAAAACTGGCTGTTTTTGTAGGTATGACCCGTGCTACACCCAAGCCGTAAAATCCAGCGGTCGCACGAGTGTCAACGTCTGGGGAGTCGTTACCAAGAGCGGACTAGGGCCCATTTGTCGGATTCCCGGTCGTTTCTGCTCGGAGGCATATATTGAAATTATTGACAACAAACTCCTTCCCCACGTGCTTGATGGACCTTTTAAGGACGGATGTTTTTAATTTCAACAAGACCTTTCTCCTATCCACACTTCCCGGTCTGTGAAAGGCTCACCTAGAGCAAGTTGGTGTCATGACACTGCCATGGCCGCCGCAAGGGGCCGACCTCAACATAATTGAGAATGTGTGGGGAATAATGAAAAGAAACTTGTCAAGAATGGGCCTACACCATGCGACTTCCGACGAGCTCTGGGAAGCCGTCAAGGGGGAATGGGAATTGCTTGAAGCCGACACGGACCTCGATCGTACCAGCTCTATATGAGTCCCTACCTCGACGCATGGCTGGGGTTGTTCAGTCGGATGGAGCGTGCCTGGCTTACTGACCACGCACGAGTGCGCACATGAGCGCTGGAACACACGCGGCAGCCATCACATGGATGATGATGTGCCTCAATAAACAGTGGTTGTGCGTCAACATCCAACGAGGCGTCTTTATTCTTTATCGTAAAACGAAGCATTTGTCCTGTTTTGCTAGTTTTGTTCATGTTTTTCCAGGGTATGCGCAATCATGCGATAAATTCTGGCAAAAAAAATGCAATATAGTTACTCGTGCCCCTGCTATTTCGGTTCGGTAAAGAATATGCGCACTCAGCAAACCGTGAGAGGGGTTGTGTCCCATTAGTGGGAAGAGCCTAGTCGATGACCGTGGCGACGGAAGAAACGTTGTGCGCAATCGGTTATTCTCGCTGGTTTCGTCGCTCTGTGCCGTGATAAGGTGCTGACAAGCAGTTTGGTCGACGCTCGCGCGGTACTGTTAAAGAATTGGCGAGGTGTACATACGTTGTGCGTTGCGTGAGGAGAGGAGGAAGAAACGGCTGAATATATATAATTGGTTTTGGGGGAAAGGAAATGGCGCAGTATCTAGATGTCCCATATATCGTTGCACACCTGAACCGCGCCGTAAGGGAAGGAATAAAGGAGGGAGTGAAAGAAGAAAGAGGTGCCGTAGTGGAAGGCTCCGGAATAATTTCGACCACCTGGGGATCTTTAACGTGCACTGACATCGCACAGCACACGGGCGCCTTAGCGTTTTGCCTCCATAAAAACGCAGACGCCGCGGTCGGTTCCGAACCCGGGAACTCCGGATCAGTAGCTGAGCGTTTGTCATTATTTTACTCCAAGGGTGTATTATTTTTGTCATTTGTTGACGTCTTAATGATGATAATGATGAGTTTCAGCTAGAGGTACAGTTAACTCGAATATTGGGTAGTGTCATGGAGGAAGAAAAAAATCTTTTTTTTTTCCTCCATGGGTAGTGTGCTCACTGCGCCTAGTCTCCGTGGGAAGCCAGCGCTGGAGCTTTCGCGGACATGCAGCGCCGCACTAGCGGATCAGGCGCGCATCTTCCAGGCACACAGACAGACGAAAATGGCATCTGGCGTGTTGCTGCGGCCGATGGGACTGAAGAAAAGAAAAAAAAAACGCCGAGGCCGTAGATACTGCTGCGTTTTCAAATGCCAAAACCAAGAAGGTTTCGACAGCGCTATTTCATTCTACTGTTTCCCTTAAAACCGTATTAGCAAGAGCGACGGCAGCGTTGGATCCAGGCGGTTAGGCGGGCAGGGTATGCGCGGTTGTTTAAAATTTGATTTTACCGCTGAAATAACGGTGCGAATAATTTTCGAATGCATTTATTTGACAGGCCAGACGGTAAACCGTGGCAGCCATTAGCAAACACGAGAATCTGCAACCAGCATTTTGTCGGGAACGCAAGAAAGCAACATGATGCACCACCCCGCCTATGTGCCAACCATATTTCCATCTGCATACCGCCGTACAACTCCTTGCGATCCGTCAGTACCAACTGAGCGATACGAGAGGTAAGGTCGTTTTATTTTTAATGAAAATTTAGCCAATACGCGAGAGCAGTTTATAATTAGTTAAAATGACAAGACTCGACGCGATCGTACGTCTAATGTTTCGAGGTACGAGTGGCGTAAAACAAGGCTCATTCGAATTCTCTGGCTCTTGTTGAATTCTGTTAGAGATGTTTATTGCTGCAAGTGGTGGTGATGCAATTTATGTCGCATTGAGACCAGTGGTTCAACCGCCGCGGTGGCGCAGCGGCTGAGCGCCCGGCGCCGTCACACGGGCATTTCGAGGGCCCTCGAACCGATAGTCTATCGACTCAAAGGCGATCGAGCGCTGCCACACGGGCAGTTTCAATGGCGATCGAGTCAATAGCCTATCGAGTCAACGGAGTAACGCAGAACTCCATCGAGATTTCGAGGGCCTTCGAGCGCTGCCCAAGGTTGCTAGCGTTGCTTCGAGCGGCGCCAAGCGTACTTTCGTTCACGACACATTCACGATGCAAAAACATGAACAAACATTATTCGCATAAAATTTAATGCAAGCAGTCTGTAAAATTATTTTAAAATTATATTAGACTTGTTTTAAGCGCACTAATTTTGGGTTGCTTGCGTACTTAACGTTGACAACATGGCGGCACCCTGGCCGCCCGCTTCACAGCGATAACAGCTTCGTCGCTAATCCCTCAAAGCAATATCGTGTTCTAAGCTGTTGTAATCGCCTTCGATTTGCCCATTCTTACCCTCGCATAAGGTTTCAAGAGACAAATAGCTCTTGTTTTTCAGATATCATGGCGATTTCCCAGGTCTTAAGCCTGACGAAGCAGCGCTCCGACGCAGTTGGATTGGCTGGGTTTTGGCTCGTCTTGTATTAGAGTGGCTACAGCAGTGTCTGCATATGTCCGTCGCGTACGTGCAATTAAAAGGGTTTTGAACGACTTTCGCGTATGCGTGTATTTCAGCATTTAGTATACATTTATCAAATATTTTTGTTATTTTTGCAAAATCTAAAGTAGCGATTCTGGCGCCACACATCCGTGGCGTAAGACACGAGAACCATTTCAATGGCCATTGAGATTTGCCGTGTAGCAGCGGCGAGTTCGGTGGCGATTGAAAATCTCGAAGACCCTCGACTCGAGGGTGATTGAAACTGGCCGTGTGACAGGGGTCGGCAGCCCGCGAGGCTTCCCCCGTTCGGGAGAAGTCCACAACCCCCCTGCCCGCGGGTTCACCGCGCAACTCCAGCCCCTCCACTGAGTCGATGGATACAAGTCAGAGCTCGGCCAGCTCGGCTCTGCCGCAACAGCGGCGGAGCTCTCTTAACCGAAAAAAAAAAAATAAATCACGACAACAGGCGCTCAACAAGGAGGGACCTAAGGCTCTGAATACATCCCCCTAAAAAAATTATGATGGCGTTTCTTATCCACTGGAACTGCCGTGGAATTTTAAATAACTATAGGGATGCAATAGACCTCTTACATTCTCTGTATCCTGTAGCACTGTGCCTTCAGGAGACCAATTTGGGACATTTACACAAAAATATTTATAAAAGTATGAAGTCTTTCCTCATGACCGTGAGCAGGGGAAGAGGTACTCTGGAGGCGTTCCAGACGAATTAGGAAAGGGCGCCATGAGCAGTGAATTAGCAAAACATTGCACAGAGCATGAATGCGCTCCACAGCTTAGCAACGCAATGGTCATCACGTCATATTTTGATCAACGGACCAGGGAGATTGAAGAAGCCTTCAACAATCGACAAAAGAGCGTATATTCGTCAGCATACTTTCGATAGCGTTTCGTGACAGTGAAATTATCTACGTGCGTTGTCCTAATCTTTTACCACGTGTACATCTTATGCGTTTGTCATGCTTCTGCCCTTTCCTTATTGCACGAGCGAGATGTATATATTCGATCAAACGTGGATTAAAAATCTGGTTGTTAGTCAGCGTCGATTCCCGCCTCTCTCTTTGTTTCGTGCTGCGCTGCTCCCGCCACAAGAACATGAAATGTGCTAGAATTTTACACACAAAGGAAATAATTCCAAAAGTCGCCCGATCGCGCCCATATAACAGGAAATAGCAGCGCAATGCAGATGTTATTTCAGTTTATTAGATGCGCTCTTTGCATTTAAATGAATACAAACAGGAGACGCATATGTATGCACCATTTAACACACAATGTACGAATCACTACGACACCAGCAAATAATAATGGCCAAAATTTTTTCTAGCTCCGAGAAATCTGAAAAAAAAAAATGGAGCAATAAAAACATAATATAGGCTGAAAGTTGATGCACCTTAAGCAAACATTCTAAAGGGTAAAAAAGCATATATGCACACGCAAAAGCAAACGCATGTAAAAAGCAACCTGGGTGCCAAAAGAAAAAACGATATGGGCGTACGATGCGCGGCTTCAGGTTACGGATATTCTGCAGGGTGAAACCTCCCTCTGGCTTTGCCTCTCGCACGAGCCTCGGAGTAATCTTGAGCGTGTTATCAAAACAGGAAAAAAAAAATTAATTCTACGAGGCGAAAATAAAAAAACGAGCATGAACCACATACCTTGACGACGTTGCCAACAGAAACCTGGGGATGAAATAAAATGCTGCAACTATACATATGAGTTAAACGCAGCCTTCTGTCCTGCGCCTTCTCACGGCAGAGCGAATGCTCAAACATACGCGTTACATCCTCGTTACACCCCCGTTTTATTTTCTTGTGACTAAGTGTGGAAATAAGACTGCTTGGAGCCGGATGAAAAGGGGGGACGTCTTGAGGTAGGAGCCCTGGCTCGCCACACCCATGGTACAGCAGACCACGCGTGTGGCACAATACGGCGTGGGAGGCGAGATCAAGGTGATCAAGGCACAAGTAATCCGGTGGGGGTGGTTAGGAGTCAGCGACGCGAACACAACACAAACTATACCGCTGCGACAGGACGGCAATTTAGGTAGAGCAGGTTAATCCATGGGCACTCGCAGCAAGAGTTTGGTAGGCTTCCGAAGATCTCTCCCGCCTATGACCGCAGTGGACGGCCAAGGAATAAAACTGAGCTGAACTCTGTCCATTTTGGTAGGAAGGGGTTGAACACTGAGGGCACCTACCCATATTTCGGGCACTCGTACCCTTTCCTCAATGTGATGGTCATGCTGCATAAGTAGCCGGTTCAAAAGGCGACGACCGGACACTTTCCGGGCAAGTCGTAGCTGGCCGCACTTCGCTTTGCGTCAAACGGATGTGTTAAAGGTCCCCTGTGCTTCGCTGCTCAGCCCACGGTCTAAAGTGCAGCAACGAATACATGAAACGTTCCTCGGCTCGAATTATATCCTGAAAGTTTGATGAAACTATGGCATAATTCAGACAGTTCTTGTGATAAAGATTACACAAGAATGCTACTCACTATATTACATCATACAGTAAGGTGCAAGCTTTACTGCCCCGTTGAGCGAAAACTCGACTGCGCGTGTGATGTGCTGGCGTCATGTATGGGAGCCTTTTAGTAGACTAGTCCCAACATTTCAACGATAACACTCGATGGTGCGTACCCATAAAATATGGCGTCTTTATTCAGCCTGGCAAGTGGCGGTTAAATTAATCATTGGCCACGCGAGGTTGTTTCGGCAACCTGGTAAACTACTCCCACCGGTGGCAGCGCCTTACACGGCAGTGGCACACCCATGGGCGCACCACTAAACCGCAGCACCACTGCGCCAGGAGAGGAACGAGGACTTCCAGGTATCATTGAAGACCATTTCTGCATATTGCAAATTGAGCGGCGCGTCACAGCGAAGAATCTCCAACTATCAACCTCGCCGCTCGAGCCACCGCGAACAGGTTTCCGCGCCGCAGCAGCAGGATTCCCTAGCGTTTTCACTTGTGTCCAAAAACCTGATGAGCGAGGTGGATTCGGCCGCTTTTGATGCTGACCAGGGCAGAAAGCAGAGTGTTGAGGCCAATTAATCCAGGAACGATTTTCGCCGCCGGAAAAATTCCATGGCGCCGTTCGAAGTTACATCCCTCGCTTTGGACTGAATTCATTGCTGCTGCTTCCTTTTTCAGTGCGTTCACTGGCCATAAATGGGCACCAGTCTCGCTTCGTCTCACCTCACCTATAAGAAATCGTATAAGTAATAAATTTGCTGTATTTTTGTTAGAATGACGATTCTGCCCCTTCTAGGCTTAAGAGACAGTAATTGCAGTCCTGACAACCAGATGCCGCCACTAGGCTGGGCTTTTTTTTTCTTTTTCTTTTCAAATGATAAGCTTATCATTGCGCGTGTGCATACAGTAAAGTGGGAATGTTCCTGCGTTTAGTGTACTCTCCGTTATGGTGCATAGACAGCGTCGATTCGTTTTTTTTCTAACCATATCTACCTATGTACGCCGCAAGCGGTGCAGTAGTGGCTGGGGCAGAAAAGCGAGGAACAACAGCGGCGCTTCGGTTCTGCTTCACCCAGCGTCAACAGACAACAGGTGGTTTTTTTCTGGCGATTGAATCCGCTTTGCTCGCCCGATTTTTGGATAAGTGTGAATGGGCCCTTAAGAGCTGCGGCAGCAGCTATGCAGAGCCATGCAGAGGTAGAATTGCCAGCTGCAATTCCATCATGTCGCAGCGCACGGCGACTGCGTTCACAAAGTGAGCGGACGG
The DNA here is from genome assembly GCF_052857255.1 of Amblyomma americanum. NCBI lineage: Eukaryota > Metazoa > Arthropoda > Arachnida > Ixodida > Ixodidae > Amblyomma > Amblyomma americanum. Next base: position 188,013,758 of record NC_135499.1, on the reverse strand, counting down.
ACTTGCGCCTTCTCACAAGCAAGCAGTCATGCGTCTGCAGACTCATTCCAGCACACAATCCGTAGTTGCAGTGCAATCATTACCGGCCTCAGGTTATCTCCAAAAAGCACTGTCCTGTACAAGCTGCAGTTGCTATGCTTTCCGTCCCTTACTAACAAAATGACCATCTGCTCTACAAATCACCAGTCCTGCCCAAACCCATTTCTCGTCTGTACTTTCGAGAGCTAGGTGCACTGCTTCCAATTTAATTTCTTGAGCTTTTTCATTAGCCTATGTGATGCTTCTGCAGCAATAATAGCTAACTCAGGTATATGTGTATATACCACTGTTAGCGACCGGCAGCCTTGCAACCCAACAATAGCCGCATGAAGAGGGAAAACTCAACAGTGTCCAAAACATATTTAAAGAGCTTTTATTCTCTTAGTCTTTTTGTACAGAGCATCAAATATAACTGCAGCACCTTTGAAACAACTAAAATATTCTGGTAAAATAAAAAAAAAAGTTATTTGCACTGAAAAGGTGCCACGCTGCAACAAGTGGGCGGATGAAGTTTGAAGACGGCTTCAATTCACTCTGAATGGTGTGAAGAATCTGCAGATTAACTTGTCAATTCAAACAACTTCATTCCTAGTCTTTCTGTACTTATGGGGGTGTGCAATGAAGAAGACAGAAGAAAAAAAAGTCAATGATGAGCCCTCCAGCTGCCAGCCAATACCCTCTCTGTGAACAGTGTAAGTCAGCTCCTTTAAGTGAATGACACAGCGAAACAACAGGTAGGCGGGCAGGCATCTTCAGGTGGAAATATTTTCAGTGCCAAAACCTGCAAGAAAAAACAAAAACAGAGGGAAAAAAAAGAAAACAGGACTTTAGCTTAAGGTCTCACTCAATGACCTGTCATGTGCTGGCCATTAATTGAACAATTAATTTGCTCTCGCAGGTACCTCTACAACTTGAATAACTACCTAAAAAAAAGTTAAGCGGTCAAAGTGGCAACATCCCTTGCAATGCAACAGGCCTTAAATCAGGACAGAGTAAGTGGAAAAGGACAGTAATGCATCTGGGGTAGTCAGCATGGTGGCCACAATAATGGCTCACCCCTTGCTGTCCAAGCTAAGCAGCTCTCTAGACCAGCTTATACAGCTGGTGAATTAGCATGAAAGCAACCTTGGGAATGAGAAAGCTCCTGCGTCCAGGCGCCAGTGGACGGCCTCCTCCCCTAACACACAATTATGCGCTCACACCCAAAACGAGCCTCTCAACTACCGGACTCTCGTACAGTGTTACAGGCAAAGCTGCATCACATGCCCTCCTCCACACTAGAATCACTCACCCATCCCGACCTCCTGCGAGACCGCCACTCTGGCCACACGAGCCGGTGAACAGCTCAAGCTGATCGACCAGGCCAGGCTCAAGGCGAAGGCTAGAGGGCTCCTGGACCGAGGAGCCCTCCCGGGAAAGCTTGTTTTAACTTTGTTTTCAAATAAGGGTGTGCGAATATTCAAAATTTCAAAAACGAATTGAATATGTTTGATATTTGATTCGTATTCAAGAAATTGATATTCGAGAATTTCCTAATATTCAAAAATTCCCGAATACTCGCCAGTGATCGTATACTGTGCAGACTTTCATAAATTCGAGCGTGGCAAAACCACAATATCTGGGCAAAATAGCTGATGACCGAATTAAAAATTCTAGGAAAAAAATACAGAAGTCCTATTCCCTTACTTCTCCGTCATTTATCACGTGGACTGATCGTATTCCGAGGCCGCTAGGCTTGACCTCATGAGAATTTCAGCAAGTGGGCTTTCCCACATATCACACGTGCTGCGAACAAGATGGCCGACTGCCCGCATCGTACAATCACATCGCGAAATCGCGCTTTTTTAATCCTTCCATAATACCTAACATATTTAATGCCCACACCCGAAGAATGCACCCTGTCGGCTTCATAACTCTCCGAGCGTGACCTCCGCCATCCCGTTTTGTAAACTGCGCTATGCGGGAAAGCCTCCTTGCGGAATGTCGCGGGAGCCTCCTGAAGGGGCGCATCGAGTTGTCACAATAGGGCATGCGATCCTGTAAAAATCTCGCCTATTGCATGGCGCATTGTAACCCGCGCACCTCTTTAGCGGGCGCAACGGCAGGCGTGACAACGATTGGAAGGCCCCTGTTGCTAGGTCAAAAAAAATAGGCCGGCCGCATAGTTTCGGTTTCTGAGCTTAGCCGCTCCCCGCAGCAACTGCAACTGTAGGCCCGCGCATTCGCCGGTAGCCCAATCCCAGCTCCGCGCGGCTTTCGGACGCCAACTGGCACGTCGCAGGTTATTTTTCCTTTTTAGAAACCGTTTCGCCGTTCTGACGCCAGTGTGTGTTCCCCGGCGGCCCTTTGCTTGCATGTGTGTTGTTCTTCTAGCACACTAAAACGGGCGGCTTGTCACGGGCTTGCAGGTGTTAGCGCGATGAAGCCGCCTCATAAAGCCTTACTGGATCTTCGCATTTTCGGCAGGTTGTTATTTTTTCGGGGGGCATGGTTAATTTTATAAACCGAGGCCTTCGGATGAACCGGGCATTTCTTCCGGTACCTTGAATTCCAAATGAATGAGGTTTTACTAGTCATCACGTTATTTCATGTTGCCAGTCTTGTAATTTTATGGATTTTGTTTTGCGTGACCTCATTATAGTTTGAATACTGTTATGCTGTCTAATCAAGTAGTATACATTTCTGTGCATATCATTTTTTTTTTATACGGTACTGAGGCAGTCTAGTTTTGTTTTAGTTGCAAAGACCATAAACTATTCTGAAAAAAAAAAAAGGGGGCAACAACATTTGCTTATCATTTTCTGAAAAAATCTGTTTTGTACTGAAGAGATGATAATAATTGGCTTTTGTGGAAAGGAAATGGCCAATTCTTATTACTGTTATCTCTTCAGTACAAAAAAAATTTTTTCCAGAAAATAATAAAAAAGCAAACGTTGTTGCCTCCCCCCCTTTCAAAATAGTCTATGGTCTTTGCAACTAAAACAAAACTAGACAGCCTCAGTACCGTATGAAGAGAGATTAGATTCGATATTCGAAGCCAATTTTTCTTCACATTCGTATTCGAAAATTTCAATATTCGCACACCCCTAAAAAGAAGTTTATTCTGTCTTACCAAGGCATATAAGTGATGTGAATTGCATGGATGGAGTAGTAGGTTGTGAGAAGGGAAGGCAGCAAGGCATCAAGTGAGAACATGCACTAAGTAGCATAGGTGCTCTACATGCAAAGGCTTTAGGGCTGCATTTCAGCACTAAAAAGTGCCTATTTTCTAAGAAGTTGTGATTTCTACTAGTCTTCTTTTGCAAGCCATGCTCGTGTTTACATCATGGTGTAAGGTCTTGTGACCAATAGTGCAACCATGCCAATGCCGATAGTTATTAGGGCGGGAATGAGCAAACTGCTGCGCCGAACAAATGTAGGATGAATTACCTCGGATACTTGCTGAGAAAACCATTTTCTCTCCTAATTAAGTTGTGGTTTTGGCTAACCCACACATACAACATTCCAGGGGTTGTACTATGCGGTTTTTATTTTAGAGAATGTGGTGAATTTATTGCTGCTTATTTCAGAAAGCTGTTTTCAGTTTATTTCAGTGAATATTTTTGACGGATGCATTCCCGTGAAATAATGTGGTACTCCTGGACGGTCAAACGTCACTAATAGTTTATCTTGCCCTTTTGTCACGCAGAACATTCAATTTACAATTAATGCACAAATGGTTATATTTATAGCTAGAGTCATCAGATATAAACTAAGGAGGAATATGACTGCCAGCAGGTTGGTTGAACGAGAGGACAAGGCTTCATGTAATATGATGGTTTGGTTTTATGGTTTATGGGGGTTTAACGTCCCAAAGTAACTCAGGCTATGAGAGACGCTGTAGTGAAGGGCTCCGGAAATTTCGACCACCTGGGGTTCTTTAACGTGCACTGTCATCGCACAGCACGCGTGCCTCTAGAATTTCGCCTCCATCGAAATTCGACCGCCGCAGCCGGGATCGAACCCGCGTCTTTCGGGCCAGCAGCCGAGCGCCATAACCACTCAGCCACCGCGGCGGCTCATGTAATATGAGTGTTGATGGCAGGGATAGAACTGTCCCTTGACAGACACAGTAGCAAGAATATGACATGAGTTTTGAATGCAATTGCGTGCTCTATGTAGGCCGTCTCGATGGCAACGAAGATCGCGACAATATCTCAATGGCTGCAATGAAGAACATAGCCAAGCCTATCCAAGCCAGCACGTTCGATTGACTCCGTTTAAATCCAAGATTCCTTTCACAGCGGCAAAGAACCGGCTGGCTGTGACAGCAATGCCTGCTCGAGTCTACTTACATTAGGCTGGAACAAAAAAACAACTAACTTTCGGTTGAAAAATGATCTCCACATGCTAGCTTCTATTCTAGCCCGAAAAATCTATCTTTCTTACTCCGCAGAGCCCAAAATATCGGTTGTGAAAAATGTGTACATTCCTACGAGGCGTGTGACAGTTCTTTAGCAAAGTCTGCATTATCGCGAAAGCCCGGATTATTGGAGTCCAAAATATCAGTTAGCTACTGTATCATGGATACTAACTTTTTTTTGGCTAAAATCAAATTTTGAAAATTGAATTCAGTGTACATCCATTTTTTTTTTCTACAGATAATCCATCAATGTAGGCCACCTTCACGTGGAGTATAAGGTCCCTCCTGAAGCAGGCAAGCAATGTTTGCATGTAGAGTGACTGCATATCATCCAAAATGAACATGCCAGCTGCACAGCGTTACCATTAGAGAGGCTTGTTGCTGGGGCTGCCCACCGTCCGAAGATAGTGATTTCTTGTTTCCCACATGACAGAACAACAAAATCACTAGTCTTCCAGACAGGAGGTGCCAGAGAAGAGGATGTGGCCAGAGCTGTTGCGATGACAGAAACCTGGGCATGCCTCTTGCATGCAACAGATTATGGGAACTGAGTCAAGGTACAGCAAGCACACCATGAAAGGTCAAGAGAGACATCCGACTGACATACCTATGCCAGTTTGGCTGCGTTTCTTACCTTAGCATACCCACAACACCAGCCCCCATTAGCCCAGTTCCTTCCATGGCAGCCTTTATCTCCCTGCGAAGACAATATAAAAAGAAAGAAAAGTTGACATTCACAACAAGTTGAATTCCAAAAAAAAAAAAAACTCAGGAACGAGTGCCAAGAGCTCAGCTGTCCTGAACACCTAGCCACAGTTGGGCAATACGCCTTTCTTTGTCGTCGGCGGCAGCTCTACAGCATCCACTTTCACAGCTGTACCACCGAAATAAAGGTTTCAGTAAAAAGTCGTTATGTCTCTACCAAGAAGAAAGCTTTGAAACAAAGAATTGAAAAAATTTCAAATGCGAGGAGACCCCACAGCCGTGTGAAGCAGACAGCTAATTTGCCAGAAGCTAGAAGACATGACCCTAAAAAAAGCTTTTAAGATCGTTAGCTCTTACTCATCACGTTTCGAGATTTCGTGGTGTCTCCTTCCACCCTTAGATCAAAGCGCCAGCTGTGGCTGCAACTAGAAAACGGCGCATCTCGCATTGAGACTTGTAGCGCCATCTACAATAGCACTGTAGAAACAATCAACCTGCCACGTGCCAATGATGATGTCACGGTCCAGTATGATGGATAGAGGTGGAGCTATGCGAGTATGACGTCAGGGGACGAAATGGCGGCATAGTTTCGGTTTCTTGAATTCATGATGGCGGCCATTAAAATTGGTTGTGCCCTCTCATCCCTCTCCCCCCCATTCACCAAACAATATCCTGAAACAGGTAGGAAAACTGTCCCATTACAGGACCGCTATACATGTATACATTCGTTCCGATATATATATTCCGACAACAGGCACCCATCCGGGGACAGTTGTATACCGGATTTGGTAGGCAAATAAAACCCTATTGGTTGTGGTGTAGAAATAAAACCACAATTAAATAATAGGTAAACATTGTATACATGCAATTGCTAATTGAAGCGCTACCGTATCGCACCGCAAGCCGAATTCTAGGCCCACCTTGACCCCCCAAATGAAGCAAATTCCATTTGGGACGTATTTTGAGGGGGTGCAATTTGACAATGGGTAGACGTGCATCATAATTTCTCCGATAGATGGCGCTAGGCAGCAATCGTTTCGCTAGGCGGCGTGTGTGCACGCGTAGCCACACATGGTGGCAATCTACCCCGCCTCTAAGGGTATTAAATTCCGTTTCTCGAAGCAAGCGGCACGTTCTTCTTCGCTTCCTTCATCTAGTAAACCAAACAGCTAACGCTCGTTACTTCGTCTTCCAGATGGTGGCAGCCTTTTTCACTAAGGTCTTAAAGTTCACAACTTAGAGACGCATTTTTGGCGTTTTTGAGCTCACTGTGTACACTTTTCCAGCTGTAGTCGTGGTATATTAGTGGAGCGGGGAGTCCTTCCTTCTTTCGGACTCACCTACTTTATGTAGTCTTGCTTATTATGGGCTAATTTGATGGCGCTGCCTTTGCATCTGCCTCTGGGAGATGTATGGCATAGGTGTGTGCACAATCGATAGCAGGTATGTGGCAAGCTCTTCGACAAAAATGTGAAAATCGCCTCAATCAGAGTGAATGCACACTCCACAGCTCTCTGACAATGCAGTAAAAAAAACTGTTGAATCTACAGAGCATTCTCTGCTATGTTAACATAGGCTCTACAACTGTGACACTGGAGTGTAGCATGTCCACCATCATACCACTGAACTTCAAGGGACTGGAAAAAATGTTTGAATTATCCCAAGTTGTAATTATCGAATGATCCCGAAAAAACTGTCAAGAACTGCTGCATGACGGCAAATTTATTTGGTGAAAGACCGGGCAAAGGATGCATGATTTTGAGATGGAAGAGTGTGGCAATGACTTTCCACTTCTGCATCAATGCACTGATCAATAGCATGCATAGTGTCATCAACATGCTCCAGAATCGTGAAGAACTCCCCCCATCCTTCACATTTAGGCAGACTCCAAATATGTTGCCGCATGCTACCCCCTCTCCACAGACGTGATCAGTATGCCTTCCCATAAGTTTGGCTTTGTTGCCGCTTGTCCGGGAGTGAAAGATGCATTTATTTAAAAAAATTTGAATTCGAAGTTGAAAAAGTTTTTCCCGCCGCTCTGATTCAAACTTGGGGCACTCTTATGATGTCATAGGACGGAGTGACATGAAACGTGATGTAAACGCAGATTCAGTGATTTCTGGCAGCTAGCGGTGCGGTCTAGCAGCAGCCGAAATGAAAGCTACTGCCGCCGCACGTTCAAGGCATCTATCGGGGGTCGCTACCGTCGCTTCATTTACGTTTGCACCGGCGTCTTGCCAGCGTTACGATGAATCCCGTTCCAGAACCCGACGACGAAGTTCTCGCAAAAACTCCGGCCTGCATTTCAGCAATCTCAGCCCCACAGAGCGTGCGATGCTTTTGGGGGAGCATGGTTAGGTTAGGCTCAGACGGGTCGTTTCCCCCTTCGGCCGTGAGCAGCTGTTGCAAATTAAATATCATAACCCCAGTGTGGGGAGCCCCGAGGACAATGTTGGGGCGTCGTGCCCATCAGAGTCTGGCCGGGGCTATGGAGCTAATGGATTGTGATTCCTTGAACAGCGCTGTTGCACGGTGCAGCAGGCGGCGTCGAGGTCTTCCACAGTTGCAAGGGCCAAGTTATTTATTTATATTTTTTGCCACAAAAAACGGATGAGTGCTCAAGGGCGCTCGTGTTTAAAGTTGGCGGCTTGAAAGTAAAGCCGACGTACGACGCTTCAACGGGTTCCGCGCGTTTCTGGAGGTACGGGGTCCACTGGATCGGGTTGTCTCGCCCACTTGCATGCACCTTCAGATGTGTAATGTGAATGGATTAAATTAGTCGAGAGCTCGAAAAGAACAGCTCCGCCCAACTGCCGAAGCTATTGAATGACGTCACAACGGGCACCTCGGCGCGGAGCCGAACTGGTCTGGCCGGGCTGGTGGCGGCTGGCGCACTCGGCGCGAAATAGAGACATGCTAGAAGTCTCTGCCAGTGCGGTCAGAGTGCACCGAAGCCGCCGAACGCGTCGGCGGCGGTCAAGTGCAGTTGGACTATAGAGGGTCTCGCTTTGGCCAATGTGATGTCGCCGTGCAGCACGTGCGCGTGCGCTATGCCGAAGTATAAACGCGCCTTAACAGAGCCCGCGCTTAACCGCTACCCAACGTATTCGGTGGCGGCATCTACGGGAGCCATTGAAACCCTCCTCACACTCACTGAATAAAAAAAAAACCTGTGCCGAGGCTCGGAACCGAAACAGGGCCTTCGTCGTTTGAGGCGAAGACGCTACCACTCCGCCACGACGGATCAAGCTTGAATCATGAATAAGGACACATCTAGTGAATGCACTCTTCCGATGCAGAAGTCTCCGCGCTTTCGCTACACACCGTATTTACTCGAATGTAACGCGACCACGATTATAACGCGAGGGTCGACTTTTCGGGTGTGAAACGGGGGAAAAAAAACTACAATTGTAACGCGAGGGTAGACTTCGGGCGTGCGACAGAAAAACCGAAAGAACCCGAATGTGACGCGAGGAACAGACATGGCACAGTTCTGAGGGTCAAAGACAACTTTATTGAAATAAAAGCCAAACAGGCATTCACATACACCCTCATCCTTATGGCAGTTGTTGCTGTCACTGTCATCATCATAGCTTGACTCTTCTTTGTCACTAGCTGCCTCCCACAGCAGGTCGTCCTCTCTTCCGTCTAGAGCATTTGAAATTGAGCATTTCTTAAATGAGCGGGAGCCCAAATCATGAGGCAGCCCGTACCAGGCTGCTGAAACCCAGTGGGCAAAGGTAGACGCGCTTGGGCATTTCAGCCTACCTGCAGGTGTTGTCCGCTTTCAATCCATTCCCAGTATAATTGTCGCAAGCGATCCTTGAAGGGCTTGTTCATGCAAGCGTCCAGAGGCTGGAGAATGGAGGTCATGCCACCCGGTATAACAACGAGATGCGTTCGGTCACGCTGTAGCTTTTGTTTGACGCCGGGTGTCGGGTGACCTCGGAAAGAGTCCAGAACCAATATTGTTTCCGGATGCAGCAATGCGCTTGGCCTTCGGACCCACACGCTTTGAATCCAATCTATGACAAGATTCGAGTCCATCCAACCTTTTTCGTGACAGCGCACGGTAACGTCTTTTGGTAAAGTTTCCTTCGGGATCGTCTTCCCGCGAAAAATGATGAATGGAGGGAGCTTGCGGCCGTCAGCCAAACATGCCAGCATAACGGTAATCCGATTTTTTTCGTTGCCTGTGCTTCTAAGGCGAACTTCATGCTCACCAGACTTCTACACTGTTCTGGACATACACGGGGGTCTGGTCGGCATTGTCGATATGTCCAAGTGGCATGTTGGTAGAGCGATGAAGATCGACGACGTAGCGCTGGAACTCTCGAAGTTTTGATTCGAAGTCCCCAGGCAGCTTCTGGCAAATAAAAGTCGTGCATCGAAGGGAGAACTCAGCCCTTCGCATAAACTTCAGCACCCAGCCTCGTGATGCCTTAAATTGGTTTTGGGTCAAACCCGTGTCCTGCGCAAGCTCCTGTGCTTTGCACTGAAGCTTTTCAATGCTTACTCCAAGTAGTCCGAACGTTGCTCGCTAATGAACTCTGCAAGGCAACGCTCCAACTCCGGGAATCGGCCTTTCTTGGGCCCCCGAAAGCCTTTTCGCAGGCTGTTGCAGTTAAACAATTCCTCGCGATGTTACCTCCATCCCCTGATCGTCGATTTGTTGATGTCCAGACGACTTGCAGCCTCTGAATTTCCCACTTTCTCAGAGAGCAGAATAGCGTTGCGCTTGAAGCCAGCTGTATACTGAGCGCGTGAGCACGCCATTCCGCTTGAAGACAACTCGACCGTTTGATGGGGATAGGCCTAAGACTCGAAGCACGGAACGCACTGGCAACAAACACGAGAAAGAGCGAACAAAGCGCGCTGCTCCATGCCCTGCTGCCTGTTAGTCACGTGGCCACGTTTTTGCATCAGTTGCAAGGATTAACAGACAGATGGCGATGGGATCGCTCGCTCCTTTGCTGGCGTCTTGGCGGCGATTGCGAGCGCTCGGTGCCTCCGAGATGGCTGTTTTATTTTGCGGTCACGGAGGCCACACAACCTCGCTACAGGTTGCGAGCATTCTTCAAGAGGTGGCGCCCTCTCATCGCGCCAGTGACTCTAGCTGGCGTCGACTCTTCTTGGCTTGTTCTCACTTTCGTTTTTTTTTTCTTTGCATTTGCGATTAGGTTGCCGCTTTGTCCTAATAGTTGTGACCTGTGGTTCGCGTACTGGTTGACCGGCTAGTTGGAGTGCGTGATTTCGAATGACCAGTACGATCAACGCACACATTTGACACATGAAATGATTTTAATAGTGTGTGTTTGGTGCTCTTCATAGCGTTTTTAAACCTAGTATTCGATTGTAACGTGGGAGGTGACATTTCCTTTCTACTTTTGGTAAAAAAACTAGTTACATTCGAGTAAATACGGTATATCCTGGCCTAACAGAGCTAGGACATCAGCAATTTTTCTCAACTGCATTGAACCTTGTCTCCCGTCCCTAATAAGTAAGTAGCTAAGTAGTTTGAAGTTGACTGGCGCAGCCGGGAATGTTCCGCCAGGCGAGCATGCGAAGACACAAGTGCTCTTTGTACAGCGAACTGCATTGTACGATCACCGACCATCGTGCCATCATAGTTTTTCATCGACCGTGGCGATCATCTGACCAGCCTTAACAGGCTCCTTCAAAGGTTAACTAGCACTTGAAGCAGCACTTGGAGTTCCTCTGCTGTTCGGCGCTTGTAAATCGAGGCGCGTCAAAAACTAAACCACGGGGCACGCAAAGTTCACAGACTCGAAGCGCCATACAAATCGAAACTCTCCTGGCCGCCTGTAGCGCCGCCAAGCATCGGTTTTCTTTGCTTCCAACATTCAGGTTGTATTTTGTCTGTCTTCCTTGTGTGATAAAAGTGCACTATCGGTTTTAAAACAAAACTTACTTCTATATAGAACCACGCAACCTTTCTTTGTCAACTTCAGAGATTCGTGACATCCATTTAGGAAGGAAAATTCCTCCAAGGTGGCGTCTCTTGTCCTATGACGTCATCACGCTTGTACTTGCGAGATTGGCCTGTGGCGGCGATACCTGTATTTTGGTTCTTGCTATTTTCTACCTTACAAGAGCTTTGTTTTCAGTAAGAGTGGCGTTTCGTGATCAGGAGCTGGTATTCTATCGATACAAGTCTACTTCAATTTCTCCTCAGTGTCCCTTTAGCAGTGACACTGCTAACTGGTGACGTGGCATTTTAATGGAGATAGCATAAACAATTACCATATGCAAAACCCTAGAGCATATTATACAATCATGAATAGTTCTTAACCTCACACGGAGCTATCGTGTCAGGAGAAATAACAAATGCTCTCTCTACTCTTGTTGTAAACACCAGTGTGTTTTGCAGTTTACCGTTGTAGCTTCCCCTGCCATAGCTGCCTCTTGCCATGCCTCCTCCCCGGTACGGGCGCGGCAGGTCCCTGCAAGCATAAAAGCATACACCGAATTGTATCCTTTGGCAATGGGTTATGACAGAAAATGCCACGGGGCATGTAAGTGTACAGTATGTTGAGCCTAATCCTTGGCAGACTAGAAATGCTTCAAAGGCCCATTTGAAACAAAGGCACATTTTTCTACCCTGCTAATGCACTGGAGAGAGGAAAGCAAGACAAGTGACCCTTGTATTAGCAGACAGAGACATGCTGTGACACCACTCCCAGCAGCACATGCACAGCTCACAGAATGCTTATTTCGCTTTCCAAGAACACACATGCTGGTAAACGTGTGTTTAGGAGCCCCCAACACTGAGAGTTTGCCATGTGCAATCCTGTGCTTGTAATGAGTGTGTGTGCAGGAAAAAGGTTCCACGATGGAGCAGATGGGTGCATTCAAGCTGGCATCTGTCGGGAATTTCAGGAGGAACTTTTGCGCAGGTAAAGGCTGTACCGATGCTGACTCAAAGGATTGTCTGCACTCATCTCTAAGCCACACAGTGCAAGTGCATGTGTGCAGCTGCACTCCAATATTCCAGCTGCTACTATGCCTCCAACTTTGAAGAAAAAGGAAACCACAAAATGCAATACTCCACAGAAACTCTTACCAGTGCTTTCTCTAAACCGACAAAATCTAACATGCATACTCTCCTTTACCATGCAACCTGGCACAAGCCTGGTTTATACTTCAAGGCAGTAGTTCCGAGTCATAAATGTGAATAGTGGGGTTTAACTATTTACATTTGTGTAGGGACCACTGCTTTCAATTATAAACCCAATGCTTGTTACTACTTCAAAGCAGTGGTTCTCAGACGTAAATGAACTGAGGACTACCTGATTGACAGCAAAGGTCAAGCAACTAACTGCCCATGAGTTGAGCTCATTTTGGTGGATTATGAAGAAGACAATTCTTAAAGAAGTGCTTCACTTAGTACATTTCTGCACATTCATACAGTGTTCCATATTTATCTGTCCAGGTTGTAAAAAATTCTCCTGCGCAAACTACTGGCCTATTTGGCCTCAAGCACCGACCACAGGGTAGCTTATGAGTTTGATTTTTTTGATAAATAATTTAACATTGGAAGTTGCTTGGACTGTTAGGAATCAGTGAAAAACTGCAGAAAAACTGAGTGCAGAATTTTTGTTGAGGCGAGTCAAATACCAATCTGAGAGGCTGCGCCCTTTGGTGAACTGCAAGGCAACCAATGTCCCCGCTCGGAGCTGGAGTAGGTATCGCAGTACCCAAGATGGTGCAGTCTGTCAAATCTGCTGCTCCACTCGCCTCTACGAAAATTCTGCATGCAGGCAACTGCAGTTATTCGCAGATTCCGGACAATCTAGGCAAGTTCCGATGTTAAATTACTTATATATAAAAAAAGCACTATCACAAGCTACCCTGCGGTCAATGCTTGAGCCCAAATAGGTCAGCAGTTTGCGCAGGAGAATTTTTTTACAACCCGCACAGACACTATTCACTCGTGGATAACCCGCCCCTGCTTATAATCCGCACCCTCAATGTTGAACACCACGAAAAAAAAATAAAACTTCACATATAACCTGCACGTTTACCTAAAAAAAAAAAGCACTAGAAAGATACATATATTAGGTTGGGGCAACCTAAAAAGATTGAAAAATAATAAGCCCTGATACAACTGCACGCTCAGTGATCATTTTGTTTTCAGAACATTTATTAAAATGACCACCACCCCGTCACTGGTTATCCGATACTCAATCGTCGCCGGTCTCACTGCTGCTATTCGAGGCTTCATCGCCACTATCAAAGACGTAGTCGTCCTCGGAACCATCCAAGCTGTTACTGATGGCACACTTTTTAAAGCTTTTACGCACCAACTCTGCCGGTATCACTTTCTATGCATCCACGATCCACTGGCACAGCAATGAAATATCGGGCCTTCGCACGTGTCCCATTGGTGTGAGGGCGTAAAGGCAGTCGGCCGTCCACTGGGCATACAGCCGCTTCAAGTGTGCCTTGAATGGCTTGTTCAGGCACACGTTGAGTGGCTGTAGCACGGACATCATGCCATCAGGTATTATAACGAGGTCGGTGCCGGTCTCGGTGAGGCGAGCCTTCACCGCATCAGTGCAGTGGCCTCGAAAAGAATCCAGTACGAGCATCGACCAGCATGGCGTGGGGAATAATAAACAGACTATGAATGTGGATCTGGCTATGCCTTTCATTGGCCCCTCATTTGCTTGAGAAGCATCGATGACGATGGCGGACTACACGGGGGAGGCCAGCGCGCACTGCCGTGAAGCCGAACCCCCACCCCCAAAGAAAAATTTCGCAGATAACCCACACACCCACTTTTTAAACGCGCTCTTTCAATATTTGGTGCGGGTTATATACGAGTAAATACGGAACACATGGTAGATGCGCTGCGCCTTTACATCCCACCAATGATCCCATTTTAACAGATTGCCCTCAAAGCACCCAGACTCTAAAAAAGTTGGAGATTCCTGCAACCAGACGAAGACTTTTGGCATCGGGGCTGGCCTATAACTTTTCCTCACAATAGTACTCGATGAGAATAAACACACATGCCTGTCTAGTACCTTTTCACTCAAGCAAGAAATGCAGGGAGCTTCTTTGAATAGGAGCATCAGGGACCCAAGAACCACACAATGAACATGACAGAACTGCAAATGGCCAAACTCCTCCTCCCCGTTGCTTAATGCAAGCGCATTTTCCAAAATCAAGCATTCATTCCACTGCCACTGCCATGCATCCATCCCAGGCGTTGCAAGCAGGTGAAAGCGGTTGGGGTCGTGCCAGGGAAGCTTCATTTCGCTGTGCCTGTCCTCTGCGAAAGGGAGGGCGTAACAGCATACCTGTGCATACCACCAGCACTAAGCGGCGGCGGCGAGTGCCAGGGGCGCGGAGCCGGTTCGTCCGCAAACGGATGAGGCGGAACATGGGGCTCTCCCCAAGGTCCCCGCTTGGGTGCTCGACCCCGGGTAAAGGCATCCAAAGGCTCATCTCGCCAGAAGGCCACATTGCTGCCACCACTCCTTCTGACAGTGGCAGAGGCATTGTTGGAGAAAGGAGGGTGTGGAACAAAAGGAAAACAATAATAATAAATTTTTAAAATCACCCTTCCTTGTAGGGGAAGGGCCGCACTCTTCTCTGTTGTTAAAATATTGCCAGATAAGTTTTCCCATGGTGCATTTGTAAGCCTAAACAAAGCGCAAGAACTATCATCCCGCCAAAGGAAAAAAAAAAAAAGCTCAACGCATCAACTCACCCACGGATTTGTCCCATGGTCATCCCAGCAAGTGACCCACTGCTACCAGAAGCCCCACCTGTGGCACCTTCAGCAAAACCGCCGTACTCCTGGGCAAACTCTGGGTCAAAGTTGTGCGGGTCGTAAGGCTTGTTCAGGCCTTTGATGGGTGCCTGCAGACAAAATTACGTCATCCAAACTTGGTCAGAGGCAAAGAAATGCACAGGGTGGCCAACTTTTGCAGGCCGCACCAAGTTTCGAAGCCACACCAAAGGCACCCAAAGCACAGACTCTCCACAGCTTCCAGTGGAGCTGGAGTGAAGTGTGAAGCGATGGCTTCCAAAACTGTGCTCTTTTCATGTGCTGGCAGCCACACAAGTCTAGAAGCTGTCACCTTATTCCCTGAGGTTACCCTTAGAGTCCCAAGAGAAGGTGTAGACATGCGTCAAAAGGCTTAGTTGGGCCACATGAAAGACTTGTTGCTGTTACCTGTGCTTCACGCACCATCATGAGCAGACCCAAGCCCACTGTACGACAAGAGCCTCTCCCGGAGATCTAGCGTACACGCCTTGTGCCAAAATGCAAATCTTCCTTCCCAACCAGATTTTGAGTTGCCCTCAAACAAGCTGCCCTTTCCTTGTTATCCACCCTATCCCTAATAAATATTGCAAGTGGTCAGTACGAACTGAATAGCAATATGAAAAAAACAAAACAAAGATCTGTTGTTTTAAAAAAATTTCGGAAAAAGATAAATAGGCAAACATTCCTGCCTCTATTTTTCTTTCAAGACAGCTTATGGTTTTGCAACTGAAATAAAACTGATTCAGCACCGTACAAAAAAGGAGCACGAAGTGTAAACTGCTTGATTAAACAGCATAAGAGTATAGAACCTGCAATAAATCATTCCAAATGATTCCTCGTGCCAAGTATGCTCGCTCACCACTCCAATGATGTCACAAATTTGCTTGATGCAGTCCACCACGACAGCAGGTGAGCCAGTGACCTTGACTATGCGCTCGGTGGATCCTGGGCAGCAGCTGCCATGGACTTTGATGTTGGCACCTGTAGACTGCACCACACAAAAGTAGACAGTATTCCGTGAAGAAGGCTAACATTAAAAATTTAGAATCGCAATAATAAAATCATGGTGGATACAACTACGTTAAGTTCCCTGGCCAGACTGCACTATGCTAACGTGCAAAGTTTCGGGTGATTCGAACGATCTACCGCGCCACTACAGATGATAAGAACGTGGGAGAGATGACTGCACCCTTTAAGGACTAAGCGCTGCACCTTCATGGCTGACGCGCGGTCACCAGTCCTGTGGTACGTGCAACCGAGCAGTGAGCGGCAATATGTGGCTGTTAAGTTAGAAGCCAATGGCGTCGGTGGGTCGTTCCCTCCTATCGCGAGGATCTGCCGTCTCCTTGGGAAGTTGAGGGGGTTTACTGAGCGGCGCGACGCCCGCGCGAATTCTTTCGGCTCTAGCGCTGACTCGCTGCGGTGCACTAGCCGCCACCACGTGCAGATGGCTCCTCACCGTCTCGTCTCCTGGTGACCGGCTGTGCACGAGGGGTTAGAACAATTATAACGCGTTGCGCGCTTCGGACGCTGCCCAAGGCCGTGGGAAATGGGGAGTGGGACCACAAACAGCCTTGTCGGGGTCACAAGGGGCCGACAACCTTTTCCCACTGAGGAGGTTCCTTTTACTATCAACGGAGACGGCAAAGCCGATGCGTGGCTGCCTCATTAAACTGTGTATTAAGCTGTGTATGCGAAACTGCGCACCCTGCACATTTGAGGAGGTTTGGGGCTCCACAGAGTCGGGCTCTGGCAAGCCCTGGGCTCCACCCATTTGTATGTGCTGTGCCATTGTACTGCTAACTGATACTGGGCGAGAGCTGGAATAGCAAAGCTCCGCCCAATTATCGAAGGGTTTAAAACCTACTGCAAACAAAGAGCTTAGAGAAGCGCGCCGAGTTTCAGCCTCGGCCGCTTTTAAACAGCCTTTTTCTCGCCTGCGTTGTATTTCGATCCCGTCTTTAAGAAATAAGTTTTGCTGTTAAATTGGAGTTGCTGCCCCAACCGGCAACGTGTTGCCGGACGAGCGGATGAAGACCCGAAGGCTCTTCGTACTGTTAACCGCCGTGTATACGATCATCGGCCAACGTGCCATCGTCACTCACCGCTCGTGATGAGCATCCAACCCGACTAGCCCAATCCGGCCAGTGAGAAGAGGATTGAGGAAAGTTTAACTGTGGCCATAAATCCACCATTACATAATTGAATAAATGCATTTTCCATGCCTTTGCATGTGGGCTTAGATCATTTTGGATTATATAAATTTTGGACTATATGAATATTTTTTTTGTTACCCGGTGAATCATAGTGTCAAGATTCTACTGCAAAATGTTATGAATGCAGCAGATGGAGAAAATACAGTAAAACCTCGTTACAACGAACATGAATATTACAAATCATTGGGTATATCCAAGTGGTCCAAAATATTTTTAACAAATACCTTCATTTCTTACTTTATATATTGAATGGAGTTTTCCATAAAACGGATACAGTCAAATCTCCTTACTACGAACGCCACGTAAACAAATTTTTTAAAAACCCCAGCAAATTGCCATTATTTTCAATTTAAAAATATTTCATAACTACGAATTTCAATATAACACATATTTCAGAATAATGTACGTATTTATTCTCCCCTGCATAATCAAGGAACATCAGTATTACAAATTTGGCTAAAATTAACAGTGTCGCAACCATCATGTGAATCACAAAACGCAGTTTCTGTGTGTAGGCTCCAAGGGCAGTAGCTATCATCAACACCATGTCTAGAGCCAACTGCTAGCACTACCACAAGGCTGTGGTTCAATGTTCAGTAGCCTAGCAGGCCTAGCCGCCTTTTTCTCTTTTCTGTCTTTGTGCTGGGTGCCGTTGGCCACTCGGTCGCTGGCCATTCGGTGGTGTGTGATCTTACTGCGAAGTTTGTGCGTGATTCAATTATGAATGCAGCTGGCAACGGCGCAGCACTAACCTCGGCTGACCTGAAAACCAAGGAGATCATTCAAAGCGTTCGTGATGCCTCCAGTGACGATGACGACCCGAAGTAAGATGACTGCGGGTCACTGAACACTGAAGAGGAGGTCATATCGAACTCTGACGTTTTAGTGCACACGAACAAAGTCCGCACTTTCATCGCACGCTGCAATGACGTACCCAATGAGGTGCTGTGCAAAGCGGAAGGTGTAGAGGCATTCCTAATTGACTGTGTGTGCTGCACACGCCAGCAGAAAATAACTGATTTCTTCAAATAAAACAGCTCTGAAGTGAATGCAACATATTAGAGAGTTTGCTTGTCTGCACACTTGTCTACTGCCAAAGTAGGTCATTTTTGTTCCTAGGTTTGACCACTGGCTTATAACTGCATCAAAATAGAGAACGATTTTTGGCGGTTCCGCGTGATTTCTTATATCGAGATCTGACTGTATAACAAACTGTCGAATGCTAAGCTCTGCCCATTCGGATGGCAGGCGGCCCGCTTTGCCTCACTGCATGGGTGACTGGTGGTGGAGTGGCAAGCGCTTGCGCCACGGTTCACACTTTATCTCGCATTTGCCAACAGTGCCACAGATGACATAGCGGCGAGAATAGCTGGTAGCCAGGCAGTCAGCACCTGTTCGCGCCTCTTGCACCCATCGATAGTGCCCTGAAACCAGCGACAGGGTAGGTTGTTGTGGCTTTTCAGAAGCAATCTTCTGCTCACGTCGACTGGCACAGAGCGGCAGTGGTGAAAATGGCAGTAGCTTTTGTCCTGGCGTCAGTTTCTTTACTAAAGTTGCAAAAAAAAAGCATTTTGAGCCATAAATGGCCATTCAATTTGGCCCTGAGTTGGTCCAAGTACCAATGCAATTAATAGCGAGTTACATAGAACAGTTTGCTGCCTTTCATTTCTGAAATTTTCATGAAGCTAATTTTTTTTTAAGTGCAAAAATTTTTCAAGTTGAGCTCTCACGGCGCAAGTTGAGTCTCTTAATGCCTCTTGACCGCAAAACACGGCACTTATAACCAGATATCGCGTGACATTCGGTGGGTGGTATGCAATAAACAAGATTGCTTTCGCTTTCGAAGTTCGAACAGACCCGCTCTAGTGCGGGGCAGCCAAGAGAAGAAAAAAGAAGGCATACAGTGTGCTGTCTCGCATAGACCACGAGGAGGGAACGACCAGCCGGCATGGCAGGTGTATCACAAGTGCTTTATTTATATCTGAATAAGACTGCGGAGAGCGCGCGCATCATCGAAGCACACGTGATGGTGTGAACGTGCACACCGCTGTGATAACGTGAGACGTGCTGGCAGTGAACATCGCCCGCTCATGCGTAGGTGCATCACTCTCATTAAAGGGACACTGAAGAGAAATTGAAGTTGGCTTGTAACCATAGAATAGCAGCTCCTGATCACAAAAACACCACTCTTCCTGAAAACAAAGCTCTTGTAATGTAGAAAATAGCAAGAACCAAAATACAGGTATCGCCGCCACAGGCCAATCTCGCAAGTACAAGCATGATGACTTCCTAGGACAAGAGGCGCCACCTTGGAGGAATTTTCTTTACTTCATGGACGTCACGAATCTCTGAGGCTTGCAAAGGAAGGTTGCACACCGCACCGCTAGCCGTCAGAAATCACGGAGTCTGCGCTTACGTCACGATTCACGTCACTCCGTTCTGTGACGTCATAAGAGTTGTTGTGGCGTCATAAGAGTTCCCTGAGTTTGAATCAGAGGGGCGGGAAAAACTTTTTCAACTTCGAATCCAAATTTCTTTGAAATAAATGCATCTTTCGCGCCCGGACAAGCGGCAACAAAACCATGAAATGCCGAACTATCAGATTTTGCTACCAAAAAAAAATTGATAGAGTTCTCAGTGTCCCTTTAAGGTGCTTCGCCAGCATAGTGGCTATCTACAGTTGCCGCTGCAGTATTAATGTAGAAATTGCACTGATTAAATAAAATACAACCAAGGCATCATATCGGAAACAACAGGGTATGAGCAATCCGCCGCAGATTGCTTCAACACCGGACCGTTCTGGTGATTTCCAGATCGGCATCTCACAAGCACTTATGCTGGTGCTTACATCTGTCATGGCGCTAACAAGAATGACTGAGTGTGGCAGGTTCACAACGAAAAACTGCCTCATTGGGGCACGTGCCGCCCCGGCAGCGTTTAGAAAATCTTTTTCCTTCGAATATAGACTATTCAACGTTCCCATGATTGCCTGCAGTGCAAACCTCACTTAAGAAGAAGAACTCTATATTTTGTCTGGCCACAGTGTAGAAAATGTAGTTCTCTGCGGTGAAGAGGCGTTAGGACACGACGCAGCTTGCAGCGTGAGAGTTCCAACTTCCAAAAATTCTTTAGTCTTTTTAAACAAAAATTACCTCGATGACAATTTCGGATATGAAAGGCAATAAACTGTTCTATGTAACCCGCTTTTGTTTGTATTTTTACTTGGACCATCTCAGGATGAAATTAACGAGTATTTTTGGCTCAAAACGCACTTTTTACAACATTATGTTTTTTTACTTCGATGAACGCAGTTTCATCACCTGTAACATAGGTTATACAATTAAAACTCAATTTAACGAAGCGAAGAGCAGCCACAAATTATTTCGTTAAATCGGGAAATTCGTAAAATTGAGGAAGGCATTCCTCCAGCCTTTGGACTCAAATTGTAACGTAGCCGCACCCAAAGGCTACTGCGGCTTCGCATTTGCCGACAAACCGCACCTGTGCATTTGAGAAGTCCACGAAAGTGGCCGAAATCACTTGTGCATGAAAGCGCTGTGCGGTGAAATGGATTCAAGGCCAAAGTGGAAAGCACCGCCGACTGCAGAGACCTTTGTTCCATACAGCGGCGCAGCTTGCAGCCACGTCAGAACAAAACCATGGTCGTGACTTCGCCGCCTAGATGTTACTATTCGCACGCTGCCAACAAGCTGTGAGACATCGTGGGGAAATTAACCGAGAAGTCACTTTTTTTTCCCCTCAATTAATTATTCCAGGAAAAACTTAAATCAGTTTTAGCGGTCGTTTGTTTCGTTATTTCGGGCACTTGCCGGGGAACCAAATTGTTAGCAAAATGTTAGATGTTTTCTCAACTTTCTGTATGAAAGTTTTCTTTTTTGGCCTACACAGATGCGAGCGGGCATCGCTGTCACAACCCACTGGCCCTCCGCTGCCATGAATGACACTATCTCCGATTTAAACGGAGGCAATCGGACGGATTGGCTTAGGTAGCTATTTCGTCTTCATCGTTGCCACTCGAGATAATGACAGATTCGTTGTTGCCTTCGAGGTGACCAGCAAAGAATACGCGACTACGTTGAAAACTGGTCAGCAGCAGCGGAGCGCTGACTATGCCACCTGCAGTGCAGGGCAGCTGGGGAGGGGGCGGTCAATTCAGAGGTGCTCGCTTTGGCTCGCAGGTTATCTGTCTCGGTCTTTGCACGGCACGTGCGTTCATTCACGGCAATGACCTACGGCTATGTCGCACTGTACTGTAGTGTGACAAGAGGCGACTGTAGCTCAAATACTATAAAATAAAGCCGTTGTATCTCTTGTTCACATTAGTAATCCATAGGTCAATGAACATCTACACTTTCTTGATACACAGGACCCCAATTTCCCCTTGAGGATTAAACTAGGCAAACAGAAAACAAGCTCATAAGTGCAAAGCCAGGCAGTTTTATCACCCAGCCAGAATCAGAATGCTCACACCCCTCCATTTGTTGAGCCCGTTGAGAAAGCACAAACCTCGCGCAGCTCCTTGATGCGGCAGCCAGCACGTCCAATAATGCACCCGGCATGGCTCTGGTGCATGAGCAGGCGCATTTCACTCTCTGAGCCTCCATTCTGGCCAGTGTGCTGAGCAAACTGCAATGAACATGAATTCAGGTTGCCACTGAGGCATTTCATATGTTTAAACATTAATCAGATAGCATGATATAATTTACTCCAGGGAATGCAAGATCTGTGGTTCCAGTATCAGGCGACCAAGTTATGGAGCAGTCACAGGTACTCACATCGTCCAACTTGGGAATGATGTTGAGCAGGATATCTCCGAGTGTATCCAGGTCAGCCACGATGGAGAGGATCCTGGGGTCGCGAGGGGCCGCACCCGGAGGAAGAGGGCACAAGACACACAAAGGGATGCAAGGACGAGGGCATAGAGGCAAAGAAAAATAAAAGCACAAAAACGCCAAGAAACGCCACCGGGCCGCTTGCTCTCGTTTTTTAAAAAATTAAATGTTCACTCCAAAGGAGCATGCCTGTGGTCCAATTTCTGCTAAGGTTAAACAACTTTCCATGCAATGTCGCAGACAAGTTTTCTGATGAGATAGTGCTGTTCCCTACTCAAACCGATCTCCTGTCTTGAGGCAACAATTACACCCTATTCTAGAAACAACAACGAAGGTGCACTAAAGAGTGTTCTGGAAAACTATTTTTGCTCTTATTTTTGGGGGGGATTTCAATGAATAAATAGTTTCAGTCGTAGACCACATGGCTGCAAATTAAGCCCATGGAAATAAAAATACCCGAGGACTCCTTGCTTTCATGAGACTGCTGCCACAGGGTGATGCAGCGCACCGCCTGCTCCGGCAGAAGCGCAAGCCTCGCATGTTATTATTTCCGTGGGCTTCATTTGCGGCTATGAAGGTATCGTGCAGGTATCGCTCAGCCGCTGATGCTGGTACTGGCTAGTGCGTCAGCAACAGTATATTTGCCGATCAGCACACCAACCGCTGAGTCGCCGAAGCAGTGCCTGGCCGATGTCGCTATTCACGGTACGTCACATTACTAAGCTGTGATGTCACTACTATTCACTGATATCCTTCCCAAGGCTCTACGTCACCAACTATAGTGCTAGCGATGGGTTTCGAGCGTGAGAAAGAGCATTTAGGGACTCTTTGGAGCTGAATTAAAATATATTGTAAGCATTTATTGCATCCAATAGTTCGCCGTGGGTGACCTTACATACAGAAGAAGCCCATAACAAGCTCTTTATAGTGCCAAAATTTGATGTCTCAACCCCTTTAAGCTTAAAATGTTTCCGACAGGGAGTAAACTTCCGCACAGAATTTCTTTATTCGACATTCATATTTCTTCAGTATAAGTGTGCACTGTTGAGGCCTGCATTGTTGAGCTTATTGGTCTAGCCATTCCTACCGTAAATTACACTGCACAACAATTTATTTTGGATCAATGAATAGTCAATGAGGTAATTGGTCAAGCTACTGATGCACACATTTATACTTCACAACTCAATAAAGGTTCTCTTGAAGCTTGGCAACGAATTCTATCACGTTAGAACTTTCTGGCACATGCACATGTACACAAGAAACAGACCTGAAGAAAATAACAAAATGTAAAAGCACATCATTGTTGATTAATGCAACCTTTTAAAGTCCCAATACGCTAAGGAGCGAGTCCCCATTCTCTGCCCTGTTTTGTTAGTAGCTCGGGGCACATGGAAAAAGGATAAGAAGACAACCCAGTGCTATTTAAGTGGTTAGTCTGTCACCCCTTCCCCATCAATTATACAAAAAATGGCAAGCACTGGCACATAATTCCTAGAAGTGAACTTGAAGGAAAACGTCTGGTTATGTAGGCAACACATTTAGTTGCTCAACCAACAAGTGATGCTATGCTTTCACTGTATCTTAAGGGGATTATAAGAAGGCCATCTTTAAATTAAGGTCACTTGTAGTTTAATTTAAACAAAAGCTAAAAGTGGCCTTCCCTTATATTACGGCTGATGAGACTGACAACTGTGGCACCTACACTTTGGTAAAACCCAAATACAACCAGCAATTCTACTTGGATTGTGCCTCAACAGCTGATCTACAATCTCGCCCTGCTGCTGGCAGAGTGCTGGTCTCAGAGGGGGCACTGCGCACTGAAAGCGTGTGTGCGCGCGCGGTCACCAGCTCCCTCTCACAGACAGAGGAGCCAGCGGGCCCACTGGTGGGATAGCGGCGCAAGAAGGGAAACGGATGAGTTCCTACCGTTCTGGGCCGGGGCAGTCTGGCACGGAAATGCTTGCTTTGAACTGCCCCCCGAGGGCAGGGGAGGACAGAGGACAGATCGGCACAGGGGCACGTTCGGCGTGTTTGATTTGCGGGGTCAGAGGGGCGCAACCGAGAGGGGGTGGTCCGCCATGGAGAAACGGGGAGGGAGAGAACACAACACGTTGCAGGGGAAACGGGGGACTCGGCACCTGCTCATGTCTTTTGGTCTCAACGCGTGCGCTACATCTCACTCTCCTCCTCCTCACATGTCTTTCACGAGTGCTCAACCCTCCCTCTCTTCCCCTGGAGAGCCTTCACCACCACCACAACACACTTGGCACAAACACCACAGAGCTGTCACCTAGCCGAGCCCTAAGCTTGTGAGTGAGCAGCCTAGACTGCCACAATGTACACACAAACCCAACCAGCCAGTCCAGATCCACAGCAAGTAGGTAAATATCAGGAAATGGCACACTGGTTGTTTGTTTAAGGTGCTCCACAAAGGGCCGAGCAACATGGCAGATGACATCTCTGTGGGAGTGTGCCTAACTATACATTTGACTGAAATCCCTCCTACAAAAGTCCCTGCACAAAGTATGCATGCAACTTTAGTCAAGGACTGGCAACAACCAAAACACACCATGGTTAATGGCACAAGACGAGGCTAGTCATGTTACTTGAGTGGAGTGCCCAAGCAGGGTACTAAGAGGCCAGACACAAAGACTTTTGGCTAGCGTTATTATTACATTACACCGAACAGCCTTGTACTATGTGGAGCATGGAGAGCAAGTGCAGAAAAATAAATGCATCACAACAGCCAGTCACAGCCTTGCAACACTAAAAGCGTGCTGTTAGGCACTAGGTTAATTCCCTAGCAGCTGCCAAAAGGCTCACAATCAAAATTTTGTAATCTGTTCTCAAGTAAAGGATAAAATCCTGCTATTAAATCTCATACAAGCTTTCTAGCATGCACATTAAACTTTTGCACAATGATGCAGCAAGAACAATTCACATAGCCAAAGGCCTCAACATTGTGCTCAGTACAGTGGCGTTCAAAATAATTCAAATCATAACACAGTGCACTAGTTTTCCAATACCACTGGTTGCTGTCTGGTTGATCTGGTAAGTAATGTTTACAGCTGTAGACTCATGAACGAAACCTGCTCATAGCATAAGCCAATCTGTGAAATTGTGCAGGCACTAAAAACTTTCAAAGTTGTCCTGCAGCCTTGCCAAGCATGCTACTGCCTATTACTGACATCCATCAGAAATGTCATGCACACAACAGAAGCATAAAAAAACATGCAAACCCAGGAGTGAGCACACTACACAAACGTGCCCTGGAGGATTGAGCCCGAGACAAGCCCCCTTTCACTGACTTTTCTGAGTATCATGATGTTACTTCATACCAAAACGACTCCTTTTGTGAAGCGTTAGCTTTCAGAACCACAGACGAGGAAGTACAAGTTTGCTATTTAAAGTGCTGCACTGACAGACATTAATGCAACCAAATTTAGAAAGCAGAAAAATCAGTTACGCTACCCAATAGATTCCTTTAGCAGCAACCTTCTCAAAATTATCTCAGAAAGGATGCATGAAGGCATTCAAGATATTTATCTGCCAGTTCTTAGCAGGTACCAGAAGTTCTACTCATGTCTTGTGCTCACCAAGATGCCATGAGCAGTAACAGCTAGAGATTGAATGAAAATTAAATTACATATTAGTGCAGTGTCCAAAAAAGGCCATGCAGCACATGCAGCCAAGATGCAGATCAACAGGTGAGCTAGCAAAACCAACCAAGGACCAAAGCAGAGGACACTCACCTCTTTCCTCAGGCTGTTAATGTTCGCACCACCCTTGCCAATGATGGCACCGGCATTCTGCAGAAAAGTCATACAAGAGAATCATCAGAGCACCTACTAGTAATGCCTGCATCACACCCATGTTCAAAAGCATTCACACTAAGCAAATGGAACATTTTACTCCAGGGCTGCTAATTCAATAACAAAAAAGCATCCTAGCCAACTCTGAGCATAGTGCTGGTTTTCACAGGATGCATACAAGCAGCGATGATGAATGAGTTTAAACCGCCTAACCAAGCCCCCACAGCTCTTAACAAATCACACATAATAGGGCACGAAGGATACAACAATATGACACCATGTACTATCACATTCAGCATTAAGGAAGAAGGCTTCAAAGAAAATTAAAGAAAAAAAGACTAAAAAACAAGCCATATTCCAAAAAAGCTTAGACATGCACCCCACTATGCACCCAGGGACTGCCACCACAACAGAGTTCTAGGCTATAAACATGCACACACAAGGTTAAAGATCCACTCACTGGCTAACTATGTACATAGAGGAGGAGACCTGACAGTGCAACAACAGCGGCGCATTACCCTGCTCTGGAGCAGAAAGCGGACATCGACAGCACGGCCTCCACCACTGTTGCGGGGCCGCTTGTTCGGAGCCTCATTGTCGGCCCGGCCATCATCACTCGGTTCCCGCTTGATTCCCCCAGTTCCTGTGTTCCAAGATGGAGATCAATTCCACTGACAAGGCACAAAGCAAAACAAGCACTTTGCAAAAGGTATGTGGCTTTACTTTGCACCACAGTACAGCACTGCAACACGCAGGAAAATCATGTGCGCCTACTACTTGGTGCACTTACAACAGAAACAGGTTCTGCAGGGTATATGACTTTCAGGGCCTCACAGCTGCCATGATACAGCAGCAGTGATTAAGATAAAAATATAAGGCTAGCCAAGCAGGAATCACAACATCCACTGATTTATCCACTTTATAAAGAACGGAATATAAAATTAAAAGCTTATTGCTAAGCAATAGATGTCATGCCTGAGGCACTCCAACTCCCAAGTCAGCCTCCAGAGTTAGGCAGTGTGCCCTAGGACTCTCATCCCGGGTATCACAGTTCATAAAAGAAAAAAGTAGAACTGCAATAAACTACGGATGTGCACACACCACAACCTTGTTTCCCATTGTAGCGAGATGTCTCCTGCAAGGACAAGCCTTATGAACACCGCTAAATTCTCGGTGAGAACATGCAGTCGTACAAGCTGCAACGCTCCGTGCTCTGCCGAAATGCTTCTCACATTTAGAATCCACAACTTGTGACATTAAACAAACAAATGGTAGCGTGCTCAGGCATTTCAGCTTTTTTCAAGCTGATTAATGCAAGCCGTACCTCGAACTCCTAGCTCCCAACTCTGCATTATGATAGGAGTGCTTCAAGCTTCTAATCTGCATGCGTTAAAGGTAAAGAGAACTGCCCAATAATTCTGGAAATCAGGACATGTGTCCGCCAGTTGAAAATGAAAGAATTACAGGAAATGAGGGATTTTCAATACATGGCATGTCCTCAACACGCAGCTATGACTTTGTGAAGAATTTCTGAACGTAGGACTGGGAGAAGAAAGCCACAATATGAAACCAAGGCAACCAACATTGTCTGCCAGTTTGAACTATGTTCTGCACCTGTGTGTTCCATAGAAGTTCCCGGTTTTCTCTACAAGATGCCAACTATGACCAGAGCAAATAAAGATGACATGAAACACAAGCCAACAGTTCCATATATGCCAGCCTGGTGCCAATCCAGCCCTTCCACAACTTGACTGAATTCTCAATTGTTGCAGCAAATGAATCTAAGGAAATTAAGTTAAGTATGGACATAAAAAATGCTGTGGATGCAACTGGTAATGCAAAAAAAATACTGCAATAAATAAAAAGCCAGAAGAAAAAGTGATCTGGTAAACATTACCTTAGTGCAACCAGCCACTAATAACTTATTAGTGAAAATTATATATTTCAGATATATAAAATCTAACATAGTATAAACATTTCAGCCCTGTGACAAAATTGGTAGTTATGCTTAAGTCTTCTAAATGGGTGCAGACAAAGTTTTTGGTTGTCCATTTTTTTTCGCCTTGAAAGAGGCCTATGGGTTTGGTTTTTGGGGAAAGGAAATCGCATAGTATCTGTCTCACATATCAGCCCACACCTGAACAGCACGGTAAGGGAAGGGATAAAGGAGGGAGTGAAAGAAGGAAGGAAGAAAGAGGTGCCATAGTGGAGCCCTCCAGTCTGGAATAATTTTGGACCTGGAAACGCCCGACCAGTAGCCGAGCGCCCTAACCACTGAGCCACCGCAGCGGGTCCTATGGGTCTAGAAATCATGAGAATGAGCTTAAACAGCAGTGTGCAGCGTGATTAATTAAACGATTTTGCACCAGACATCATGGTTGACCAGTTAACATGGACTAACGCTTTCCTGACGACGCTAGTGTCGCCACCAAGTACTGGTTGTTCGTGGCTTCGGCGACAGAATATTTGGGGGAAGTACATGTTGATGTCACTTGATGCGGGAGGAAATGTAGAGCAGTTCTTTGGGCAACATTCAAAATCATATTAAGCTATGTTCCATTCAACACCTGTGATCAAACCTTGCTAGAAAGCGTCTCCTTATGCGCATGAAATAGATAGACAGATTTCACAAAGCTCACTGCGCATGCACACATTACCAAAAGAGGTCAAGTGCCATCTTGGTTGTATTCCTTCGCGGCATCATCTGCACGCCAGCCCGGTCGCAAGAGCTTTCCGCTGTTTCAACTATTCTGTTGGGCTAAAGGAAACAGGCGCCGCTGAGGAGTTTCGAGGGGTGCAGTGCTAACTGCAGCAGACGCAGCGCTGAGAAGGTATTCAGTTGCCGCAGGGAGTGGAATTACCACGGCGGCGATGCTGCGCTTGTTACTTGAACCTTTTGTTCAAAATATTGACTGTCAACAATATTGACTGACAAAATACTTGACTGTCAACTCTGCGCATTTTGCAAGCAGAATATTTCTACACATAGTGACACATGCCTTCAGAGTGTGTTTACATTTCTTGCCGCCTCATTTCGCCATGTTACTTTTCGCGGTAACTATCTAGGCATTCACTACAGCCGCGTAACAATACAGTTGCTGCTTTTATTTTTTCACCATGGTCCTTGTTTAAAACTAACCATATGGTAGTTTCTTTTTATTCATATACACATATATAATTATCTTCACGATGTGCTAGGCGGGTTACCAATAGGAAAGCTAAGCACTACCAGCAAGCAATACCGCTTTTCTGAAAAGAGATGTGACAAATGCTTGTTTGTTGCAAAATGAAAAAAGGAGAAGCCAATCTGGAGGTTTTAAGTGTACTAAATTAAGGTTGAGTGGTTTTTAATATTGTGACCAATGAGTTGACTTTTGAACGCATTGTTGCAACACTACAGTAAAATTTCGAATAAGCGATCCCACCCATGCAAGGGCCCCCACCCCTAACCTCATTGTTAATGTCACATTTCCGTGCCATTCCACTCACAAATCCAGCATTGATGCAGAGAAACATCGTGTGGCAACACAAACAGGACTGCTTCTCGTGCGTATGCCAAGCACCACACCACGCCGCCGGCTGGAGTACCACAACTCCCAAAGTGCATCGCAGCGATGGTGGTGTAGCGCCACGGCTGGTGAAATCAGTCTATTGTATTGTTTGTCTGCATTCGACATAATTGAGTCTGAACCCATCCACTGAATAAAGCCAGAACAAAACTCCAAAGTTTGACCGATTTCTTGGAAAACTATACCCAAATTTCATACTGTATAACAGAGTCCAAATTGTTTTCGTGTGGTGGCCACCTTTGTTTGCACGCGCTCGCAAAACCTAGGCTCACAAATGTAAATAAAAGACATTGTGCTTTCATAAGCAGAAAATTGAATGCAATTTGGTTTACTGTTTTTTTTACATTTAAAACACTGAAGATACAAAAACATTAAATTCTTATATTTTTATCAATTTTCAGGTTCTCATAGGAGTGATTCAACTTTTTTTCTAGGTTGTCCAGAAGGCAAAGAAGCCGATAAAAACGTTTCAGAGATAAAAAAACTTAAGGGGTGTCGGCAAAAAAAATTTCTAAATTTGAGAAAATTTGCTTTTTGAGACATATATTCAGCCGTCAATTGCATAGTGAGGTGGTTCTAGTAAATATATAAAAGACATTAAGTTGCACAGTACCATCAATGGCATTTATTAATGAAAGCTTAATCTGAAAAATTTTTTGTTTTAAGCGAGAAAATTTGCAAGCTCAGTCCCTACGTTCAACCTCGGCATTGGTCCGTGTTAGCTCTTCACTTTAGCACAGACGCCAGCATGAAATTTTTTTTTTGACAAAAACAAGCTTGGATAATGTTTTGCACAGTAACGCAATAAGACACCATTTTTCAAAAAGAAATCAAAGATGGTCGAGCACAAAGTCTGCATCAGGTGGCGTGGAATGACCCATTTCGAGATGCACCTGACGCAAGATATCTTGAGAAAAATATAGAGATTAGTAGTAGTGGAAAAATCTGAACAAGAAAATTGTTGGCTTGCTACTAAGCCCACTGTATCGTTAACTATTTTTTGCTGCGCTCGCTAGTTGGCATAAAAAAAGTATCTTATACGTGAAGGGAAGGATGCTATGCTAAATTTGCCTGAAGCGGAGAAATCAGTGCTAGGAAGAGCACACTGAGAAAAAGCTACGCAGTCGCAGTGAACGCAACTGTGTACAAAGCGCCTCGACTCTTTCCTTATCGTGGGAAAACAGTCAATTTCATCCAGGGTGGTGTGTGCAAAAAATTTATTCCCTGCTAAATTAAGAACTCTAGTTACTGCAGCACATTCTAGTGTAGCTAAAAGAGCGCTCTTTTTAATGACAGAGAAAATGCGACATTATTTGTAAAGAAGAAGAAATTTGGAAAATTTTGAGACTCGCACAAAACGTGACAAAAGAATTACATTGTCGGAAAATAACAGAATAGAAAAATCATGAATATAAGTCTTATGGGTTATTATGTTAGAAATGAGCATTTACAGTTTCAGAACTTTCAATGGTAAACTTTAAAATCAGTAAAAAAAATACCGATTCCGCAGTCCAGTGCCAAAGTTGATCCCGGGCTGTCTTTGAGGACACGCCCGGTACTTGAGAGAGGCTCAGGTAGCAGCGCACCTCCTCGGCAACAGGGAAAACTTAAGTTACTGACACGCACCAGTCGATAGATAGTTCGAGGTGGGCGACCCGATCTTCTCTGTCCTAACTTATATCAGGCGAGTGGACATCACCTTTTCACTTATAGCTATCGCTCGCATCTTAAGAAGTCAAGTGCTGATGCTGAGGAATCGCAAGAATATAGCCGTTGCTGAGCGGCACCAGCGCAAGGTGAGGACACCACCTTGGGCGTAATGCTTGTGACCATTTTGCGTTGACAGGCTTCGATGGAAGTTTAAAAATACTCCCTTGTATGGCTGACAAAACTCTATCTGAAACTGAAGTACAGTTCTTTTGCAACATCCTGGACCAAATTTCTTGTTCATAAATGGTCCGGATCATGCAGAATGGGTCATTTTGTGACACTGTTCTAACTGAACGATTTCAACAGGAGCGGTAAGCAATGAGTTAAAAGGGTGGGCATAAGTATATCATGAAAATTCCAGGCGAGACAACTGCCAAGCGACCAGAGCTACGTAGAACACTTAAAGCAGGCAGCAGCAACAACCTGCGACTAATACATTTCATGAGCAGTATCAGTTAATTATACAGGGTCTATTTGTGCATCAGTTAACTACAACGACCATGACGTGCCAAACATAAGATCTTGCACATCTCAGAAAGTTAATCATCTAGTTAAACACAGATGTCCCAAGGGAAGAGCCAGTAAGGTTTAGTATAAGGTAAGAAAGGTAAGGTTGAGTGAAATAGTGAAATGATCAGATCACTCTTAGTGGCAACCTCTTGCACACCACTAGGGCTTTGTTGCACTGAAATCTAGACTTTTGAGCTCAATAAGCTGAGCGTGCAGACCAAGAAGCAAACTCAGTAAGCAGTCCTGGTTCACTGGCACCTCCAAGCAGCTCTGTGGCGACCACTGCACTCACCGTCTCCAGTGCTCTCCATGACTTGTGATCGCTGCGCTACAGGCCGTTCGAAGGCTCACACGACGACCTCCTGCGCAGGCACACAAAAAAGAACCGGCCAAGGCCCCGTTAGTGTGCGACCAGCAGCGGGTAAATACAGCAGCGTGCATGCGCAGGGCCACATTAACGCCAGCGGAAACCGGGGCTCGGGGAAGCATAGCCTCCCCTCCCTCAGGCGGGCCGGAAGAAACGAGCCAGCGACCGACCACCTGTTGTGCAGGCGTCAAAAAGGGCCGAGAGCCGTTGCCCCGGGCGATGGCGGCCAAAACAAAAAGGGCACCCCGCGTTGCCCAGGGATGGCCGCTCAATAAGCAACAGTGCCACAATCGATGTTCGGCCTGCTGCCGCCAGCACGCTCGGGACGGGTGGGGTGGGGGAGGAGAACGCGCTCCTGGTACGAGCAGCAGCAAAACGACCAAGCGCCTGGCAGCAACGGCGCTGCTCATTGGTCTCCCAGGTACCAACCACTGCCCCACGGCGTGACCAATAGAGACCAGCCCGGGTAGTACCACGAGCAGTCTGCGCGGCCAATGGCCAAGCACGCACAAGACCCGGCACCATTTTAAACCGTTCAAAAAACAATTCCAATCTCTAGAAAAGGGGGCGTCCATATTTGCGCGAAGCGGCGAAGAAAAAAAAACAAACGAGGAAACAAAAACTGACAAACCGCGAAGACTTGAGACTGGCACGCAAGCACGCGCTTGGCGTCGAGACGGAGGAGCCTTTCGGCAGCTAGAGGCGAAACGAACGGGACAGAGACCACTGTCATGACAACCAGGCGAAAACTGAAAAATGAAATTCTTGCAGTTGCCAGGCGCAATCCATAGCTTTGCATTCTGACTTTTCTTTTTGCTGAGTTCCCGCAAAGTCGGGGCGAACGGGATATACGCAGCGGACCGCCGAAGAAAGGCCTCCGTTCTCCCGCGCAGTCCCTTCGAAGCCCTATCGAACGGTGCAGGCGCACACTCCCGACTCCACTACAAACCGGAGCCGCGGCGCGAGTCGCTACCCCCCCTCCCCGTGCAGAGAGAGCCTCGCACCACCACTCACCGACGGCTCCGTCGCGATCAGAAACTGGCGTGACGGCGAATCCGCCACGCGCTGTACACAGCAAACGCATTTTGTGCCGCCGGGATGACGACGAGACCGACTGCTCTGCCAGGGGCGACAGAATCGATCCCGCGACTCCTCGCCCGGTAACCGAGACAGGACACGACGGACTACGCTATCATCGGCTAGATTACACGCGATAAAAGGCGCGAGAATTTCGGCTTCTCCACGCTGAAGAAGCGTAAACCACTCAAGGCGTGGCACGAAAGAACCGAGTTTGCCTCCCATCAGCAAAACGGTGAAGAAAGAACGCGCGAAAAGAGTGCACGACCCGTTCGCCGCCGGCACCGCTCGAGGGAGGCGGCGAAAAAAAAAAAAAAAAACACCGCTGGAACCCTTTGCCTCCGCCCTGGATGGGGGTGACACCGCTTCTTCTGCAGGAAAGGCGGGAAAAGAGAGGGAGGGAGAGACGCGTTGCCTCCCGTCTATTCTACGGAGCCCCCTTGCAAACCGCATGCTCAGCCCCCGACGGAAGGGCGCGACATGCCCGGAGGCGATGCGTCCTTTCCCATGGGAAGGGCAAGAGGCGGGCGCCAATCCACGCCACCTTGGTTCATGGAACAATGCAGTAACAACATTGGGCCAAGCCACCTATAAAACGGTCATCTTCACCACACAACTCCATACCGGCTCTTTCCAGCAGCATTAAAACTTATTCTTGACACTGTTTTCAAGCGAGTGGCAGTGCAGCCCAGCCGGTCGGCGACACCCGCACTGCGTTTTTTTAACCTTTACTAGCGTAGCTTCGCTTCGAGCGGTCGTTAGAAGACGGGTATCATCGATACAGGCCAACTTGAGTTTGTTTTTAAGCCTTACACGCAGGCAAACACGTCAACGGGATGCGTGCCAGCGACCTTGATTTACCTCTTTTGCGGGGTGTTTGTAACGAGAGAGACATCCGATCCCCTCCTGTTCAGGAGCAGAAACACTGCACGACACGCAGCACTCACCCTTTACGAAACCAAAAGTCGGCGGAAGCAAAAAAGTTACCCCGCTAACACCAACGTTACTAAACCAGCAGTTGGCTAAAACTGCAGCCTACAAGCTGAGCGTGAAACACCTTTCCTGGACAACACCACGTGACACGCCTCACACGCCAGTATTGCTGAGGAGATAGCGACGCGACGCCAAAGTAGCAGCTGCGGCCTCGTGATGGAAATGTAGTACAGCGCAAATAATGACGAGGACACAAGGAATGTTGGAGACAGACGCCGCGGGAAGCACTGCCGAACAGCATTTGTACGCGTCAAATGCGAAAGGATGTCGTGCGCGCCTTTAAAGAAAAATTCCGGGCCGGGAATGGTCGCAGAGGAAATACTCGTAAAAACCGCGTTCGAGACATCGAAAGGCGGCCACTAGGGAAGCACTCGACAGGAATCTCGGTTTCTGGGGCGGGACCAGACTTGTACGCAGCGCGTTACGAGTATTTGATTACTTGTAATCAATTACATTTTATATTTTTGTAATTAATCGACTTTTTCCGAATTGTAATTATCCGGATAATTAATTTACTTTTGCTGCAACTGATTACTGATAATGTTTTTTTTTCTCCAAAAAAAAAAAAACGGGTTGTACCCTACGGCCCAACGGTACAGTAGGGCGCCGCTTTCAGGGTGAGGACACCGCTCTGGCACCACATTTATAACGAGTGAACGAATTGAAAAGGCAGTAACAACGACGAATTCAGACCGAAAGGAGGGGTCCTGCTTCGAAGGGCGCCGCCATGTTCGTCGCCGCGGGAATGCAGCTTCCTGCTCGCGTCCTTATTGGCCGACGGGAATCGGCGGAATTTTTCCGGCGGCAGAAATCTGGCCTGGACCGATCGGCGCTCCAGTATATAAGTAATGAATTAAAGAGTTGTGCGAATAACCTTTTTTTTTTTCATTGAATGAGGGCGTTCGCGTAAAGCTTGTGATGGAACCGTCAATCCCAGACGCGCGGCACGCGTTCCTTACTTGAGATGTGAGCAGAGCTTTCAGAGTAAGCTGGCTTCCTCCATCGAAACTGCACGGAAAGGAGGCCTCGCGTCCGGTTATGAAGACTTCGAAGGAAATAAATCTTTCAGAGTTTGGGCCTGAACCTGATTTTGAGAACTGCTTTCGCACTAAAAAAGGAGGCGAGAATGCCCTCCGCGCAGCTCACGGACGTTATTTTTTCTGAATAGTACGCGCACCTGCGGGCCAATTCGGCGCGCCTCTCGCTTCCCCAGTGCGCACACAGCTGGCCATCGATACAACAGCTGTCAGAGCGCTTCCACCGCCAGGACGAGGCCTGCAACGTCACCCAAACGAACCCGTGGTGCCCATATATGCATCATGTACGGTCAATGCCAGCGCGTTGCAAGTGAGCGCGACTGCGTACCAAAAAAAAAAAAAAAACTATTGCAAGCATACAGCTAGGCGCTCCCTGCGCATGCGCAGATTGGTTCTCGCGTAACACTGCTGCGGCAGAGCCAATCCTGCTCGACCCAAAGCCGGTTCCTGATGATTGGCTGGTTTTAATGCGGAGGCCCTATATGGCTCGTAAGCAGCGAAACCCCATGTCCACCAAACAGTGGCGTTCCAAAGCCTCATGACGGCATAAGGTACCACGGGACTTTAGCAGTATAGCATGACATAGAAATGGGCGGTCATAGGCAATGAAGCAGACATTAGACGAGACAGTAGTAGTTGGTGATAGATGAGGGTCATTAATGGCAACGATAAAAGCCTTTATGGTAAACTCCTTTAGACCAAAGGACTTCAGGGTAACGGCTCCCAGCTCGTAACCTTTGACGAAATAAAAGACGCAGTATGTGCCTCACTTCTCGGTGGACACCTCAATCGCGCCGTGAAGGAAGGTGGGAGTGAAAGAAGGTGACATGATGAGGTGCCTCGGGAATAATTTCACCCGCCGCGGTGCCTCAGCGGTTAGGGCGCTTGGCTGCTGAGCCGGGTGCGATGCGAGTGCACGTTAAGGATCCCCAGGTGGCCGAAATTATTCTGCAGCTCTCCACTACGGTACCCCATATCACTCCCACCTTCCTTTCCCTCATGGCGTGCCCACCGAAAAGTGACAGTTACTGCGCTAATTTTATTGCCGGAACATTTTCGATCACCTGGGGATCTTATACGTGCACTTTTACCGCACAGCACACGGGTGCCTTTCTGCGATTCGCCACCATCGAAACGCGGCTGCCGCGTCCGGGTACTCCGGCTCTCGAGATTTCAGAGCGATAGCTTCACTAGCCTAGCGGCGCCGATTTCGCCGTGTCTGCACGAATGACCGTGAAGAACAGCTCGGAGGAGCGGAGTTGCGTAAGTAACCACGTCACAAGTGTCTCGCTATGCATGACGAAGCAAGTCAGCCGACGTCCTCGAGAGTGGGCACTCGCATATAGACGTCGGGCCGAGTCTGATCATCCGTTAGTTAGACATTGCCAGCAGGGAGCGCAAACGGGCGGCCGAAACCGACGAAGAGCGGAAACTTCGCCTGGCTCAACGGCGAGCGAAAGATGACAGCGACGGAAGCAGCCGCGGCGGACACGGGCGAGCCGCCAGATGTGAGTTCTCGCAGTGCGGAACGCACAACGAACCGCGCGGCTTCGCTCGCATAACCAGGGTTAGCTGAGCTAAGCAGCAGCCATCTTTTGATCGCACCGACTAAAAATGAATAGTACAGAAAGATACTGTGCACAAGTTATAAAATTAATTTAATGTTTCATTCAGTGCGGCTTGATTAGCACTCACCACCATGACCTAAAAGGGCAGCCACGTGCGTGAGTTTGGGATGGAAGACTCCGCAAGCGTGTATAACAGGTACGCGCCACGCCGCGCGCTCCTGCGTCCGGGGCCGCTCTTCATGTAGAGGGATACAAGGAAGGCAGCCTCAATTGGTCGCCTTTGCAAGCCGAAATCCGACTTTAGGCAGCAACAGAGGTTACACGACCACGTCGAAGCCTGCCTCATGTTTGTTACGCACTCCCCTCCTAGAGAGCGCAGTTCTCTTTTTGTGCCACGGGGAGAATACGCGAGATGAGGCCGCAAGCCCAGGTGCGCAGCGCACACACGCAGAGAGAGTGGCACAGACTACAGCGCACCGAAATTCCGCACTCTGGCCCAAAACTAGCAGGTCACCGCGGGGAATCCAGACGTTTGGAAATTTCGAACTGCCAAGATCAACGGACTACGCTGAGGTTGCGGCTCTGCGGTCGCCTCCACGCAGAAATGCCATCGTCAAGGGACTTTCAATGAAACAGTCGTACTTGTGCGGTGTCCAATAGCCGTGCTACGCGGGCGTTTCAAATGACACGGAACTGAACCTATGCATTCGACCCAACTGCCGGCCCTGCGCTGTTTTGCTGCGACAGCAGTGATATGCTCATTTCTCCAAATCGCGGAAATGCACCGGGGAGCAGGCAAGCCGCAAATTCTGCTGTTTAACTGGTTCGTCCCGGAGACACGTTGGCGGACATGAATTGCATGTCGCAGTCGCCTATGTTGCCCTTGAGTGTCACAGAAGCTAGTTTTTCCGAATACTCACGACCAAGTATGCTAAATGTCTACTGAGATTTCTTGTCAGTGCGGCGACGTGCCAGATTAATGTATCGAGCTTTTGGAATGTCCTAGCCGCGTGAAGCCAACTGAGGGTTGTTCAGTCGCGTGGCCTAGTCTGCACTATTTTTTATTCTCACAAGTTAATTAGTTAAGCCTAATTAGCTAACATTCTAATTTAGTGATTTGAGGAACAAAGTTTCCATGGAAAAGTTGTAGATCGTCTCGAAAAACAGCTTGAAGCGCTGTTTCCATCAAGGCACGATTTCAGTAGCTTTATCTATTGGCCTTAAAAGAAAGCTATCATGTGACCAGCTGCTCGCTCACATATCTGCCCCAATGCGCACGCAAAGGCTCATCGAGGAGAAAAAAATTAGTTTTTTAGGAAAGGAAATGGCGCAGTATGTCTCACACCTCGGCGGACACCTGAACCGCCCCCACCGTACGGGAGATAATGAGGGACTGAGAGGACAGGAAGAAAGGTACCGTAGTGGAGGGCTCCAGAATAATTTCGACCACCTGGGGATCTTTAGTGCACTGACATCGCACAGCACACGGACGCCTTTGCGTTTCGCCTCCATCGAAACGCGGCCGCCGCGGTCGGGTTCGAACCCGGGTACTCCGGATCAGTAGCCGAGCGCCGTGCCCTAACCACTGAGCCACCGCGGCGGGTGACATCGAAGAGCGCACTTGGACTGTGTTGTCTAAGACGCATCTTGGGACGTTGAAGTGGCACCGTTGTCACGTGGGAGCTTTCTTTTTATTGTGCGAGTTATGGATTAAGGCCGATAAAAAAACTACTTTACGCAAACGGTATCTTGGTGCAAACGCTTCAGTCAATTGCTTTTGAGGTAGGCAGTGGCCTAGCTCGGCTACGCCTGGATAATACGCAGCAAGAGGTACGTTTCCCTGGCTGAGCTTGTTGTGGTCACTATGTTTAGCAATGAGAGATAGGCTCCATCTCGGCCACTATGCGCCATCTATTACGCTCGGCAGTCTGGCATCTCCCTTTGGCAAGCTGCTCCTCTCTCTGTTCGGGTGTCTCCGCTGCTCTCTCCGCCTTCTTACGTCCATTCTCTCTGTTGAGTATCCAAGTGCCAGGCGAAAACCTAAGGATCGGAAGAGTTAATTTTCTTTTGTCTACACCGCCGGTTAGCAGCGTCTGGACTCTCCTCTGCATCCATGTCAAACGTTGTGGCACAGCCGCCCATTACATCTCCGCCTTTTAATACGTAATGCTGCGCATGCGACGCGCGGTTCGAGTGACAGAGCGGCGAGGCGGCGACGAAGCGCGGCCGCGGCGAAGCGCCTTCTGCTCCTCTCCGGTTGCCATGGTAACGGCGCATGCGCACAAATGGTCTCTCCCAGCCACCGTGAAATGCTCGACTGGTAGCCCAGTGTAGCTCTCGTTACAAAAACAAAATAAAAGCGAAAGCGAAGCCGCTACGCGACTGGCTGAAAGGAACTCCACGCGTTGGTTGAGTCCTCCTACCTTCAGCGTTGAGTTCGGCCGCACAGGACAATAATTCGAATTTGCTAAGAATGCTCAGAACGTGTAGACCGAGTTCCCGCGGTAAAAAGACGAGTTCAGATTCCTCTTTAGTGCACCTTTAATGAGTCATTCGAGAGCAAAAATACACCAGGAAAATTCCAGCTTCTCCACCCCTCAACGCTATTGCGTTGAGAATGATAAGGGGCTCTCGATGGGCATCGCCTGAATGTCGTGGGAATAACGTGCTGGCCGCTCATGTTTCAGTGCTTTCTACCCGTAGCTGATGCCGTAGTAATCAAATAGGCGCGAACAAGTGTTCCAGCCGAATCACAACACGGGTTGCTTACATTGCAACCAGATTCAGCGTTTCCTTTTACTATTAATGCGACAAAAATAGGGGTTACCTTTTTTCGAAATTCTCGTTGTAGCGTTCGAAGCTCTCTCCTGCGGCTGCATTTACGCAGATCTGACTTGGTCTATAAGGACAGGGCACTTGGGCGACCATTCTCGTACCGCGACTACCCCTGGGCCACGGCTTCTCATGCAAGGTAACGCAACGCGGGGAGAGGTTCATTGTCGGAGCAGTCTCAAGGTCACACGTATTGCCAACGGTCGTGCAACGAGCGGACGATGGAGGGAGGAGGCTCATCTGCGCATGCCAGTCTGTCGTACTGCGCAACGAGAGACGGCGCTCTCATAATCTTCTATTGCAGGAAACCCTATTCGGGGGGATTCATTACCGAGGCATCACGCCTGCTGCTGCGGTTTGTGCTAAACTGGGCACCAATAAAAGAAAAGCACCGGCTCAATACGCGAACACGTCCCGTGACAGCGAGTCAGGCACAGTCGACAAATATAAGCGCGACTGCAGCGCAATCTCGGAATCCGTGGAGAGGGAAGATAGTTTACCGCCGCGGTTTCCTCGTTTTTGTCGCACTGTCTTCGCCCGGCGTGCAGCTCTATAAGGGACTTCAAAGGGTCGGCTGAGGAGCAAATCAGTAGCTACGACGGGACCTATCGTCTGAGCACTGCACAATCATCGCCACTCCAGAGGCGTGTCTGCCTTAAGGGTATGACGCGATAGCGTCATGGTTTAACATATGCACAAATGGTCGCACTCTGCTTTACATTCATAGATCCCTGAGAGTACCTCTCCTGGCGCAGTGGAGCAGCCGTTAAGCGATGCGCCACTGCCCTGCAATGGCAGGTGCTCCCAGTGGTGGGCCTGAGTGATCTTCCCGAGCGACCAATAATTAATTTAACTGCCACCTTCCACGGTGAGCACTTTGCTCACAATACGGTGGGCAGGTTGTGCTCAGCTTTCCAATATAGATGAGATACAGGATCTGCAACCTGCAATGCTTAAAGATCCCCAGCCAAGTCTTTGGGAGACGTGACATTAGTTCAGAAGTTATAGTTGCTAGATACAAGCCTCACAGCATAATTTTGGATGTTTTCGAGCGTGTCATATGTAAGCAAACTGGGGGTCCCTACAGGGCATGCATATTACAGACTTAGTCTAATGCAAGTGAAATACAGGACTTGACATTGGGCTGTGCTTTATTGACGTTACGTTCTAAGAAATTAAGCATTCTGAAGCCTCTGGATGTAATATACTCAACTTGCCTCGTCCAAGTAAGGCGAGATGGGAAATAAATGCAGACACTCCGATCCTTTTTGCAGGGGAACATTATTTACTGAGTAACGGGTTGGAATCAGGGAATGCTTTCGACTGAAAAACACAAATTGGCATTATGTAGAGTTTAAATACATCTGCCATTTAGAACTTTCCACAACATGGTATATGCTACAGTCATCAGAATAAGGCCAAACTTTGCAGGTAAGATCTAAATATTAATATAAATAAGGAAAAGAACGGGTCCCAAACACACCCTTTGGGTACACCTGAGGAGACATTTACATAAACGGAGTGGCAACCATTAATCAAAACTCACAGTATGTGGCTCTGAAGAAACGAATGAAGCTAGCCATCGACGACGGGTTGCGGACCAAGACAACATAACTTTAGACTAACATTTAGAAATCGCTACACGAGGTTGGAAAGCTAGGCTAGTGTGCCTGACTACACTTTACAAAACAAACTGCTAAACAAAATAGCCTGAAAGAAATGAAGAGTGTTGCCGCCTGCAAGCAAAAAACGATGGGTCGACAGCGAACGGGCTCAAATGACCTCACACTGCCCCAGGTGCCACCAAGCTGGGCGTTTTGCGGACACAGCTTCCTGCTGTCACGCGAAACACGTCACGCCAGTGCATGCCACCACGTCCGAGTGAAGCACTGATGCAAGTGAAGCATTTGAGCTTTCCCCTAGCCTCCAGTTGAGGGAGGCGACCTCTTCTTGGCCACGCCAACATTGCCCGAGGTGTGGCGGCGACTGGGTCCCATTTTAACGCCACAGCGTTAAGAAGCTTCTGTCATCGGCGTCTTTGGCCGTGAGCGAAAAATGGCGCATCTGGGTGGACACCTGAACCGCGCCGTAAGGGAAGAAATTTTCCTTCCCTTACGGCGTGGTACAGGTGTCCAGCGAGAATTGTGACACAGGCGTCATTTCCTTTCCTTAAAACCATTTTTCATTTCAATTCCCTTCCCTTACCGCCCGGTTCGGGTGTCCACCGAGATATGCGAGACAGGCGTCCTTTCCTTAAAAAATTTATTTTCATTTTCCTTGCCTTACGGCGCGGTTAGAGTGTCCACCAAGATGTTTCCTTCCCTTAAATTGTCCGGGCAAGGTGTCGCACCGAAGGGCGATGGCGTTCCTGGATTCCTTGGCAATGCTGCAACACGCTGTCGCGTCCTGCTCTTAAAGGCGAAGCTTAAGTCCTCCAAATTTTTGTAGCGATAGCTACACTACACCAGCCACTTCGCGAGGTCAGTGTGGCTGCGCGCTGTGTGTGGCACCACCGGTCCGCCAGCTGTGCGCATGCGCGGAATGACGTCACAGCCCGCAGCTGGTGTGCGCGGCGCGCGCCTCGCCGCTGAGCAGACGCCGTCCGCCTCGTCAGATGTGCACACGCGCGCAGTGACGTCAGAGCACGCAGCTGGTGCGTGCGGCGCGCGCCTGCATTACGCTAGCATTTCGAGCCTTCAGCGTTGCGGCGCCGTGGCCACCATTGCAGCTGCCGGCGGTGCGGTGCGCCGGCGAAACCGAGTGGCGGAGGAGTGGAGAGAGTGAATCCACGTCCAGGGACGAAGATGAAAGGAACGCCCAGCGAAACGCAGCGGCGGAAGACTGACTTTGCGATTCGACTGATCGAGTTCCACTCGGCCAGCTGTAGCTATGGCGTCATTCCAGGTTTAACCAGAGCTAAACCACAGCCATATTGAAATCCTGGGCAACATAGTGCAGGTGGGCAAAGGCTGATTAAGGCATTCACGCGAAGTGGAGGGGAAGCACGCCCAGTAACACACACAAGCACCTGTTACCAAGCGCGCCCTTTCTCCTATTACACGCACGGAAAGCACTTGTACTGCCCTTCGTGAAAAGCGCACAGCATCAGGTCCAGAAAGGAGCACCTATTATGACGACCGTTCGTGAATGGGCCAGTAATTGGCCAGCGCTGTGTCATTGACTGTCAAGTGCGATGGCCCTTCACACCAAGATTGTACAGTATGACGCACATTGATAGGGAACACATGATGAACTGCAAAGCATGATCAATGAGTTCGACAGGCAGAGCAGAGCAGAACGATGAGTAAAAATTAATATGCAGAAAACCAAAGTAATGTTCAACAGTCTAGCAAAGGAACAGCAATTCACAATTGGTAGTGAGGCGCTGGAAGTGGTCCCAGGTAGCACCGAACATTTAAATAATGTTATAAAATTTTATATCGTAAAAAATTCACATATGTTGTGTGTTATATAGAAAACTATTTTAAACGAAGTGTTTAAATGAAACATTATATAATGTTAGATGCATAACTATAGAACAACATTACAAATATATTTCGAGCACCGATCAGAACTTTTCCCACTGTTTTTACTGTAAAGATGTTCAACTAGCAGTACTTTGCAACCACACCTTTTAGATAGTACTCACCATAGATTGCATGCACAGTCCCAATTTGTCAGAAAACTTTGGTCATTATCCCTTTGCCACTATCATTCATGGGACATCCCTCAGTAAAGGGTATATAAAACTTGACGAGTTCCATGATGTGCTTTGTAGTGGAACTGAA
This sequence comes from Amblyomma americanum, assembly GCF_052857255.1. Lineage (NCBI taxonomy): Eukaryota > Metazoa > Arthropoda > Arachnida > Ixodida > Ixodidae > Amblyomma > Amblyomma americanum. The sequence continues at coordinate 187,970,481 of NC_135499.1, read as the reverse complement.
GTGTCGCGCTCATTGCTGGTTCTTGCAAAGCGTTGTAAGTTGTGTGCCAGCCCAACTGGCAGGCCTGCATGCTTGTGCAGGGCAACTTCACCATTTTCGAGAATGTTACATCTGTGTTGTTTCCATGATTAATATTTGGGGAAGGTTATTGTAACATTCTTATTTGACATTACAATAACATTAGAAAAAAGGACATTAAGTACACTGAAATAAAATTTGACCATAACAATGTAACATTTTCGTAATATTTTGGTGCTATCTGAGGTACCTTAGGGCAGGTAGTGACCGCTGATCCGGATCATGAGAGGGAAATAACCAGAACAAGAATGGGGTAGAGTGCATATGGCATGTTCTCTCGGATCATGAATGGCAGTTTTCCAATAACCCTCAAGAGAAAAGTATACAACCGCTGTATCTTACCAGTACTCACCTATGGGCAGAAATGGGGAGGGTAACGAAAAGAGTTCAGCTTAAGTTAAGGACAACACAGGGAGCCATGGAAGGAAAAATGATAGGTGTAACTTCAGAGACCGGAAGCGGGCAGAGTGGGGGAGGGAACAAACGCGGGATATTGACATCCTAGTCGAAATCAATAGGAAGAAAGAAATGGGCTTGGGAAGGGCATGTAGTGCGAAAGTACGATAACCGCTGGTTCTTGAGGGCAATGGAGGAGAAGGTTAGGAGATGAGATTAGGAAGTTTGCAGGCATAGGGTGAGTGCAGCTGACAAAGGACAGGGTAAATTGGAGAGACATCGGAGAGGCCTTTGCCCTGCAGTGGGCATAGGCTGATAATGACATGATTAGCACTCATACACTGATTACAGCTCAGGTCACGCATCAAATCGTGCAGGCTAGGCTTTCTTTTGGATGGATGAAAAAAAAAACTGCAATACCATAGCAGCAGTAATGGGCTCGAATACAAATAAGGGGTTCCGCGTAAACAAGGACCATGCTGTACATCCAGCGGCGTTTCAGATCTTGGGCACTGCCAAAGGACCGAGTTTGCAAACCTGCGTCGCGTCACAGCGGCTCGCGAATACTTTGGCGCCGCCATGCTCGCCAATCAGGTGCCGTCGTACCGTAGGTAGCCTTCCCGACGCTGCACGCTTTTAGGGAGGAGGAGAGCACATAACGCCAGGAACACAGCCAAGGCTCACGCGCTTCTGTTGCCCCGGACGACGACCGGACAACAAGTCGCCGCCGCCAGAGGGAGGGCGCGCGCCACGCAACTCAGCGTCGCTGCATGTGTGCGAGGCGAGTCGCATCGAACGACGCCACTTCATACGTGCATATACCAGCCGCCTCCTTTGAACTTTAGCAGGAGGCTGGCGGGCCGCACTAGCGCAACCGTGGCGTCGAAGGCAAAGCGGCTATTTCTGTCTCAACTGCCACGCCGGATTTTTTTTTTTTTTACGAGCGACGTGAAAGAGCGAACTGTAAATTAACTTAGGACCCGCCGCGGTGGCTCAGTGGTTATGGCGCGCTCGGCTACGAGCCGGGGTACCCGGGTTCGAAACCGACCGCGGCGGCAGGGTTTCGATGGAGGCGAAACGCAAAGGCGCCCGTGTGCTGCGCGATGTCAGTGCAGGTTAAAGATCCTCCTAAATTATTCTGGAGACCTCCGCTACGGCACCTCTTTCTTCTCTGCCCCTCCTTTATTCCTTCCCTTACAGACCGGTTTAGGTGTCAGCCGATATGTGAGACGGTTACTGCGGCACATGCTTTCCACACACAAAAAAAAAATTTTCATTTCGTTTTCACAACTTAAGTGGCACCGAAGAGCAGGAGGTGTCTGCAGATAGGAGGGTGTGGTAATTGGTTTTTTTGGGGAAAGGAAACGGCGCAGTATCTGCCTCATATATCCGCGGACACCTGAACCACGCCATAAGGGAAGGGATAAAGGAGGGAGTGAAAGAAAAACAGAATTAGAGGTGCCGTAGTGGAGGGCTCCGGAATAATTTCGACCACCTGGGGATATTTAACCTGCACTGACATCGCACAGCACACGGGCGCCTTAGCGTTTTGCCTCCATCGAAACGCTGTCGCCGCGGTCGGGTTCGAACCCGGGAACTTCGGATCAGTAGCCCAGCGCCCTAATCACTGAGCCAGCGCGGCGGGTGTGGTTCTTTCATTTTTAACGCGACAGCGTTAAGGAGCTCGTGTCGCAGAAAAGCCGGTGTCGTCGGCGTCTTTGGCCGTGAGCGAAAAATGGCGCATCTCGGTGGACACCTGAACCGCGCCGTAAGGGGAGGGATTTTCCTTCCCTTACGGCGTGGTTCGGGTGTCCACCAAGATATGTTTCCTTTCCTTAAATTGTTCCGGCAAGGGGTCGCACCGAAGGACGATGGCGTTCCGTGGATTCCTTGGCAATGATGCAACACGCTGTCGCGTCCTGCTCTTAAAGGCGAAGCTTATGCGTCCTCCAAATTTTTTCACTCTACATCGATGCGAACGCGGTCATCGTGCCCAGAAAAGCTGCAGGGGAGAAAAAGTTCAGGGATGTTCGGGGTAAAGTAAAAAGGAAATGATGGCTCGGAACGGTGTATGCACTTACATTGGTGCACCCAGTTCCCCAAAGGTGTGGGAAGGGTGTAATTAATGTCGCGAATAGGAGTAACGGAATCAACAGGAACGCGTGGTCGTCCGGCGCTCATTTTTAATATCATACATGCCTTCTAAAAACTGACACGCAGCAAGTCCTGGGCCACGGAACGGATAAAAAAAAACGGAGGGGGGGGGGGGGGGGCCTGATGCCAGGAGCTCCAAAGACAGTCTTCCCCATCCGCCTACACAGCACTTCCGGGAGGACGCATATTTAACACTACGCGGGGCGCCATTAAAACGAAGAGCGACTGACAGTGTTAAATGCGAACGCATGCAGCCAAGAGACTGAGTCAGCGAAGTGACATTAAACCTCCGCGTGGGTAACCTGTGCAGAGCACACATCAGAAAGCAATTGCTGCCGCGGTGGCTCAATGGTTATGGTGCTCGGCTGCTGACCCGAAAGAAGCGGGTACGATCCCGGCCGCGGCGGCAAAATCTCTATGGAGGCGAAACTCTAGAGGCCCGTGTACTGTGCGATATCAGTGCACGTTAAAGAACCCCGGTGGTCGAAATTTCCGGAGCCCTTCACTACGGCGTCCCCATAGCCCGAGCCGCTTTGGGACGTTAAACACCCTAAAGCATAAACCAAACGCCCGAAAGCAAGTGCGCAGCCAACGTCGGTACGCGCCCTTAATACCGCGTCTAAGAAAAACAAAAAAATTCCAGCTTCTGATGCCCACATAGGTCACGAAAAAATAGGAAAAGAATTTATAAAATACGGCCACTAAGCTATACTCCATGGTCCCCCAGGTAACACCCTCGTCGGCTCCGCTGTCGTATCCTGTCAAACGCAAAGACGTGCATCTGAAGGTCTAGCAACTCTGCCGAGCCCTCTCTCCTGAAGACAACTCCCTTCGAGCAATGGAAACGCAAATCTCCAGTGTGACCGGGCGGCAGCCGCCGAGGCTGAGCACGTGGAAGAAACGGGGTGCCAGGCTCAAATGCACGGCAGAGGGGGGCAGACAGATCACGTGTGCACTAGGAATAAATTATGAGAATAAAGACATAAAAAACCAGACAGCCTCTACACCACCTAATTAGCCTAGCACTCCGAAGCAAGATTCAACTGTCGCGTGTCAAGAGGCGTCGCGGCTAGAGAGAGCGAAGAGCCCCGGTGCTGCAACTCGCTCTCCCGTGAAGACGGATACTAACCAAGTACGAAAGGTTAACAGTAAAATAAAAAAAGGCAACAGCTTCCACGCGTCGCAATATGAAAGAAAGCGACACCAGGATCGACCGCCGACAATAAAGCGAAAATAAATACAAGACGGAAGGGGCAGCAAGCACGGCCAGTCACGGACAAGAGAAGATTAAAGGCGGATACTGGGTGCATCGTCACCTGTTTCTTTTGTACCACCGTTGGCGTGCACGACAGCGACGAACGGCGAGCCACAGGCGTCGGCAGCGCGATTTTAATCAGCCCGAGAGCGCGCCGGGTTTTTCGCTCGTCGGTCCAAACGCACACGCGCTGCCGCCGCGACGAGCACAGCCTGCCGGCTGGCTGGTAGGTATATCTATCGACCGACGTGGAGGCGGCAGACGCAGGAAGAAAAAAAAAAACGGGGGGGGGGGGAGGGGAAGACAAAAGAAGCGCGAGGCCAGCAGTGCGTTCGGCATAAAACTTCCCCCTCACCCTTTCTCACACACAGCGCGAGCTCGTGTTTCCGCGCTTGGCACGCACGCCGCGAGCCCAGTAAAAATGTCAGCGCATCGATTAATTTCTTCTCTCCCATTCTTTTCCGGGAGTTTCTGGCTTATTTCCCCCTCGCTTTGCGTCCCCCTTTTCGTGTATGCTTTCCTTCTATTAGGAGGAACAGACGATCGCGTGCACACCGCGACTCTTCGCAGGGCGGCTTTCCCACAAAGCGTGCTTCGCTCAAGGAGAAAGCGCAGTCTCAGATATCGTTGGACCACCCAAAAATCCCCCGCTCTTTTCTCGCTTCGCAGACAACCTGAAAAACGGTTGGCTGCCAGCGGTCTGTACGGACATTGGATCGGTGAGTAAGCACGTCGCCGCACATGCGGAGGGCCGGTTAACAGTGAATGGAAGCAACCGGCTTGTATATAATTATTTTCCACATGAACGAAAACACAACGGCCGAACAACGGCCTCGCTCATGAACTCGAGGTCACAGAAGTGGTCTCGGTTCGTAAAAACGGCAGCCGACCACGCGACAAGAGTCCGTTCACATTCGGGCTTGGGTTTCGTTCTACTACGACACCGCCAGATGACCCCTCCATGCACGGAAGATAAATTTTGGCGACCCAGGTGGGTCAACCTGTTGCAAGCGGCCCTACCCGCTCTAATGCGCTTCCCTATCATGAAATGGGAGTGCCGGGTTGCGCGGCTTTTTTCCAAGTGCCGCACCTAACCCGATGCGCGGGCCACCTCAACGGAACATCATCTACGCTAAAAGCGCCCGGCTAGGCCACGCGCACAGCCTACACGGCAGCTGCAAAATACACGAACATATGTAATATGCAAGAGAATGCCGTGAGCGCACGCCCGCCTCGCGCCGGCAGCTAGGCGAGAGCGCTGGCGAAATTGCCCGCTCGAGACGCATCGGGCTACGAAGCCGCCTCGGGAGCAGCCTCGAAGATTGCCGCCCGAGCGCAACGAGTAGAGAACTTCCTTGTTTCTCTTCACTGACGCGTGCAGCAGCGATAGGCGCGAATCTCGACAGATCGCGGAGTGTGCGGGATGGAACGATCCCAAAAGCAGGACCAGCGGCCACCACTCCGACTGATGATCGCCGCTTTGAGAAGCAATTGAAACGATGCGATCGGTGAGGAACTTGCACGTTATACGTCGTGCTGACCGAAAGCGTGCACTCTGCGCTCGCTAAGCGTCCTGTAAATCGGCCTAGGCAGCAAATCGCTGATGAACGCGAGGAGAAAACAAGCAGCGATGCCGACAGGCCCATCACCACCGCCGTGCTAGGCCTAACCGGTAGATCGGGGCAAAAAAACTCACCTAAAGCACGATGCTTTCGACGCAGTTGTAGGGCTTGCGAAGAAAGTCTCGGTGGGCAGTTGCAGGTCGCACTCAGTTGCAGCTAGCACAGCGGCGAAGAAAATACAGGCCACATAAACCGCGGCGGAAGCACAGGCAGAATCAGACGCAAAATGCAGAACGAACAGTCGAGCGAGAGCAAAGCTATCCCAGCATGCCCAGCGGCGGTACGCGTGGCGACATCTGTGGCCTCTGGGCGAAACACCGTTCGATGGCCGCCTGCGGCCAATGTGCGCTGTACGCGTGCCGGCGCGTTCGGTGGGCGTGTGTTATCAACGTGCGAAGCCTGCGGCTGTGCGGCGACGTGGCACCTTGTGGTTTGCTTCGCGCATTGCGTCTTCCCTCGCTGACATTTAGCGCAGCTGTTGTATTCTCCTAACTGAGCCGACGACACGGCGGCGCCAACTGTGGAGCTCGTAGTCATTGCATCGGACTCAGTGCATGAATTTTCTGTAAAATTCTTACCGGGTCAGCACTTAGACCACGGCTGTGGCCTTCTTGTTCGTGGTTCTCGTGACGTGTACGGAAAAATAAAAGATAATGCCCGTGGTGCTTAAGCGGGGACAGAGCAAAAGAAAATAGGGTGGGGGTCCGCTGATAATCGAATCTGTATATTGTAATTTGTTTATGCACTCATATGCATGAGCGCACAAATTACACTGAAATCTATGCTATGTAACGTGAAATCGTAAAAAAAATGACCTAGAGCTGGCTGCGTAACGTAGTACAGCGAGGATACAAGCAATTAGGTACTCTCGAGCGAGTCAGTATACGCACTTGAGCATTGTGAAGCACCGCGAGGCGCACACATAAGCAGGCATTTCCTCTTGGAATTTCGGATTACGACCACTGTATCAACATCGACGCAATAAAACGTGCAAAAGAGTCTCCCACCCGCTTTAAATCTTGCCTTCTAGCCGACTTTTATTAAACTGTTGACTTTTACTGTTGCATATTCGTGTCAACATCGAAATGCAGGAACTGCCAGGAAATGTTTTCAAACATTGCAAATGCTGATCATTAGTATACTTTATAACCAGCCTATTTAAAATAAGTTGCTTCAAAAATCGAACTGTAAAGCAGAAATTTTTTTCATAGCTGCTTTGGCAATGATAAGTATCGCAGGTTGTGTTTTTTAAGATAATTGTAATTTACAGGCGCCAAAAATCACATCATATATACAGCCAGCCTGTGCAAAAAACATATTTACGCATCAGTCGTACATGATAAGCATCCCTCAAGAAACTTGTTTTTTGCCTTATACAAAGATACCGATGTTTCGCTGATGCACAAACTGCCTTTCTTGTTGATATAGAAGGGTTCAGTCAGTTCTCTGGCTTTCATATTGCTATTCCTGGCAAGAATCCAGTGAACTGATTGAAGCATTCTATATCAACAAGAAAGGCAGTTTGTGCATCAGCGAAACATCAATATCTTAGTATAAGGCAGAAAAAGAGTTTTTTGAGCTTATCAAGTACGACTAATACGTGATTATGTTCCTTGCGCAGGTGCTGGCTGACTGTATATATGTATGTGCTGTCTCCAAAATAAACTAGTTGTGAGTGGTGCTCCGTCCCGTTCTCTTCTCTTGTGTGCGTGGTTCTTGGCGCCTTTAAATTACTATGATCAATGACCAACTAGCCCAAGAAGCAGTTCTCTTAAGTTTAGAAGATAGTTTTCAATCAACTATTCAACTCTTTTATGAATTCTTTGTAATCTGCATATCATTTACTGCCATTAACCTGGCATACAACACTGTCCAGTTGTAATTATTATTCAGCATGATGTGAAGAATTGCCATCTTTTTCAGGCAAGCATGTTAGGCATGACCAAGGCATCTTTACTTGGACCAAGGTAATGTAGTTAATAGAGAATGCACTATGTAGTGTAATAAAATGAGCTTAAGGTAATCGTGATGAGATTAAATGATAGGGCCAAGCTTGGTCACGGACCACCAGGGATGAGTATGTTGAGAGTGGAAATACATAACTTTTTTAGCATTGTTGTTGTTATTAATAAAATAACAATGGAAGAAAAAGATGTTGCTAGCCGCGGCATCTGCCAGGCATCTGCCATCGAAACCTGAGCTGCGGCTAGCAGGAATAAAAGGACAGGGAGAGGAAAAGAAATAGGGGGAGCAATAGTAAGAAAGGATCATTTTACTGTACGTTCATATTCGGTACACTAGTACAGCATTTGTAGAATAGAATAAAAATGTCAGGCCAAAATGTGTTTTGCACACCATACATTTTACTTCGAAAACACGGTACAGACACACACACACACGTTGCGATACAAAAAAGTTACATGTGACAACACTTAATTCGATCATTCCCACACTCATTCTAAAGTACCAGTGGCATCCATTCTTAGAATAAAAGGCAAAGCATTTTCTCTCCTACTTGGGTCACAGGTAATTTCCCCAAGTATCGGTTTCAGTCTTTTTTTTTTTTTTTCAGAGGATATGACAGTATGGGCACCTGTACTTTGCCAAAATAATACAGCTCAAATGCAGGAACCGAAGTGTAATGACTGACATTCAGCAAGTGCTCTTGCAGCCCAGCAAGACGGGCTAGTAAGGATTCAAAAACTGGGACGAAATGACTATAGACTACATGCCAGTTGCACGTAAAGGCATCCTGCTATGGTTTCACAGAAAAAAAGACTACAGTGTTAACGCACCAGCAGATGCTTTTACTTTGCATGTGCAACAGGACAAGTATGGAATTTACTGCTGCTTTCAATGGTTTCCAAGAGCACACCAGTTTTTCATAAACGTTGCAGCGTGATCCACAGGTTGCTATACTTCACAGCCTTGTTCCATATATACTGCAATAAAGAACTTTAAGAACTATGACTCGAATTACGAATTTCCATGGTTCCACATCACACCATAAAAGAAAATTAAAATAACAGTTTTGTTTTTTGAACTGAGTTTGCATCACATGTGATGACTATTGAAGAAATGAGTCATCGCAGCAAGAACAGCAGTGTTAGTTTGAGTGTAAACACAATCCAACATGCATGGTGGGACCTGCTGCTTTTGTTGTTGAGTGTAAACATGGCAAACTGACGTTACAGTCTCTATCTCTGTGATCAAAATGTGGCAGCATCTCAATCAACATGCCAGGGCTTCAGCAGTCAGACTTCCTGAACAATGACGAGTCAAAGACGCATGCATGGTCTGGTGATGTGACCATGCTGCCTGATGAGGGCCCAATGTCCAGGGCATGCAGTGCGGAAGACAACTGTAGACTGAGCTCCCGCAGCCTCTGACCAACCACAGCCAGGTCTGGATCAGGGTGGGTCATGGCGAAGAAGGGCGGCATCCCCACTCGCTGCTGGCTAAGGTGCTGGCAGTAGGCAGCCAAAACGGCCTCGAGGTCTTCATCTTCCCCGGGACTGTGGTGCCTGTGCATAATAACAGTGTGCCCTTGACTTTGTTGTCAGTGCAACTATTTTTCTACCGGGGGGAGTGAAACAATGCTACCATTGTCACCTCCACCATCATTTATTTTTCTTGAGGCAGGTGTTACACAGTGGTGTTACAGATTAATAGATGAAATAAACAAATGCACCAACACAAGACCATGATATATAAAAGCACTTCAATCTAACTCACTAAGTGTGACAAATAATCAAAAAGATAGCACCAAAAATGCAAACTTCGTGTGACGGTTTCTTAATTTTTATTTTGTTAATGATATTCTATTTAACCAGGCTGTTATCCTTAAACTCCTTGGAGCTAATAACAAAAACTTGTAATTAATATAAACTTTGCAAACACTTTTAAATTATACAAATCAATTTAATTAAGTAATTAGCATTCAGCAAACAAATTTCTCTAATTTCAAGATGCACTCACACATTACCGAACACAATTAAACTTTTTCATATATATTTATACAGGACGACAGGATCGTGCTGACAAAATTTGCTGACACGTTCTGCGGACTGACGTGACATAACCATATAATGCTTTTGCATTAATGTACACTCCTGGGCTAAGTTTCCTATGAAATCCATTGTAAAAAATATAGCTAATCAGGCTAATATCAGCCCAATACAAAGGGCATGACCAATACCATCCATCTTTTCATCAATGCGCTGAAGGGTAGTGTACTTGCAATGGGAAGTCAGCTCAACAGACGCTTTCTACGAAGATAATTTTCAAACAATACATTTGCTAAAGAAGGGGGAATGTCAAAATTGCTTTCTTTCCAAGGTGTGGGGTATCCTAAAGGGTGGCGAATGTCGTGTAATTAGTGGTCGGCACCCCTGGCACTGGAAGCAAATATCATTCCAGGAAACCAGTTTCCTGGAATAAATTGGGGCTCAGAAGAAGTTTACAGATGCCCTTTGAATGGGGGGAGCCATGCTACCTCATCTGTAAACGAGGGCGAGCTGTTTCTCCCCGTGCACTCTATGTACCGACACTTCTGTCTGCTGTGCCCATCATGGTGGCCCAGTGGCTTTGGTATTATTCAGCTGTTGAGCACAAAGCCAGAGATTCAACTGCCAGTCGAAGGTGAACTGCAAAAGTGCTTGTTGCATTGCAAAGCACATGGAAAACATGAGGTGGCTGAAACTAATCTGGAGTTCTTTGCTTTGGCTTGCCTCATAGCCTAAAGCTAATGTCCGCACAAAAAAAGGAATATATATGTTAGGCACGTACAAATAGTGAATTTCCAGTTCGAAGCGAATTCAAAGCCAATAGTTATTTTGTTCGAATATTTCTGAATCGAAGCAAACAGTTTGTGATTGGAAATTTAGTAGTAAAAAAAAAAGAGGCAATTCATTAGAGCTTAATCGCATATGCCAAAAGACATGGTTTGCAGAATATACTAAGCTGAAATAAAAAGAATGAAACATAATAAAAATAAATGCTTTCAAACTTGCATTAGGCAATGTTGAAACAGCAGCAATCCAAAGTAAACTAAGCATCATAGTCTCAAACCCTTATCATGCGATATTTTACATGCTGTTGATTTTAAGTATAAATTTAAGTTGCTCAGAGATTTAATGGATGCTGAACTTTTATTGGATGCGTCGCATCTGATGCTGCTATTTCTCGCACCTCATTCATGTGGCATAAGGTCACGTGATTGCACTGCACAAGCGTGATCGTGCATTTGTACCGTTGCCGGAGAAGGCTATGGCCCAAGTCGTTTGTATGGTTACACTAAAGTCGAAAGATATCAGCGAAGGCACTGCGCACGTGCCGGAAATGGATGCGGCACGTTGCCGTACACTAATCAGAGGACGTGATACTCGCGAGTTCTGTGATGGGACCTTGTGCAGACCAACCGTGCAGCATAGCATGTTGTGCTGCTCTGGACAGGGGCACATCGTCGGCATTGGCGAGCACGAAGCGCACTGCAGCAATAGCTAGGCCCCCCCCCCCCGTAAAGGAAGGGATAAAGAAGGAGGGAGGGAAAGAAGAAAGAGAAAACTGAAAATTGAAAGTTGGATTTTGAGGAAAGGTGCAGCGCTGTGCAGTGGTGGAACACGTGTGGCTCAGTGCTACTAGTGGCGCATGTGCAATTAGTAACTAGGGAGCGAGACAGAGAGAAATATCAGCAGCGAGGCGCGCGTTGTGACACCATGTGCCCCCTCTGAGCACCCTCACAGCAAAATCGCAAGTTCGCGGCCAGTAAAGCTTTCGCTTTAACATCTTCCTGAGGTGTGTGCATTCATCTAAACATGCGAAAAGGTACCAGAGAAGTGCAGGGGTGGCATACCCCTAAGCCCAGATCATAAGCTCAAGAAAATAGCGATGCTGTATGAAGCGAACACTGAATAAAGCACTTCGCGGTACCCACTTTCTCATCACGGTAGTCAAAATAACTGGCTGTTCACCTCACTGAGTTTCAATCATCGAAGGGTGTACACAATAAGGTATCACTGGCTTCAAAGTTGGTGTCCTGCGACACACAACACCGCAAATAAGAAAGCTAACACTGACGGAGCGCTCGACTCGATCATATTGTTAGATCTGCATTCTTATCTTTTTGTCAACTTCACCTTCTGGGCCTTCCATGCACCAGCACAACGCAGTTCCCACCGCGGTGTGTTTGCTTTCGCATCTGGGTTGTCTGTCTGGGCTTTTGTCCCATCCAGTGCTTAAAAGTCTGGCTGCATCGAAGAGGGGGTCTATAAGTGATTCGAGCACAGGTGGAAAGGAAATTAGACAGACAGGAAGCGGATGGTGGCCTGTTTTACAGATCGTTTTATACAAAAGGGAGGAATCCATTTTAAAGGTCGTAGTTTGATCAGTTTATGAGACAGACCTGAAACAAGCTATCCTCATGGTCTGCCAGTAAGCTTTTGTTTGTAGTTAGCCTTGGAGCTGAATGGTGAGCTCTGGATTGACTCGTGGTGTGAGGGCACGGGTTTTCGTTTTTCTTCAAGCCTGGCACCGGATGTGTCCGTAAAATGTGTCACCGGATGTGACGTCATCAGTCATGATCCGAAGAGTGGTGTGGTGAAGAATATAAAGTCAATGATTAAATAATATTGAGTCTGAGTCATTAGCCATCGGCCATTAAAATTCGGCAATAATTGATTTACCCTAATTAATGATCCTAATTAACAAGTGCAATTTCTGGCATTAATTAATCATGTCGGTTATCAGCACTGATTAATGATACTTAATGGGAGCAATTAACTAGTTTAATTAATGGTTATTACTAAGTGTGAGTGCCCTTGGTTCAACAGTGGGGTTAACCTGACTGATGACAACGATGGGAGCAAGCTGTTCACCAGATCAGAAGTTCCAACCTGTGCAGGTGCCTGGCCACTTCGGCCCACCGCCGCTCATTCAGAAGCGCAGACAGGGTGTCCTCTGGGTCGGCTGATTCAGCACCCTGGGGAGGTGGCGGCGAGAGCCGTTCACTTTCAGTGTCCTCGATCGAGCGCAGCACTTCAGAGCGCACGGCTGTCAGCTCTTGGGAGAGGTCCGCCAGCTGCCACTGGGGTGCTGCCCAGCCCAGTTGCTCCAGCAGGCGCCGATAGCCTTCCAGTAGCAGCAGAACCTGTGCAAAAGGATAAGTATTCAAGTTTTATAGCTCAGTAAAAATTTACAAATTGATGTACAGCTTTGCCACTAGTAAGCACTAACTAGTAATCAAAAAATAAGAACATGCAATCAAGGCAAATACCATTTTCTTGGCAATCGCTTGGCTGTATACAGATATACAGTCAAAACTTGTTATAACGAACAGGGATATAACAAATCATTGGCTATATCGAACTGTTGCAAAATATTTTAACAAAAACATGAATTTTTATTACCCCTGCTACACAGGCGTTTTGAAAGCCTTCCAACCGAATTTCATGCAACCCGACTACCAAACGTGTGCTGCTACACGAGGTTTTTGAACGGCATTCGGTTGAGATGACGTTAGAGTCGACGGAGCTCCGTGGGGACATTCGAGAGTTTGGAATGGCTTCGAGGCACAAGCGCATGTACTCTCGAATGTAGCGTCTTCGCACCATAGGTTGGAGCACAAGTGCCAGTTTTTTTCACTTTGTGGTGTTGCATTTGCTTTGTTTTGTGTTGTACATTTTGTACTTGTGTGCATGTGCACATGTGCGTGCGTGTGTGTGCGTGTGTTTAGTGCACCTTTTTTTTTGTTCGACAGTGAAGTTTATTGCACTTTTTTGTTTTTATTTTTCATTTTTGATGTGTTTCTATTAATCAAATGCAAATAAGTGAAAGCAACTATGAATCGGAAAACGAGGCACCAGCAAAAAATAAAATGAACACATCCAGCCCCCAGCCCAACTGTAGCAGGTTTGGACAGAGAGAGAAACAAGTGTTCTCCAAGACTGTTCGGAGGAGAGGCTGGCCAACTTGCGTCGCCGAAAACGCAACAGCAGTATATATGAAGAAATTACTGCTGAGCTTCGCGTGGCGGGTTCCAAAGAACAAAGCAGCAAGTCAAAACAAAAATTGAGAATTTGTACAACGAATTTCGGTAAGAACTTGTCTAGACACCACGTGCGGCTGCCGCACAAGCAGCCAATGCCTGCCCTGCACGCCAAGGTCTGCCCTGCACGCAAGTACCTCCTCTCCTCACCTTTATGACACGGCGCTCTCCTCAAAAGGTAAACAAACAAGTGGTGATGTTATGGGCCGTGGGCAGCATCTTGGTGCGCTGCCAAGGTCTGCACTGTGGACCGCGCGAAAACTGAGAAACCCACTACACAAAGTCAAAGGCTGAAAAAAAAAAAGTAAATTATGGCCAACAAAAGTGGGGGGTGGGCTCATAATGCGAGTGAATTCATTATACGAGTATATACTGTAATGAATAAATACAAGAATTTCTTTGAAAAGACATTTTATTGTTGAAAGTAGCAGTTTTCCAGTGGAGTGTAGCTATACAAATTAAATGTTGCCGCTATATGTTTAAAAACAAAACTTGATGGCAGCAGCACCCCTGCAGCATAGCGACAGAATACTGAAGCTTTCGAATGTGTTTGGAAATTGTAGTGTAGCATCGCGCATGTCCATCCAGTCTGAATGCCATTCAAAGTTTCATATATCGAACTGCCAAGTGCCAAGCTGTACCAGCTCAGATGGTAGGCTTTGCCTCACTACAGGGGTGACTAGTGGTGATACGGCAAGCGTTCACACCACGAATCACAGTTTAGCTCGCAACTGCCAACAAAGGAGAACGCATAGCAGCTGCGACCATACCAGCAAAAGAGCTGGAAGAAGCAGAAGAAGCAGCAATAGCATATGCCATGTGCTTAAATGTTTCGCAGGAAAAGACCATAATAAGCGACTCAAAAACCGCTATAAATAACTTCATAAAAGGCAGAGTACACCCCCCGGCCGCAAAACAAATTAGCAAATACCGCCCAGAAACTCGAATCAATCTAATATGGGCCCCCGCACACTCAGGTCTCCCGGGAAACGAAAAGGTCAACAACATAACCCGAGAACTAACTATCCGGGCAGGACCAGGTGCGTTCCCAAACCACGGGGCCAGATCAGCGAGGGACCATCTTCTAACCTTAAGTGAAATCACGACTTTCTATCAAAGGAGCAGAATGGAATATTCCCGTCCCAGCCCCACGCTCATGCAAGAGCAAGCAACCACTCTCAGGCAGCTCCAAACACACACATTCCCCTGCCCCGCAATACTAGCCAAAATTCACCCAGATATATACTCTGCAGAATGCAAAAGCTACGGAGAGTATGCTAACCTCAACCACATCATGTGGGCCTGCGGTAAGAACCCTTTAAGCCGAATAACAACAGAGGAGCAGTGGGAGACCGCGCTGCGCAGCTCGGACCTGTGGCAACAAAAGTTGCTCACAGAGAGAGCTGACCAGGTCGCCGAGATCCAAGAGATCCAGGCCACCAAGCGACAGTAGCCCACCTGCGCCAGAAGGGAGCCTTCCTCTTCAAAGACTGAAATAAGTTTATTCTCTCTCTCTGCCAACAGCGAAACAGATGATGCAGCAGCGAGAACAGCTGGCCTCTCTCGCACCAGTTGATAGTGCCCCGGAACCAGCGACATTGTCGGTGGTTGTAGCTTTCCAGTAGCCATCCTCTGCTCATGTCGCCTGTCACGAAGCGGAGGTGGTAGAAACGGCGATAGCTTTTGTCCTGGCATCCAATTTTTTTACCCAACACTGCTGTAATGCAAGCACGGCATCTTGGCTGGTGTCTAACCTGTGCCGCCACATTCTGCAGTGCAGTGCGGGGAAGTCAACCTGACTGACGTTTGGAGCTAGTTTTTCTTGCAGCCTTCGTAATCACCACGAGTGGCTTCGAAACGGTGTTAAAACTATGGAAAAGATCTGTCCCAGTTGCTGTTTTTCGTAAACTTAAATTTCGCTTCTCCTGTGTGAGTATTTGGCGAAATTTTATATTCGAATTTCAGATATATCGAACTATTTTACAATTTTCTCCCTATTCGCTATAACGAGGTTTCACTGTATCACATTACTTACCATATTTACACGATTGTAAGTTGACCTATTTTTGACTAATACATTTTCGTTTTGGAATGCACTCTTATTAAGCCTCATGCATTTGCTACCCATTTACAACACAGTGGCTTATCGTGAACATCTTGGTTAATGTGTAGCTATCATCGTGTATGGGGATAAAGCAGTCTCTCGTAAAGCAGCCATGAATTATGCTGCGCATTAGAAGGAAACATTAAAACTGATTCAGTGGAGCATGCGACTAGAACGCTTGCAGCTGCTGCTGACATTTACGGAGAGAGAGCACTCCCTTGCCGTCACAGGGGAACATCCAGCCAGCGTCTTCTCCCCCACTCCACCACTCCGTCTGCAGGCCCAAGCTGTCATAGTCCGAGGTGAAAGGAGCTATCGCTTATTGTTGTAGGGTGACTCAGCTTCTCTGCAGCATAGAGGCTCTGGAGTGCTCTACAGCCTAGGCTGACAGTAGCAAAATGTACCGTAGCCACCATGGCCTTGCTGCTTGCTGATCGGAGTCACTGCACAGCTGTAATCTTGCCCCATCTCAATGCAATGTCACATTATTGGTGTTGCCATGGCTCGCATGCTTTCCCTTTGTAGTGCTTCCAAAGTGACATCACTCCCTAGCGTGTCTCACTTCGAGGAGAAGCTCTGAGTGCTGATCAGCGCCACCTGTGGAGAGCTCTTTTCAGAAGTTCTACATTTGGAAAGCACTGTGGGAACTGTCGTCTTTAGCACGTTTAGAGACATGGACAGTCCAGTTGAGACTTCTCTTGCGTGGTCCGATGTGGCACTGTTGCCTTTTATTACTGGTGAGACGCCATCCAATGCAAGTGGTGCCTTCGAGAAAGATGCAGGCAGAAAGGCACTGCTTATGCGCAGGACATGCTTCGCCCATTGGCCCACAATATAGGGTCTGATAGAGCAGTTGGGACCCAGTTTAACTGCCTGCCAGGATGCACTAGTAGCTGCCGTCTACCTGAATAAAAGCTTCCGCATGTGCATGGAATGTCTCAGGCATCATCCTTTCAGTGGATATATTTAAGATGTTATCAGTTAGGTCGTACTGCCACTTCGTGTACAGTTTTTCGCATTCTCGAGAAGTATGCTTTAACAAGGCTTCACTGTATACGCCTTCGCTCTTGAGGTTAAACAAATAAGCCAACAAAACAAGAACAAGAAAACGTGAGGAGAAAATGAGTAAAATGTGGGAGACAGCATTTCACACGGCAGTGAAAGCACCACAGAGAATAGTTTGTTATGAGAAGAGTGCAAGTGTGTTTGGATACCTGGAAGTGTAGCCGGTACAGAGCGCGGCAGAGGTCAAGGCGCTGCTCCAGGAGCAGCTCCTGTGAGAGCGCCTCCCCGAGGGCCTCTAGTTTGGCACCTGACCGCACAGCATCTGCAGCCTCGGCCAAGTGCTCTCGCTTCTCGAGGAACGTCTCCCAGTGCTCCTGCTCCTCCAGCACCAGGCAGCGCAGCCGTTCAGTCACTGCACCTCCGCGACACTGGAAGCAGTGACAGACAACAAAACATTTCCGTTAATACTTCATGTCGGAAAAAACTGTCTGACATCGGTGGCCATTTAAAGCCTCGCAGCTGGAGCGGCCGGAAAAGCAACGTAGGTGGCGCACGTAAGTCACGTGACCTTGTGGCGCCATCACAACCTGCCCACCAAATTGTGAGCAAATTGACCACTGTGGCAAGTGGCAGTTAAATTTATGACTGGTTGCAATAGGTTGTTTGGGAAGAGCAGCCTGAGTCACACAAGCCCCACTGGTCGCAACACCTGCTACAGGCACAGTAGCGCATCACTTAACCACTGCACTACTGTGCCAGGAGTGGTTTGAGGACTCCCAAGGATTATGAATGTAAAGTCAAGAATGGCCAATTACATATATATAGGCATTAACCCATTAACCCTATCGCATCATACCCTGGAGGCGAAGCTTAAGTGTTCCCCCTTCCCCTCCCCCAAGTTTTTCTTTGCTTAAAGGGGCTATGAAGGGGGCTCTAATAAAGTTGCGGCAAGCATGGGATATTGAAGCACGCCACTTCACGAATAGTGTCCAGCAAGGATTTTTTAAAATGTGCTTTGTAGAAGCTGAGTTATCTGTAGTTAAAATTTGAATTTCAGCGTCTTCGCGCCTTTCCCTCTCCTCTCGTCACTTTTTGCACGCTGGAAGGTAGGCACTCCTTTGCCGGCCCACCTCTGGGAGCGAAACTTCCCGACCCGCCGGAGATAAATGGCTTATTGGCCGCGGCCACGGTAGCTGCCTGACATCTGAAAGAATCTAACCAATGGCCACCTCTCACCTTGTCTATGCAGATGCGGGGGACGGAGGAGGGTGCAAGCATAAAAAAGTCGCCAGGAAGGGCTCGCCAACTTTGACGCGTGATTGTGGGTCGTCTGCTGCGCGTAGAAGAGTATTATTTGGCTCTGGTTTTCATGGCAACACAGTGCAGTGATTAAGTAAGTTAATGTGCTCTCCTCGGAAGGCGTTTCAGAGGCCCTTTAATGGTGCCAGTTTTTCTATCAAGCTACACCTTTTTAGAATATGTTTGTGTGCGCTGCAGTTGCCAGTAACATGATCCCTTGGCTGCAGTTTTTTTAACGCAAAAACGTTAAGGCTCCCGTTCTGCAGAATATCTGACATCATCGGTGTTATCATCAGCGCTGTGAGCGGAAAATACGGATTGTGCCACCTGCTCGCCGAGACAGGTGGCAGTTCAATTAACGATTGGTCACAAGAGGTTGCTTGGAGAGAGCAACCTGGATGTCACAAGCCCCACCGGTGGCTGTGTTTGAAACGACCACTTCTCAGAGCAGTTGCGAATCACTTAACTGCTGTACTACTGTGCCAGATGTGGTATGAGAACTCCCCGTGATATATGAATGTAATGTAGAGAATGGCCAATTCTGTATATACGGGCCTGTAGGCAAAACCTACGCTGGACACAAGGTGAGAGCTCAATGGATTGTATGTTGTTTGTTATCTATGACTGTACGCTCTTTCTTCCTTTTTCTTACATGCAATTTTTTCAGACACTCATGCGTATATAAAATGCTTTTCAAGTCAAATAAAGTTAGTTGAGAGTCAGTGCTCGTTGTGTCGTCTTTACTTTCGTCCCAGTCCTTATTCGCGCTGTTGTTTCATAATTTACTCTTTAGAATAGGTTAAGCATTTTGCAATGGTGAAAGAAAGAACAGTGTCCATGTCTGCAAAGTGGTATGCAAAGATTACCCCAGACTGCTGAAGGCACCCATTAATGCTATCACATCAAAACTTCAAAACTCAGTCTTGACCCACGGCTGAGGGTGGCAACACTTGTATTTCATTTTTCGAACTCTTCCAGCTCCACTTTTAGAATAGGTCATTAGAACGCAGTAATAAAGGCCAACTTCAATTGGTCCCCAGAGCCCCTTTAATTTTTCGCCTTCCAAAGTTAACAACATGATTGTGAGCCACACTGTTGTAGAGTTTCCAAGATTAACTTCTACACTCAAGTCTTCTTAAATGCCCAACAAATTCCCAGCATCTTAGAGTCATTGGATTTGCACTGAAATGTGGCCACGACAGTTGGGAGTCAGACCAGCACATTTGCCCTCAGCATCACAGTGCCATAGCTGCTAATCCAGTGCAGTAGGTCAAAAATCTCAAGTACTACATAGTAGTCATCTGATCATTCACTTTGAATTCAAAGCATAAATATTAGCACCCTTCTGCTCTTAGTTATGCTTGGAGCCACTCACAATAGATGTCACTTGTGGGTCCACGTAGACAAAGGGCAGCTCGGCTTGAGTGGCCAGCACGTCAAGCACGTTGAGGAACAGTGCGGTCACGCGGCGGAGGCAGTCAGTGCCAGAGAGCAGCTGGCAGGACTCCCGTGTCATGCGGGAGACCTTGCGAAAGGATTCCCGCAGAAGGCGCCCCAGCGTATGGTAGATAGAGCTAGTGTCTTCTGGAGTAGCGGCCATGAGGCGGTGTAAACTGGCTCTCCAGGCATCCTCCGCATCATCCAGGGGCGGTACAGTTGCTGTCAGGGGTGAGAAGCTCGGTGAAGTGTTGCTGAGGGTGAGGTCACCATCACTGACAAAGCTCTGCGAAGACCCCGACACAGGGCTTCCAGGTCTGCGGAAGCTTCCTTTAAGAGGCAGTGAAATGGCAGGGAACACTAAGCTGCTGGTGCAGCTTGGAAGCTCCGAGTGGTCATAAAGCGGAGACACACTGCCGGCATCATCGTCTGACGATTCTTCCCGCCGCGGTGTGGTGATGCTGCAGCGCACGGTGATGCTGGAGTCTGATCCGGAAGGCTGAACCACACTAGCGCCCTGGGCCTCGAAGTTGGGGGGCGACCTGCGCCGTACTCCCCAGTTGAAGTTGTCCATGCTCTCGCCTTCCTGACTTTCCAACTCGTATTCAAGGAAATCAAAGTCCTTGAAGATGCCAAACTGCTGGTCACTGTGTGTGCCATCGTCCAGCTTGCTGTCGGCCGAGACGTCATTGTTGGTGGCCGACACCTCCTCCGTGCTGCTGCACATGGAGGATTGCCGCTCAGCAACATCGCTGGTCTGGCTGAAGATGACTGAGGGGCTCTTGGGCAGCCCGACGCGTTGTCCGCAGGCTGTCAACAAACTGATGAGGTGCTCACGCGTGCGCCCCTGTGAAAGCCATGGGCGCCTCCAGCCACCCAGGGAGCCATTTTCACTGAAAGAGTGGTTGTGCGACAAGCTACGTCTCGGCGAGCTCTTTTCCTCTTTGGTTTCATTAGTGTCTTCTTTGGCATCTGGGTTTAGACCCACGACAGGGGTTACAGAGAGATCAAATGTAAATTCGATCGTGCGACCTGGGAGCTCTCGCTTGGCAGAAAACTCCGATTCAGCAAAAGAAGTGCTGGAGGCAATGCTGATGCAGTCAGCAGTGGTCACACCTGAAAGGGATGCAGGTACTGATGAAGGTGGTGCAGCCAAACTGGATGACCGAGCCACGACATGCTTCAAGATTTTCAACACGTCTTTCCAATGTGAGCCTTCCACATGGCGAGCAATGGCTCGTAGAAGGTCAGCATTGATCGTCTGCGCCGCACTCTGGATGTCCATGTAGAGAAGGATGCAATAAAGGACATTAAGCATGTGTTGCATCAGAGACGGGGGCCCTTTTTCCACCATCTCCACAAGGAAGGAGACAATGCTGATGAATACATGAGAGTAGGCATCATAGAGATACTTGACCACACACTTGGTCCACTGCAGGTTTTCTTTGCTGAAAGAGTGCTGGCTGTAGAGCGTCATCACTGTGGCGAGATTCTCCAGCTTTTGCGATCGCTCCATGCACACCTGCGCAATGGCCTTAGCAGCACGCACGCACATTGGTGCAGGGTCATCAAAGTTCAAGAGCAGGTATGGCAGCAATGCCATTACGTGAAACGGGAAAGCCAGTGACTCGGTAGGGTCCACAACTGGCACGTCTAGATGATGGGTCAGCTGGCAGAGAATGCCAATGGTCTGATCAAACGCAGCAGGGCTGGTGCAGCCCTTGAGCAGCAGAGCATGGAGGCCGGGAAAGCCTGGCCATTTCATCTGGTGCTGGATCTTGTCCACTTTTTCCAAGAAGTCCACATTCTCTAGTGGCTGCTTGCTGAGCACTTTTTCCAACAAGCGTAAAGCAAGCAGGAACTCATGCTCGTAATCTGAGTCAAGGAGCGACACAGCAATCCAAAAGAACTGTGCCAACAGGGTCGTTTTGTCCTCCTGGGTGTACTGCTCGTCAGCCATCTTGAGTGAAAGGGCACTGCGTGAACGTCCCAGGCTGTTGCCTCGTAACCTTGCCTCATCGTCAGTGTAAGCACGCGATCTTGATTCACGGCACTCGGATGTCGGACTTTCTGGTAGCTTTTTGCCAGAGTAGGAGACTGAGTACGAAGTGCTGCGCATGTGAGACACAAAGGGGGTGCCGACTGGCGAGTCGAGAGGTGGAGGAGCGCTCCTTCGGTTATCTTTTCCAACAATATTAGGAGCTGACTGAAAGATCTCCCGCATCAGGTCATCAATTCTGAGGTTTGAGTCTAAGGAATCGACTCCTTCCTCCAGTGTGAGCATCAACTCCGTCACGTAGCCCTGCATGTCCTCTCCTTGTTCAGCGACTGTTTCAACAAGGCGTGACAAAATGTCAACCAGCATACGTGTCGTTATTGGTACACGCAGTGCACGGAAGATCTGGAGCGAGCGTCCCGCGTAGTGACGTGATGAACATGAGAGTGCCAGCTGGAGGGCCACCTGTGCCCAGCGCTGCTCAACGTGAGCCTGTGGAAGTGAGTCCTTGAATACTGTCACCACGTGGTGGACGAACATGCTCAGCTGCTCAGCACTTTTCACTGACCACACCTTGGCAGTTATGTCCTCGTAAGCCCACAGGGGCGACTCCTTTTTGGAAGCGAGAAAGTCAACGAGGGCCTTAATCGTCGCTTCAATGGGTCTTAAAGCAATGTCTGGCTCTACGCTGCCCAACTTGATAAGCACTGTGGATTCTGTGTTTGGCTGGTTATTGCTAGACGGTGCAGTGTTCCCCTGGCTTCCTGTGGTTGTCGTTGTCGTTATGGTCACTGTTGACGAGGCAGCCGTGTTGCAATGGCCTGGTGGCTGCTCCTGTGCCAAGGGTGCTGGCACGGGGTGAGTGGGCGGGGCATCAGTGAAGTTGATGGTGGGCACGATGCGTGGCTGGGTATTAAGGCCATAGCCGAGCTGCCGGACGCGGTTGTCGAGGAGGATGCGTGCAATGCCCAGGTGGTCTCGGTGCTGCGCCACCACAACGAGCAGGTTGAGCAGCAGACGAGTGCAGTGTTCATGCACGAGTGGCCGGACGTGGTCGAGCCCCAGGAATAGCACGTGCAGCAGCATGGGCAGGTGAGGACCCCAATCTATGGGCACGCCACTGACAACCACATCTGTGAGCAGCATCACCGCCAGGTTACACCTAGGTGATGGAAAAGACACCCACATTTATTGTGATTAGAGGCTCAGTGAACACTACAATCCAGTACTCAGTACAAGGCTATGGCAATGTTATGCACAATTTTAAATCATATTATCATCATTTATTATCCCTTAAAGGCCCCAAGTGAGGAATTACATAAAGTGTGGGGGGGGGGGGGGGGGGGATTGATAAAAGATATATATCAATGGTCAGTAATATAAAAACGAGAACAGGCACTACAACACAATAACACAATAACAATACAAGGATACCATAAATTTAACAAAGCAAAATTCAAAAACTCCTAAAACAGACTATAAGCAGCATAAGTGCAATATTATCAAAAATGCAATATGGACCACAATCACATAAACTCGAAAGAATAAACATTACACCAAAAGGAAATCGTTGCAGTTATTTGTTGTGATGGGCAGCTAGTTTAGTCCTAATAGAGGACTGGCGCACACCGTTTTTTCACAAAATTTAGGGGCTCAGTAACAAGACAGGTAAAGTGAACCTGACATTTAAAGGAGTATAGACACCTAATTTTGGTGGCATGTTTTCTTCTCTACAATGATGCGGAAGACACTGCTATGAATAAATTGACATGTGGTATCCACCTATGACTGCCAAGTAATTTATAATCGACTTTTTCTGTCAAGCTGTTTCGGTTTCTGCTTCAACAGCCGAACAATGGCTATGACGTCAAAGTGTCGTTATATGTCACGTGAGGCATGGAAAAACTGCGATATAATCGCTGCTTCATCGTTTTAATTCACTACAGTGCTGAAGCCTGCCTTCCTCAAGAGCCGGAATGACAACGAATGTAGAAGGAGCGATTATATTGCTTGACATCACAGTCATCGTTCAGCTGTTGGAACTGAAACCAAAACAGCACGAGAAAGAAATCTGATTATAAATTAATTAACGGTTGTAGCAGAATACCACGTGTTAACCCATGTACGATAATGTCTTACACCTCATTACAAAGAAGAAAACACGAATCCAAAAGTTAATTGTTTGTACTTCTTTAAGGCCTGAAAAACCCAAAGTTTAGGAATTGCAAGTACCTACGATGTGCAGGTTTTCCAAAAAGATCTGGACTGAAAAATATTGGACTGTTGCAGGGGTTCTCAAACTGAGTTCCACAGAGCACTTGGGTTCCTCAAGGAACTTTGTGAGTTCCCCCGAGCACCTAAATCCATGCACACCTCAAACTCCATGCTTCATTGCCCATTTTATTTTTGGGACTAATCGTATTGTAATTGGTCACAGTTAACAGTTTCACTGTACAGGAAGTCATTACCAACTGAATTTCGTCATTTTTCTGAGGAGCTGTGTGTCTGTGTGCTCTCCTTTTTGTATGGCCATAGGCAGAAAGGGACAGAAGTCAGGACATCAGGATACCTCAGTACCTTCTGAAAGCAGCTGGAGTTTCCTAAGGCTGAAAAGATTGAGAACCTCTGCGGTAATGATAAGCTGGTGTGCCAAATGAGAACAGGCATTGTATTACAATTAGGGGTGTGCGAATATTGAAATTTTTGAATACGAATTGAATACGATAATGAAGAAAAAATGGCTTCGAATATCAAATCGAATATCTGTTCAGTACAAAAAAAATTTCAGAATATGATGAGCAAGCAAACATTGTTGCCCTTATTTTTTTCAAAAAGTGCACGGTCTCTGCAACTAAAATAAAACTAGACTGCCTCAGTATCATATAAAAAAACATGATGTGCACAGAAATGTATACTACTTGATTAGACAGCATAACAGTATCCAAACTATAATGAGGTCATGCAAAACAAAATCCATAAAATGACAAGACTGGCAACAAAAAATAACATGACGACTATTAAACCTAATTCATTCGGAGTTCAAGGGACTGGAAGAAATGCCCAGTTCATCCGAAGGCCTCGGTTAATAAAAAATTGACCCCCCCCTGAAAAAAAAAAATGCAGCCGAAAATGCTGAAGACGCAGTAAGGCCTTATGAGGTGGCTCCATCGTGCTAACACCTGTAAGCCCGTGACAAGCCACCCGTTTTGGAGTGCTGGAAGAACAACACAAATGCAAGCAAGGGGCCGGGGAACGCACACTGGCGTCGGAGCGGTGAGGCGGTTTCTAAAAAGGAAAAGGAAATAAGCCGCGCGCAGCTGGGATTGGACTTTCGGCGAATGTGCGGGCCGACATTTTAAGTTGTCGCAGGACAGCGGTGAAGCTCAGAAACCGAAACTACGCAGCCAGGCTATTTTTTTGCCCTAGCGACAGAGGCCTTCGGATTGTTGCCACGCCTGCCGTACGCCTGCTAAGAGGTGTGCAGGTTACAATGCACCATGCAATAGGCGAGATTTTAACAGGATCCCTTGCCCTATTGTGACTACTCGACGCGACCCTTCAGGAGGCTCCCGCGGGATTCCGCAAGGAGGCTTTCTCGCATAGTGTAGTTTACAAAACAGGATGGCGGAAGTCACACTCGGAGAGTTATGAAGGCGACAGGACGCATTCTTCGTGTGTGGGCATTAAATATGTAACATATTACCGAAGGATTAAAAAAAAGTGCGATTTCGCGTTGCGATTGCTCGAAGCGGGCCGTCGGCCATCTTGTTCGCAGCACGGGTGATGAGTGGGAGAGCCCACTTGGGGAAATTCTCACGAGGTGAAGCTTTGCGGCGTCGGGATGTGGTCGGTCCGCGTGATAAACGGAGGAGAAGGAAGCGGATAGGACCTCTGTATTGTTTTTCTGGAATTTTTACCTCGATTGTCGGCTAATTTGCCCAGATATTGTGGTTTTTCCACGGTCGAATTTATGAAAGTATGTGCAGTATACGATCGCTGGCGAGTATTCGGGAATTTTCGAATACTCGGAAATTCAAGAATATCAATTTTCGAATACGAATACGAATCCAATATCAAACATATTCCATTCGTATTCGAGATTTCGAATATTCGCACACCCCTTATTACAATATGACAACACTGTCAGGTCTTGGTAGACTCGAGTTTCCTTGCAAGGGAATATACTTGGCTGGTCCAAAACAGAGACCAGAGGCAGCTACATACCTGTGAAAACCAACCACAGGCAGCGAGCTTTCAGGCAGGAACTCGGACAGCGGTGCATAGTAACCACCATACTCTGGCATTGGTAATGGGTGTGGCTGAGGCGTCTCCGGCTTGGCCTCTGATTCAGCTGCTCGTCGAAGCAAGGCGAAGTTGTCCAGGCCTTCTGGCTCTTCATCCTGCTGGGACTCCTGCTGCTGTCAATGGAGAAACAAACCAGACAAAAGCCTTTTTGTTTTACTTCACATCCAATGCAGCACAGTACATCCCCCAAAGGGAAACTTATGTTCGTGTTTTTCCCAAATAAAAAATAATAGCAAAGCATGACGTCCTCCAACTTCAGGCCTAAGATAAAAGATGCAAAAATGCTTACTACAGCTCCTTTAGAAGCCCGCTCATTACAAAGCTCTTTAATAACAAATTTTTAGGCAAGTTATCCGAGCTAGTGCTTTCACTTGGCATGAAGTGGATAGTCTGAAACGTACAGCAAGTGCATAAAACTTAAGGCTCCTAGTTTTCAGTGATTTGGCGATACCCCCCCAAAAATTACGGATTTTAGCATTTTTTGATGCTACTGCTGTTACAAATGTAAGAACCACAGTATGAGGGAAAAAATTACTAATTTATCTTATTAGCACAAATATAACGCTATAGGAGGAGTTTGATAATGCATGACAATTCTAAAAGAAATAATATTACAATTACAGTAGTAATGCGATCTCAAACTATGCGTGCCAACTACAGCCGAGAGCCCCCTTAAAAAATGCTATTGGCATAGTACTAGAGCATTACCATTTTATTATTTAAGAAGCAATGCTTCAGATGTACTATGGCACACAGTCAAGCAAAGCCAAGCCTTCGATACTTTAATCCACACACCCTTCCACTGAGCAGTAGCTACCATCACCACTGTGCTGCCACTGTTTTGAGCTGCCCAGTCCTGTACCTGTTTGCATCTCTTTGTTTTCCCTATTCCACTCAATTCTTTCTCTTTCTCACTGACCTGCACCCTCTTGTTTCAAGATCCGTAGCCACCTTCTCCTGTGCCCTTGCGCGCCACGCGCTTTGCTCCCTAGGTCACTAAAAGCTGGCTTCTCCTAGTGGCACTCAAGCCTGACAGCAAAGGTAGCTTTAGCTACCTTCAGGAGCTCTCGAAAAAAAAAAAAATTCACACTAATTCACATCCCAGTTCTAAATATAATGCGAGCATTCTGAAGCATTATTCGATCCGTCTCACACCATTTCCTGCCAATTCAAAATTTTCCGCCACAGGAAGTTAGGGACCTCACTTATATTTGCATCAAAAACTATCATGAACTGATGCATTTCTAGCGCAAAGCTACTTGGACCAAGGAAAACAAAGAGTGCAATGTGTTAAACAAATGACAGAGGTTTTAGCTGTGTGTGTAGGCCGCAATATCCTTGACATGTATCATGCATAAGCCTCACAAGTAAAAAGCTATTCAGTTCAAAGTCCTCATTCATTTTATCATAGGAAAGGGCAAACTCACAGAGAGGTGCCTTGTCCTTGGCTCATCTGCGGACAGCAACACTGATCGGTCCGGGCGTGATCGCTCACTGGAGTTGCTCCTCAGAGAACCACCTCGACATTCGTTTGAGCCGTCCTCTGTGCTGCGTCGCTTGGTGTGTAGTGTACCTCGTTCTTGAGCCACATCCGGAGCCTGACCATAGATGGAACATCAAAAATGCAATTTTTAATTGTCTTTCAGCCTGAGCACTTGCGCTGTGAGGGACAACTCGCTGCTTAGACAAGCCCTTCACTACTTTTTATGTAAATCTTGGTTCAAACATTGTCAGATGCAATTAAAGCTTGCTGTCACCTCTCTGCAAGCACTGCAGCACAGCCCTATGCATTACATGACACCTTAATATGTGCCTTCTCTTGACTTAAAAAATTATAGACCGATAGGCTTACTGTCCAATGCCTACAATGTATTTACTATGGTAATGCTAATAGAAACCGGACAAACGTAAACTTCACTCAACCAAATGATCAGGCAGGCTTTCGTAAAGGGTACTCGACAATAGACCATATTCACACTATCAATCAGGTGATAGAGAAATGTGCAGAATATAACCAATGCCTATATACAGCCTTCATTGAATACGAGAAAGCATTTGACTCAGTGGAAACCTCAGAAGTCAGGCATTGCAGAATCAGGGTGCAGAAGAGTCTTATGAGAAAATACTGGAAGATATCTAAAATGACTACACAGCTACCATAGTCCTCCATAAAGTCAGCAATAAAATTCCAATATTCAGGGCATCAGGCAGGTAGACGCAATCTCGCCAATGCTATTCCCCACTTGTTTACAAGAGGTATTCCGAGGCCTGAATTGGGAACAATTGGGGATAAGAGTTAGCAGAGAATACCTAAGTAATCTGTGATTCGCTGATGACACTGACATGCTAAGTCGCTCAGGAGATGAACTGCAAAGCATTATCATTGAGTTCTACAGGCAAAGAATGATGGGTCTAAAAATGAACATGCAGAAAACCAAAGTAATGTTCAACAGTCTCGCAAGAGAGCAGCAGTTCACAATTGGTAGCAAGGTGCTGGAAGTGGTAAAGGAATATGTCTACTTAGGGCAGGTAGTGACTCCTGATCCGGATCACGAGAGGGAAATAACAAGAAGAATAAGAATGGGGTGGAGCGCATATGGCAGGTTCTCTCAGATCATGAATGGCAGTTTACCAATATCCCTCAAGAGAAAAGTGTACAACAGCTGTATCTTACCGGTACTCACCTGTGGGGCAGAAACGTGGAAGCTAACAAAAAGGGTTCAGCTTAAGTTAAGCTGAACTGCTGGTCCTTAAGGGTAACGGAGTGGATTCCAAGAGAAGAAAAGCATAGCAGGGGTTGGTAGAAAGTTGGGTGGGTGGATGAGATTAAGAAGTCTGCGGGGATACGGTGGCCGCAGCTGGCAAAGGATAGGGTTAATTGGAGAGACATGGGAGAGGCCTTTGTCCTGCAGTGGGCATAGTCAGGCTGATGATGATGATGAATATGCAAGTGCATTACAATATGAGACACTACTGCTTTGAAAGGCAAAAAATTAAAACAACGCCTGTCCTGTACGGTGCAGCAACCTGAAATTTTATCGTTTATAACATTGCAGATGAGGATGGCGCAGCATGAAAACGATTAATGTGTAGGCAAGGATCACAATAAGCAAAGGCCGCCGTGGTGGCTCAGTACCTAGTTATGACACTCCGCTGCTGACCTGAAAGACGCAAGTTCGATCCTAGCCACAGCGGGTTGCATTTTGATGGAGGCGAAATGTTGGAGACCCATGTACTGTGCGATGTCAGTGCACGTCAAGGAACCCCTGGTGGTTGAAATTTCTGCAGCCCTTCACTGCGGCTTCCCTCGTAGCCTGAGTCGCTTTGGGACGTTAAATAAAGCCTATAAACCCATAAAACATTAAGCAAAGATTCAAGACCAAGTATATGAAGTATACATAAAACTCAACCACATGTGCACGTATGAAACCACAAAAGAAAAGAGAAGCTGGGAATGAAAGCTAATCACCTGTCTCCATTACCTTTCTTTATAAATTAACCTCTCTAATATACAACTTACAAACACCTCTTAACCGAATAATTGTTGAGAGAAAAACCTTAAAAAAAATTGACACCTTTGTTTTAGAAAAGAGGCCAAGAGAGGCAGAAGACAAAGCTGAAAGCGCTTCATGACTAGAATTTTCAGTCAGCTCAGCCTCTCTGAAAAACATGAAAGAGAGGGACACAACAAACAAGGGAAAAATAAGGGGTGGGTTGAGCATGTAAAATGCTCCAAATTATATTGCATAAAAACCGAGGTGAGATTCTAACAGACGATATGATTAAAACAAGAAGCTGATGAATGGTTAGTTCAGTTGGTTGATTCATGACCGCAAGTCCATAAATAGCACAATGAACATGCATGTGGACAGACAGTGCTGTTACTTGTCTATCTGCACATCTTGTCTTTGCATTGTAAGGCAAGCAAAGGAGTGCAAAGGCAGTGAAAGAGGCACCTGATTGCCATCGTCTGAGTGGCTACTGCTGCCCTTGCGGGCACTGGTGAGGCGGAAGAAGGGTGGTGTCTCAGTGCGCTCGACTGAGAAGCCCAATGTCTCAGCCAGCTGCATCTCCGCCAGGAGGGCGTCCAGCAGCCGGTCGGGACAGGCGCGGCCCATATGCAGGGCCACACGCTTTGCCGATGGCAGCAGCTCCCCTGGGGACAGCCCCGCCACGATGAGCAGATAGCGCACCACCACCCGCAGATTGGAGGCCCCGCAGCAACACAGCAGGGCCCAGAGTTCCTCCATCTCCTGAGCACAGAGCATGGCAGAATCAGTACGAGGGGACATGTTGCAATGGGTAGCAACGTATGAGCATTCGAGACACCAAACACAAATTTCTCTCTCTCTTGTCTGAGTATATAACGGCGTGTTACAACCGATTAACATAACTGAATGTTTCTTGTTATTCAGTAGTCAACAAAAGTTAGAAAATTCAATTAGAGTTGAATATGTGGGCACAATACGATGATTATTCCTGAAATCGGCCTCTTTCTTTGTGAAGCTGACCATCCTTAAAGCTAGCATGATATACAGTGTTCTGCTTATATAACTCTTTCTTTTCTTGGATGCTATTTACTGCCATTTCTCTGTTCCTGGCTTGTTTGCACAAGATATTTTGATTGGAATGGAGTGCAGTGTAGTTCTCCTGTGAAACTATTTTACTCAGAGAGGAACCCTTTGCCACTACTTGAATCCACCCATGGGTGTGGTTCAAAAGCCCACCTACCTGGAGTGAGAAAGTTACCACACCTTTCCTTTCCTCATAAACTTTCCTCTGCCCCATTATGCAAGGAAGCTCTGTTATTTGTCGTAATACATATGCCTACAAATGCGTGGCTTACCTTGGGGTGCTGGTCGCCAAACTTTGCTGTCAGGTAGAAGAGGTTGTTCAGCACCATCTCCGTGGCCTCAGCTGATCCCCAGCCCTCTCGACGTTCGCCTGGTGCTGGAGCCCTGCATCAAGATGTGGCAATGAACATGCTGCTTGGCTGTATTTAGTGTGTATGATAAATGGCAGTAATGTAAACTGTAGTGCAGGCCTCCGGATTTATTTTATACCATATGGAGTTCTTTAATGTGTGCTGACATCGCAGCACACACGGGTGTTTTCGCCTCCACCGAAATATGGCTGCCGCAGCCGGGATCGAACCTGCAACCTTGGGATCAGCAGCCAAATGCCAAAGCTACTGTGACACTGATGTGCAAATCACATACAACCATGAAACACACTTTCAGGTTCTTTCGAGAACAGTGACCTGCAAAACCAAAATACAACAACATACCATACTGATTAAAATACAGGTCAATCTTTTCTTTCCAGAATTATTGTCTAATGCTACAAGGGTCAACCAATACCAACCATGTACAAATAAGGCAGGCTCATAACTCCTGCTAGGGTCCTAAGGGACTGCAGTAAATTGCAGACAACTAAAATCAAGAAGACAAGGGAAGGGAAAAGAGGGGTTCGTTACGACATAAATGACTGAAGCCCACAGTCGACGAAACCAAGGAGCATAGGGTCAGATCTTTTTTTTTTGATATGTGGTTTTCATAAATGGGAGGTTAATACGGTAAATATTTAAATATAATTGATAAGAAAAGCAGAAGAAAAAAACAAACACATGTCGCCGGTAGGATCCGAACCCATGACCTCCTAATTTCGTGTCCGGTGCTCTACCAACTGAGCTATAACAAAGGTTGTCTAATCGTCTGCTTTCAGGGGTATTTATGAGTAGTGTAATTGAACCTTGAGTGTTCACCAGCGCCACTCTCGTCCATAGCGGTGGATGCAGTATGTCCTGTACTACGAGTGCCACACGAAACGAAACGTGATCGAATGGTGAGGTGGAAGCTGTGCAAGAACCCCCTTATGCTACCTATGGTGTCAAGACTGCCAGTTTCTCCTTTTCTAATCAATTATCTTTAAATATTTTACCCTATTAATCCCCTATTATTGAGCACTATATATTTAAAGAAAAAAAACCTTCCTTATACTCCCCGGTTTCGTTGACTCCTTGCAAAATCAAGGAAGGTTGATCTGCAGTAGTGACTAAACACAAACCAGCAGACCAACTGCCCTCACCACCTCACTGCCCTCACTGTTCAGTGAGGTGGTGAGCAGAGGTAGGCAAATGCCCTCATTTTTACTTTTCCTCCCTCACTTTCACTTTTGAATCCAAGGCCCTTCCTCACCCTCATTTTGAAAAGTTATGGGGCCCTCCCTCACCCTCATCCTGTTCATAAAATTTGCTGGCCCTCCCTCACCCTCACGTCCTGGGCCCTCCCTCACCCTCACAAACAGTTGTTTTAAAACTCGAGTTATTTGAGTTATACCCCTGTCACACGGGCACTCTAAAGGCACTTTGAACTAATGCTCCCAAAGGAGCACTACTTCAAGGGAGTTCGTCCGTGCTACACGGTCGCGGAACGACCTTCGAAAGAAGTTTTTAGCGCCCTCATCGGCGAAAAGCGTTATTAAAATTGCAAACCTCACTGCACATGTAAATACAGAAATGTCACATTTTTTTAGTAAATTAATTTTATAACTGTATTATGTTAAAGCAACAAACAACATGGCCGACATGGCGGCATATTTACCGTGGCTACCGTGACGCTCGTATATCTGGAACGAGAGTATGACATGGTGAGACTGCCACAAAACAAATGATCTTTCTCAATTTATTTATGCTGTTAACTCGCTGGGAGAGAGAGTACTCCCTTGAAGCCTCAAAGGACGAACTCAAGCTGCCTTGTTTCGAAGCTCCTTTGAGCTAGGTGTCCTTTGGTGCGTCCGTGTGGCAGCGCGCGTTCGTCCTTAGAGTAATGGAGCATTAGTTCAATGTACCTTTACAGTGTCCGTGTGACAGGGGTATTACTTTTTGTAGTCGGCTTTCTTCTGGAGATATTACTGATTAATAAACATATAAGACAAGCTCTCAAGGCACTACTGGACGAGAGGCTAGCTGCTTACATTGTTGTGTGTGTGCGTGTACACGTGTGTGTGTTGTTTCAGGTAATCATGAGACAAAACTGAGACAGCTACGAGTTGAGCCCCAAAATATCACTCTCCCTTTAGTTCTGGCACACTCTGTCCTGCACTTATAACGTTTCATTGTTATCTATATGCACTCCTAAAATGAGTCAGCACGTTGTTGTGTTTGTCTGCAAAACCTATGTACGCCAAGAATGTTTACAAAACAATGCAGCAGCATTTACCACGACAATTACAATAAGTGCTAAGCACAGAATAGACTCAGAACAAGGAAAGTTTCTAGGTCACTTAGTTACTATTATTCGATGAGATTGTGATAGCACTAGGTCTTATGAATTTCACTGCTTCTAATCTCCCGGCATTTTGTGCGGTTTGCTGCAAGCTCGTCTGATGATGCTTCCACGTGCACGGATAGAAGATGATGAAGAACATGCTTTCAAACTACAGTGTGAGCGACTGTCTGTCAAAATTCGTTATTCGTTTTCCCAGATTCCTCAATTTTTATTTATGAGCCACTTGAGATAAGCCCGGATGACTTTTTCTCCAGTTTTGATCTGCACCAAACCCTGGCCAATCCTTCACCGTGTTTATGTGCCATCGCTTCTGAGCCAACAACAACAAAAACTGGCAGTAACACGCATGAATGCGGGTACATGACGAAGACGACGACACTGCAAGTACAGCTCGAGAGCTTGGCAATTCGTACAGGCAGGATATTAAGATTTCTCCCAGATGATTGTTCATCTGAGGGAAGTGTATGAACCGACCGACTTCAATACGGAGTGACACTCCTTCTTGGTGATGTGCTCAGCCTTACCTAGTGCTTTGTTGCTCTGTCTCTTCGCAATGTGTTTCGTGGCATTTCCTAAAAGCTTTGCAAATAATTTAGTCAATGCAAATATAATATATTTTCAATGTAATAAATATCATGCTTAAAAAAAGCTGCAGCAATTGCATAGTGGTCTAAAGCAACGGCCAGCAGAACTGGTTTTTTAACGCCGCCACAGGTTCAGATCCCGCTCCCCCAGCTATGAAGTTCTCTATTTCTTTAGTGTCTTACCCCAGCGCGATGCCGGCTTTCCACTGCAGTGAGGCTCTTATGCTGTTGCTTATAACAAAACATTATTCAGGCCACTTGAAAATCAAACGGGTCGCTAAAATGCAGCATTTGGGCTGAATAATGGTAATCATTAACTCCCCGAGCCTGGAGTGAATGATTCCTTTGGTTGCCATTTTAGTGTCCTAGCGCTTCCACTCCTCCGAAAAGCAGTTGTCTGTCCGTCCAAAGCCTGTTTCTAGCACGTGGGCCACTTTGGTCACGGGACGTGACGTCATCACAAGTTGCCCACCAGATTATGACCAAACTGCCCACCGTGGCAGTGTGACGTGTAAAGTTTTAGAACACGTGTTTTTACTAACATTATGGATCATCATAATACACACTCATTATTAAATACCCATCAGCATGGCTTTCGCAGTGGTTACCTATGTGTCACCCAGCTTACCGAATTTGTACATGACCTGTCAAGTGCATTGGACAAGAGAAATTCTGTCGACTATATATTTCTAGATGTTAGGAAGGCTTTTGACGTTGTATCACGTTCCTTATTAATACAAAAATTATCCTGGTGCAACATAAATAAGAATGTTATTAGGAAGATAAAGGAATATTTGAGCATTAGGCGTCAATGTGTTGTTTTCAACGGTAAGCAGTCGCATGAGGTTGCTGTAACATCATGCGTGCCTCAGGGATCCGTCTCAGGCCCTTTATTGTTCATAATTTACATGAATGACATCTTTTCAGGCATTTCTTCATGCATGCGTCTTTTTGCGGATGATTGTGTATTGTATAGAATTAATAACGATCAGAGTGGCTGCAATGCATTACAACAGGACTTGTGTAAAGTAGCCCAGTGGTGTGAGAATTGGGGAATGCATGTTAATTTACAAAAATCTGTACATATGTGTTTCACTAAAAGGAAGGTTCCTCACAATTTCACTTATAATATTAATAATAGTAGAATGCTTTCAGTATTGGAATTTAAATATCTTGGTGTATACATAACCAGTGCAATGTCTTGGCGCTGTCACGTGGATTTTGTTACTGCCAAAGCCTGCCGCGTTTTGGGTTTCTTGCGACGTAACGCAAAGCTTTTCCCTTTAAAGAGAAAAGAACTGCTGTATAATACAAATGTTAGAAGCATACTTGAGTACGCTTGCACAGTCTGGGACCCGAAATCCTTGCTTGACATTCAAAAGCTAGAAAGAATTCAGAATTTGGCCGTTCGTTTTGTTTTTAATAACTATGGGTGCTATTTCAGTGTAACGAGCGCTAAAAAAGATTTGAGTTGGGACACACTTTAGAAACGTAGGAAAGTTCTGCATTTAAAATTATTTCATAATATATTTCATTCAAGAACTGGGATAGACAGAACCAAATATATAGTCAATTCTGATTATGTGTCTTTACGGATAGATCATTCACTTAAAGTTAAAGAATACAGATGCCGGACTGACCTTCTTAAAATCCATTTTTTCCCAAAACAATTTCGAAATGGAACAAGCTGCCCGAGGAAGTAGTGTCCATACTATCAAAT
Source organism: Amblyomma americanum (assembly GCF_052857255.1). Taxonomy (NCBI): domain Eukaryota; kingdom Metazoa; phylum Arthropoda; class Arachnida; order Ixodida; family Ixodidae; genus Amblyomma; species Amblyomma americanum. Next base: position 187,935,193 of record NC_135499.1, on the reverse strand, counting down.
GATTCATTTTCTTCCATGCTGTGAGTGTTTTTTCTTTATTTTTTATGTATAATAATTTTGTGTTCTTTCTATCTGAATGTTATCTTTTTTTTCTAACCGCCTGCACACGGTGGTATTTGTGTACTTTTTCTTTTTCAACCCCCCCACTGTAATGCCAGACAATGGCGCTGTGGGTATGATAATAAATAAATAGATAAATAAATAAATTTATTAATGATTAGTCACGAGAGATTCCTCAGGAAAAACAACATAGGTCTCACAAGCCCCTCCGATGGCAGCACCTGCCATCGCAGGGTAGCGGCGTGTAGCTTAACCGCTGAATCTTTGCGCCAGGAGCAGAATCGGGACTCCCAGGTGTCTGTGAATGTAGAGAATGACCAATTCTACCGCAGTACAAGTCTAAAATGATGCAATATCACGCAAACTTGCATCATATGATATATCAACCAAAGTAAGCCAGTTCAGGCCAAGCAAAAGCATAGAAAGTCACGATAAACCATGCAAAACCAGGGCTAATGGTGCTCCATAATTCGTGGTTAGCCCCAAGCTAAACCGTGATTTTTTTCCTTGTGCATCTACGCATTACCCAATCACTGAGTGTCAATTCCCTACCATGCCTGCAAGAAATTTGGCTCATAAAATCAGGCGCGCGATTAAGCGGTCACACGTATCACCAGGGTCAGAAATAAACCAAGAGGTGTTCCTGTTATTTGGAGAGCAGTACAACTTTTTCTTTTTTCAAATTGTACAATGAAAGTTGGAGCGAGCGATGATTCAGAGCAAGGTGGTTAAGCTGCTGCTTTATTTCCATGGGAACACTACAGTGGCTGGCTTTGCCCACCACATTGTGGCACCGCTTTCCTATACCGCAATTTCAACAAACATAAAAAACAGAAAGAAGATACGGCTGTACTGAACTACTGACAGTGTGACTGAAAAAATTCCACATAAAAGCAGCCAACAGGCTTTGATTTGACAGTGTAATTTTGTAATAGCCTTTTTTACGCTGCAGCAAGTTCTTTGAAACCTCACTGAGCTGAAACCGGACACCGGACTTCGTTCCGGCAATCAAGGCTTAGAACTTAGGAATTCAACAGCCTTACTAGGTATAATTTTTATATGTTTTACTCTACACTCTGATCATCTGACAGACTCGGGGCTGATAATGAAAACGTCGACTGCGGTACCACGGTTTCCGTGCTCTGAGCATTTTTTCGGCATAGCATTATCAGCGGTGCAGTACACTGTGGTACAGAGAAGGCATGCGGAACACTGCCTTTCGTGTTCGCCTCGTGTACCTCTAGACTGCAGAAACTAAGTCGTCCCTGGGAACCTTCATCCTAAAAACTAGCGCTATAAGACGGGAATCCATAACGGGCTGCACAGACAAAAAACGTTAGCCCTGAGTACGGTTCCGGCCACTACCCTCGCTCTCAGACAGTGCATCTTGCCCTCCCTCACTCTCATCTCATCATATCTTCCCTCTCTCGCCTCCACATCATCATGTCTTCCCTCCCTTGCCCTCCCCTCATCATGCCTTTCCTCCCTCACCCTCGTTCTCACAAATTTTCAAACGCCCATCCTCCCTCATCCTCACCTCACCGAGTGAAATCCTCATGAGGTAAGGGTGAAGACGCCCTCATCAGGGCTCGCCCTCATGAGGATGCCCACCTTTGGTGGTGAGTGCTTTGGCTTTGAACAGTGTACAAACGTTAGCGCAATATAAGAGACAATCACAAGAAAGGTGGACAAGACAACGTGCTATTTTGCGCTAACGTTTGTATATAGAACTATGCACCAACTAGCCCAGCAACAAGTGTTACTTTGAACAGTGCTCTGGCACTGCGTTAGGCTACTGCTAACTCCTCCGTCTCAATTCTTCGTATAGCGAACACTAGAGGTGATAAACTGATAAGCATGGGCTCATTTAATCAAAGTGAGGGGCCATGCCAATGTTAAATGCCAGCTTTCAGAGTTATGCATGAACAAAGTGCAGCTCTCCTTTGCCAATGATCTGGTGATGAGCAAATTCAGATGAAGGTGTTGCCTCCTAGCCTCCTAATCTTCTTCACCCAATACAGGCCCTAAGTAAGAGTTTGTCAACATCTTGCATCAACTTATAATTAAACAGATTTCATGGCCCAGCGGGATTGCCTAACTTTTGACACAGACCTACACTGGTGGCTGACCTCAACTTGAACAAATGCAGACAGGTTATCATAGCAGTCATGCAAAGTTGCTACTGACTCGTGTTCCTGTGGGTGACCAGGGGTCAGGTGCGGATCAACGAGGTGCATGTTCCCCAGCCAGGGCAGCAGGCATCGCAGCAGGTTCTGGCGCACTTCTGGGCGTGCTGTTTGAAACCGTCCTGTCACCTCCGAGAAGAGCCGCATTGTCAGCTCTGGATGCACCTGGGCCATCTGACGGCACAGCTCTTCCTGTAAATATAATGCACCACCTAAATTAGGTGCCTTGTTTCAAGTCAACAACCTCGAACAGCAACAGTTTCTATGGCCCCGCCGTATGCATTACATTTTTTCAGTTCCATTCCATGTAAACACGCAGTTTTATCACACATGCAGCACCTGATAATGCATGCACCATTAAGTTTGCAGCATTTTCTCAAAGCATTCCTTTGGCAATAACGTTTTTCAGATGAGTTTTGTAAATGGTGGCTAATGGCTGCTTTCTGTTAATTTACTTTTTTTAGATCTTAGAAGTTTGTTCTTTATTAAGCGTTACAATAGCTTTCTGTAAACTACTGAGAGTAAGTATAAGGCTGGGCAGGCCGTTTTCTGTACCAGAAAGCATGGGGAAATCAAAAATAAGAAAATACTCTGATGAAACAGCTGAACTCATCTTCAGTTGTGATGCCCAAACAACAATGAAAACTGATGGTTTATTCTGAAAATGTGGCACAATGCAAACAGCAACACATGGTGTTCAGTGAACATATATTTACAGAATAAATTTAGTACATAAATTTACAGGATAAATTTAGTTTGTGCTGGACAAACTAATGCTTTCCTTTCATGAAACATTCTTTGTACTATAAAATCAGGAAAAAATACCAACACAACACGTGAATGTTGGAGTTTATGCTACTCAAATCAGCAGCATAATGAAGACAATGTCACACTGTGAGAGCAAATATGATTTCACAAGCTTTCATTTTTATTAGCTGAATAGCTAGACAAGGATACATTTAACCTCATGACAATGCTTTACAGATAAGGGTTTTGGCTGGACCTCATGCATGTGTTTTGTCAGGAAAATGAAACCATTGTTCTTGTCCATGCACAACACAACAGTATCAGTCAGTGGGCTGACACTGGTTGACACCAGCTTTGTTTTCCTTGGCTTTTTTTTACATCAGGAAACTCACTGTAAGTGCTCGACAAGACATCACAGTTTTATGCGCTTTCCCAATGAACTCACTTGACCAATTCGTTTTACGAGACTGCGGCACTTTCAATACCACATAAGAGAGAGAAAAACAAAACAGCCTCCTGAAATTTCTCCAGCTATGTTTCCAAGAAGCACCTCTTGCTGCACGCAACTAGTGCACACCTTATGCAGGTGCGGTTTGCGACAGCCGAGATGGTTTTTAAGGTTCCTGCTGCTTTTGTGCTCCCTACTCTAATGCCCTCATATGGAATGTGGGAAGTTAGCAAACACATTAGTGTACACACCTGGGAGCAAGGGTAGCCAGCAATGATGAGGCCGTCGCCAGCAAGGAAGCCATGGCGCAGTTGTATGCTGTCCTGCTGATCCTCTTCAATGGTGAGGGCTGACTTTGAATGAAAAAAGCGGTGGTCCAGGATATGCAGCAGCTGCAGCGCCATCTCCTGAATGTGTGCTCTCGGACAGCCGGCATTCAGCAGCGTCACACAGATGATCGACATGTAATGGTCACACGGGTATTCACGCACACTGAACACTGTCGCAAGTGCTGTGAAGCAGCCATCTGCAAGCTGAGGCGTCCCGGTGTAGCAGCGGTCCACAAGCCAGTCCAACAGCATCCCTGCATCCTGGTTGAAGTCGAGAAGAAGGACGACAGTCTCTTGTGCTAAGTGGTACAGCCTCTCGTCCTTGGAGCTGAGCAGGCTGTCCAGCCAGTGGTAAATGACGCTCTCTTCGTTCAGACCGGGTGGGTCCATACAGGGCCCACAACAAAGAACTGAAGACATTGCCTGCAATGCTGAAAATTCCAGTTCCGTCAGGGTCTCATCAGCCGAGTTTCTCTTCTCAACGCCGCCAAAGGGCACCCCAAGGTTTCCACTCCATGTGGCAAAAAGATAAAAGAGGTTGCGCCTCAGGTCATGGCCCAAGAGGTGAGTGTGATTTTCAAGCGAGAAGCTCTTGATGAGCTTGTGAACAAAGTTGCAGAAATGAAGCTTTATCTCTTGCACGATCTCGGGCACGTCCTTGTCATTCTCGCTTTCAAGAAAGAGCCGTGCCCCGTCGATATATTCCACAAATGATGTGTTGAGTGTGCCAGCATCACGGTCCAAAATGCAGGAACTTACTCCAAAAGTGCCATGCTCTGCTACTGACTCCATCAATCGAGTAAGCTGGAGACGAAGTATGTCACGTCGTCTTCTGCGCCGCACATTTTCTTGCTTTCTGTCAATGGCTTCGCGAATGTAGCCAACTAGTTCTTCCATCAGGTCTTTAAGTGCAAGGCTATTGACATGAGACAATCCAAGGACAACAGCACCCCTTAGGTCCATCTGCTCGCTTCTCAAGAGGGGCACAATTTGTTTGAACAATGTTGAAGCACTGATTCCACTGTTGCTGATGCCTGTAAACCTGTGTTCAGCCTTGTCAGAAGACACATTCTCTGGTGAGGAGCTGAAGCTCAAATCCGGTGAGAGGTAGCGAACCGTGATGTTGCTGTTGGAAGGTGCAACACGGCAAGCATAGAGAAGATAGTTTCTCCACAAGCTGAGATACATGTCTCTTTCTGTTGGTGCCTTTTTGACAGTTGCTGTACGAAGAAGCGAAGCTCGGTTGTCGTTTACTGGGTTGAGCTCAATGTTGGTGAAGAGACAAGTGATTCGTGATGTCACAATAGGCCACGACTGAGTCACAGCTGTAGGACAATGCTTTAGAACATAGTTGTGATGGATGAAACTCATAAGACAGGCACACCAGGCATCCATCCGTGACAAGTCCAAAACATCAAGTGGACTTCTGTTGGAGCCTTCTGCACTGCCTTCAGGGCTGCCAGTGGTCCATGCTGAGCTGGACCGCTCAGCAAGCCACTGCAGATCTACAACTGGAGCTGACAACAGAGCTGACTTCTCTGAAGCCGGTAGGTAGGGGAGGCATTTTTCAATGGCGGCTGGGCAAGCTCGGTCAATGACGTCCACCACAGGTTCCTCCATACGTGGCGGCAGCTGAAGCTTCATTACCACCTTGGTCTCCTTGAGGATGTGAGCAGCCAGGCGCCTTGTAGACAACCTGCAGTTGCACAGCATTACCAAGGCCACACCCTCAACAAGATGCAAGGCACTGGTCATCTGCTCAATACGTATCTCTGGCACCTCTTTCTTAACACCAGTTCCATTCAGGGCATTCTTCCATGTGGTCAAAAACTGTAGCAGCACACGTAGGGCATTGTCCAGCAGCTGTGGAAATGTATCATTTACTTCTTGAAGAATAAACTGAATGAACCCTTGGATGACATCTTCTCTCCAATCAGGGAAATCCAGCACCATGTTCTGGAGGGCTTGGAATGCCAAGCCCCGCAGTTCCTCATCCATATGAACGGTCAACCTTGACAGCATCTCTACTAACTCTTGTCTTCTCATTCCATCGGGGATCAGCCGTGGCACTGCAGCCACACAAGTGCGAAAAAGATCGATCTTGGGCTTTCGTTCACCAGTGATCATATCATCTGGCTCCTTGTTGGCATTTTGCATTGTGGTCATCATTAAAGGTCGACCAAACTGAACATCAAGTGCCTTGAGGATGTCGTCAAATGCTTTTCGAACATAATAGTAATACTGAGACATACCAATACTCTTGGCTGTGTCTTCAGTGAGCACCTTGTTAATGAAAGTTTTTTTCACTCTGAGAGTGTTCCCCGATGGAAGGACGCCGACAGTTCGAGGCATTGGAGGACACCCCTCTTTCTGCTGCAGACTGTCAGCTACAACCAGGAAAGCTCGCAAGCCAATGCTCATTCTTTCTGGAGTAAGAATGATCTTGATGGGTCTGCCAACAGAAATAAGATCAAAGACAATTTCCTTCATGGCAAAGTCAAGTCGCTCCTGAGCAATGAACTGAATGATTTTGACAAAGATGTTCAGTGGAGTGTCCCGTGGCACAACGGCTTTGGAACCCTTGGGGAAAAGCGAGTTCACAATGCTCTGAAGCCTTGTCTGTGTTGCTGTGTTGCTCTCGCACTTTACACGAATCATATACACCCAAAGCAGTCGGTAGAGAGACTCAAGTGCCACACGGCACATTTTTGGATCCCGATGCTTGAGATGGGAAAGGCACATTGCTAGAAAGCAGTGCCAGTTTTGAAGGAAAAACAGTTTCTGACTCACACAAAGCAGGCAAGTTACAAGTGGAAACAGCGCCAGGCTGTGTTTTTTCTTGGTGCACAGGTCAAGTGTTTGTGAGTACAGCATTTCGACAAAGTTTTTCAGACATGGTACATTCACTTCCGTCTTGACTGTTGCTGCAACAGGCACAAGAATCTCAACAAAAAGACCAGCCAGGGCATGCTTGACGTCCTTGTCCTTAGCCTCGAGAAAATAAGTGGCGCATTCTTGCATGAACTGGAAAGAAGCCTCAAACTCTTCTATGGGCGCCATTTTGACGCGGAAGAACTTCATGCCCATAAGCAGGCTGATGATGCTCTGTGTGGTGTGAGGACTCGGCTCCTTGGCCCGAAGCTCTTTCAACTCGGCCATGAAACGTTTACGCACTGACTGGAATCGTGACTGCGCCAGCACAGCCACCACCTCCGCGTACAAGTCAGCTACTATGTTGAAGTTCTGGGCGTTGGGGCCAGTCTGCGAACTTTCGCGGTAGCGAAAGTGCTTGAAGGCCAGTGCCTCGATGTGGCCGACCAAGTCTTCGTGTCCCGGGTGCAGGGGCAGCTGCTTGAGCACCTCGATGAGCACGAGACAGAAGATGAACTCAATCGCCAGATCTCGACGTTCGTGCAGGTAGTCACGGTCGCTGCGGGGTTCTGACTCGCTCTTGGCTCTCGAGTCCGCGCGCGATCGCTGCATGTCGACAGTCTCCACCGTCTGCCGGTCGTACCACGCAAACAGGGTGCGCAGCAGCGACGGCAGGCTATGCTCAGCCACCGAACCGAACGCAGACAACAGCTGATCGAACACGGCATCTTCGCCCCGCTGCAACGACTTAGAAACGGGTCTCTCCAGCGGCTCAGCGAGCACTGCCCGAATTTTTTTCTCAGCCTGCAGCGTAAACTCCGCAAAGAGCACGCGCAACACAAATTCGCCGGGTTTGACATCTGTGTCGAAGTGTATTCCCGGAGGAAATGGCTGTCGCTCCTTGCGGGCGCCCCACGGGAGAACTAATGCAGACTGACTCGGGTAGTTGCCGGTGCCGCCACCAGCAGGGTTCGACCAAGTCTTGCCTTCAGAATTGTTCTGCGATGCCATGACTGCAGCACGCTTCGGGAGGCTACATCACTCACAGGGCTGAGCAGTCCGTAAGCACTGCGGTACCATATCAACGCAAACAGGGGCTCCGTCCGGACGATCAGACAACGGTTCCGGCGTTATCGCGCGATGTCGAACGCAGCTGCAGCCATTTAGAAGGCGCCCGAAATATTTCAGTAAGTCAAAGAAGGAATCTGCAAAACCAGCCACAAAGAACAGCGAAATCGCCCACAAACGAGCTACAAACCAAAACCTCCCAAACCCCCAAAACCGAAGATGCAAACCAACAAACGATACAAAACATTAGACTATACCGGAAGTAAAGTAATAGAGGGCGAGTCGCTTCGTGGTCACTGCATTGACTTCACTAGCATCGTTAGCGTGAGCAAAGTGTTTATTATTGGGACAAAAATGTTTTGCGCGTACACTGCCATAAGTTATTGCATGTAATCTACTATAGACAAATTGACAGAGAATCATGGGTAAGTCGTCTGCTACCGCTACCTCCGGTTCCAAATTTCTCCCCCTACTCGTTTGCTTCATGGCAGTCGCTGTATTAATATCGCTTCTTGCGCTAATTTGTTTGCACTACAATACCGCTGATTATATTGAATCATCGCAACATCAACGCGACGTCGACTCTTCTCTGCATCGTGGTGTGCTTTCGCACGAAGGCAACCAAAATGATGGTGGTAGCAGGGTTTCTATGTGTACGCAGTGCGATGTTGAGACGCGCTGTGCGCAGTGGTATGTATGGATAGTTTGCGAGCCCACTGGAAGCTATTACATGCTGTGAGAAAAATACATCTATCGTCTGCTAAACTGTGCACGTTTCAGCCCTTTATTGCCTTGGTAGTGCGGCGATAAAAATAGAGGAGGCGCTGGTAATGACTGACGCGTTAAACTAGTTCAAACGCGCGTGAAACCGATTGCCGTGAATTCACAGAACAGCCAGCCTACGTAGGCATATTAAATAACGACGGCACGCTCTTACCTTTCGGCATTGTCAGTTTCTGCGCTCAGCTACGCGTTCACACGCACCACGCGGTGATCTTACGGTGATGTTGTGCAATAAGCGATGTCGCATCGCAGATAAATGAGTGAATGAAAGATGCACGCATGCACGGCAGTTGCTGTGCAAAAGGTAGTGGAAAATTTGTTTTTGGAGGAAGGAAATGGCGCTGTATCTGTCTCCACCTCGGCGAACACCTGGACCGCGCCGTAAGCGAAGGAATAAAGGATCGGACTGAGAGAATAAAGGCAGAAAGAGGTGCCGTATGTAGTGGGCTCCGGAATAATTTTGGCCACGTGGGGATCTTTAACGTGCACTGAGATCGCACAGCATACGGGCGCTTTTGCGTTTCGCCTCCATCTAAACCCTGCCGCCGCGGTCGGTTTCGAACCCGGGTACCCCGGCTCAGTAGCCGAGCGCGCTAACCACTGAGCCACCGCGGCGGGCTGGGAGCAATTTGGAACCGGAAGTAGCTGGCAGACGATTTTCCCATGGCTCTTTGCGTTCACTTCGAAACCTTCTTCCTCTCTATGACGTCCCATGGCAATCGACATGACCTTTTGTTTACGCTTGTTCATATCTACTACCTTGCTTGTTCTTCCTATTCCCGCCATGTGCTTACGTGCTTACGCTTTTTACGCACAGCTGCGCCAGGCGTTGGCTTTGTGATATCGCAAAAAATGAACAAGAACGTGTTCGGTTCAAGAATTTGCGTACTCAAGTGTCTTCTCCAGCCGTATTCATTGGAATTATGGCAAGATGGTGAGCAGTGAGCAGTTTCGGCTTCAGAAAATGAGCATGCGTCAATTTTGAAGAATGTCCCATGCTTTGGGCGTCTGCAGACAAGGCGGTGTAAACAAAACCATGCGTCACTCTCCCTTAATAAAAGAATCTTGTATTAACGTTACTGTGTTGATGGAAAATGCGGTCACTGCCGCACATGACAGCAGTTTTATCTGCGATTCTTGTTGAGTACGTTGAAGCGGTGACATAGGGGACAACCATGTCTAATCACGAGAAGCTCGTCGTGCGGCACAGAAGCTCTCAAGACGGGCAGTCCTGTGGATGTGGGAGACCAGCATTTCCAATCAATGCGGCGGCTCAGGTGTCTCTGAACTGTAACGCTTGCAAGGTTGGAGACGATGAGGACTCACCAAAACTTCCCAAGATTCCTATACAAAACATAGTCCTGAGACTACAGTATCGAGAAATCTACGCCGCAAAGCAGAACGTGTCGCCGTTACATGTTTCGCGGCGTCTGCACCAAAACGCCTGCCCGAACTTCACGGTGGTGAACGTGGAAAAGCCGCCGTGCTTCCTGCGAAAGTTTTCGCCTGATGGCAAGCACCTCGTCGCGTTTTCGTCGGACCAGACCTCGATCGAGATCTACTGGTACCGGGGGCCTTGTGCAGCTGCACATCTTTTAAGAGGATATAGCGGTGACCACCTGGGATCAGGAGCCGAGTCAGCCCAAGTGCGGAGCACAATCTTCAATGAGTTCTTCCGGCTGCGTCACATTGTGAACGTTTCGGGCAACGGTGGCGAGCAACTGAACCGAGAGTGCAGCTTGTTTACTGATGACTGCCGTCATGTCATCGTTGGGTCTGCCATGTATGTGCCTGAAGAACCGCACCCTTTTTTCTGGGACATGCACCGCAACAATGAGTCAGTGTCTCCAAACCCCCGCTCCCCTCTGGAAGACTACTCGTTGCACCTTGTGGATATGATTACAGGAACCTTGAAAGACAAACGCACATTCAAGACAGACAAGATATTTCTCTCTCACAACCAGGGGCTCTACCTTTACCGAGACACTCTAGCAGTCCTCTCAGTGCAGCATCAGACAGTTCACATTTTTAAGGTCAGTTATGTCTGTGCTCGATGTGCAAAAAGTAACGCGATATCTACGCCACTTACATTCTTTAGTAGTATGGTGTTGCATATCCTGACTTGATTACAAAACATAAAACTGGGCAGGGGACAAGACACAGGAGAAAAGTAAACAGGACAAGCTCAGTCCTGTTTGCTTCTCTCCTGTGTCTTCTCCCCTGCTGAGTTTTGTTTTCACTCTTGGAATATCCTGACTATGCCTCAGAAGGCAAAAATTGGTTGTGTGCTTCAAGATCAGGCTTTGTTTTAAGTGATAATTTTATAGCTTACATATTGGGACTTGGATACATTGTTGCACCAATTTTTGGCACTTGCCTCTTTTTCTGTGTCCAAGTTGCTGTTGCCTTAGTGACATGGCACATACCCACGATCGGGGATAAGCCAGGGTTATGTGCGGAGAGCCAAAATAAGAGGGTAAACAGGTGCCAAGCTAAATGTTGTGCCTTGGGTGCTATATTAGAATAACTAAAAAGGAAAGAAAACAACAACAAAATAATGGGAGAGAAGAGCAGAGAATTGAATGCATGAAAATTACTAAAAGATCTTTTAAATGCGGAAATCTCGGATACGATTAGCAAGGGAATCTGCTGGTAGCTGTTATGCAATTGTGGAGGTGTTCGCAAACTTGATGCAATGCAAAACCTCTGGCGCTCGCATTGATGGGGAGGAGAAGCAGGACCGACAAGGTGAGTCCAAACTTTGTAATGGGAATTTCTAGGTGCGTCCTTCTCTCATGATGTGCAAACCTTTGGCAAGAGAGTAGGAAATGCCCCAATGTTTCTACCTCTCCACAAGCTGCGCAAAGGTTTTTGGGACTGATCCCGCATCTACATAAGTAAAGATTTAAGCCGGGGATCCTGCACCGCATGAGAGTCATCACTACCTCACATTGCCGGTATTTACACTCACGAGCCTTCCATGGGTACATGAGATGTTGGCAGTCAATGGTAGAAAGTAAGGGACTGCTGCACATGGCGGTTATATACTGATAACACTGAAAACGAGACATTTCAAAAAGAATGAGATTAGGGACGCTACAGGTGACAGGTGCATTGAGAGCTGATTTTGCCAAAAAGTCTGCTGCATCATTTTGTAAAATACCGCAGTGACATGGAATCCAAACGAAGCGTACCTCTTTCGCACATTCAGGAATAAAAGACTTTAGTGAGCGGCTCAAAAGAGCGTCTCGTGGGGACTACAGCGCCAACAAAACAGAGAGGCAATCTGAGAGGAACATCACCTGTGGAACATTTGTGGGAATTTTCAAAGCAGCCAGCCCAAGAACCAAAAGCTATATAGCCTGTGTTTGTTAGTTGCAACTAAGGATGATGCATGACAGGTGCTTAAATGGCACTGGCATGATGAATAGACATTATACACTGATGTCTGCTGTTCAAGTTATTTCGGGGTCACTTGAATATGATTTGATTTATCTTCAGGCATGCAGATTGACTCAAAAGTGCAATTATTTTGCATTGCCTCATTTATTACAAAATTCTACACAGTAACTAAAACCCTTGGCATTGTTGCTGCCCTCAAATTCATTAAAATCGTCATGGTATTTTTAAATCCAGTGCAGATTTTAGAACGCACTGCTGCCTGTGGACATCCTCTGAAGCGGACGTTTGGAAATGCAGATAACCAAGACTGCTGAAAGTTTTGCATCATTGCACTCAATTCAGTATGGGCAGTGAAGAGTTGCTTTGCTCAATGTATAAGCCAACACAAGTTACAAAACTATTTTGAGCTTGTGATTCATTTTAATTCCAGAAGTCGGAAAGAGAACTTCTTGACATAAGGCAGAGCATCGTACAAAATATACATAGCCTGTGTTTGTTTGTTGCAACTAAATATGATGCATGATGGGTGCTTAAATGGCTCTAATTTCATCTGGCATGTTGCTCTCATGCATTTTTCTTGCAGAACTTTGTTAGGCCATTTATCAGACTTTGCACCTCATCATTTCATATGCTACATCATTTCTCGCCGATGCCCCTTAGTAGGCATTTAATGGCCGCATTTTACGTTCTCCCCCCCCCTTTTCTTTCTCTAATTTAACCTTTCTCACACTCCTCTCCTTGTCTTTACCTCTCAAATTCCCTTCCCCACGCAGAGTAGCATGCCAGCAATTTTTAAACCTGGGCTAAATTCTCTGCTTTTTCATTAAAGGGATTCTCTCTCTCTCTCTTTCATGATGAACAGACACTACACTGATGTCTGCTGTGCAGCTGCTAAAAAAAAACCAAAGCTTCTACAGTTGATGTTACACCACTGATTACCACCAAAGCTTGCTGGTACTAATGGTGACAAGGCAAAATTTTTCTTGGCCTATGATGTTAGATCAGCTTGCCTTATTACTTCCCAGGGTGGTCCAGGGCTGAAACGACCTTGAGAGTTTTGGTTTAGGTGACTTCCTGGTTTGTTTACAGCAGCCAATTCTGCGATGTAACGTGCAGCAAAGGGCCGATAATACATGTATATTGTGAGTCGCTGTACTTTTGTGCACTTGAGGTGCCATGAAATTGGTGTGAACGTGATGATCAGTGGCAGGTGTGATCTTGTCTTTCATTTACCTTTCATTGTTGCCAGTTTTAGCATCTCATAACTTCAACAGCTAGATAGTGTCTGCTTATGTTCAGAATAAGATTCGAGACTATAGGTGCATGAATGAGCTTCATCATGTTTGTTTTTCTGTGCTTTATTTTTTTTCAGTTCAGTTCAGTTTTATTTCTTAAAGGCTCCCATTCAAAGGCATGTTGCATAAGGGGTCACATTATAACCTTGATGGCGACTGTGGTATACAAACTCAAATTACCACAACTGTTCTTGTGCATTTCAAGTGGCAGTCGCTCGTTAAGGACCAAGACATGCCATCTGATTGCAGTGGTAGATGTGACAAGTGACAGGGATAGCAGTGTGCTGCTGAAAGTAACACCCAGAAATGTTGGCGTGTTGAAATGCTGTACACATTGGAAAGCAGTAGTCGTACGAAATTTCACAGCAACATAAAAACATCATTTTTGTTTTGGAGGTGCAACCAAAATTTCAGTAGAAGTTGTAATACACGTCCTGTTTCTCATGTCACACAGGTAACAAAAGATGGCCAATTTGTTGATGTTCGCACTGTGGGGCGCTTCTGCTACGAGGATGACGAGCTGCTGGTGTCATCAGCATTCCTGGCTGGTGGGCGAAGTGACAACCGACCTTACTGTGAGCCCACACTCAACTCATTGAAGCATCGCCTGCTGGTTCACCTGTATCGTCAGGTAATGAGCACTCAACAGTTTGACGGCTGTAATGGCCACTCATGCCACGGCTCAGACCAAATGTCATTTTTACTCTGGGCCTAGGAGGTCTTTAGTATGTTTATTCTTTTGGAAGCCAGCTTATTCTTATTCTGAACATCAAAAAACGCATACATTGCTTTTTGTGTAATGGCCAGACAAGCTTTGAAATTTAATGATGACAGAGCCAGCTATTGTAACCTCACTCAGTTTGTCAGCTTGTCAGGCTGACTTAGTGGATTCATTGCATCTTTGTACTCTGTGATCTGAACCCCACGTCTCATTTTCTTGTTACCAAGCACAGGTAGCAAATGTACTTCTCAGCTTACTGTGGAATAGTTCATGTCACTGGGTGCACCTTTGAGGGTTTAAGAGTCTGCAGGACTACTTTGCATTCCATGTGCTCCTGCATTTGCCTTCCTGTAAACATGTTTCCCTTCATAGCAAGTGTCATTGTACCATTCAAGAATGGCACATTTGATCTTTGATACCCTCATAACCAACTCCTTATCATTTCATTTCTTATAGATTGGTTACAATAAACTTCTTATTTTTTGGTAGTTAAATCACATGATTGTGCAGCAGTGAGCAACGGAAAGTCAAACAGGAGTGACAGATTTGGCTGCCCAAGTATTGCACCGTGCCCATTACCACACCTCAAAAATAAGAAAGGAAATGAGCTTGGCATCAAGTTGGAACACAAGTGGTTAAACATATGCTATTGCCTTCCTGCTGCTTTATGCATTTTTTTAAAGCGAAAGGTTTACTACTCCCCTCCGCAGCTTTGCCGTGTGCGCGAGTTTGTCCTTGAACCAAGGAGAAACCACGTGAGGGCTATGAAGTCACTCCGCCGCCACTGCCGAAACCGAGTGCTTGCCTCTGTTTCTATAGGCCGTGGACATTCATTGTGTTAATTGGCTGGCGTTGGCGTTGACAGCAACCTTGTAGACTCCAATGATTTTGAGGAAAGGAAGGGTGCATAACTGGCTCCCTGGGTCAGTGGACACCTCAGTTGTGCTTTGAGGTACGTGGTGGTGGTGAGAGAGATGTGGGCTGCATGCAATAGCGCTGACAACGTTGGGGCAGACATGGGGCACTGCAGCAATAGGCCGCAGCGTTCACTGGGTGACCAACCTCTCGCGATCAATCATTAATTTAATTGCCACCTGCCAGGGTGGCAGGGTGGGCGTGCTGCCTATCCAGTGTGCAGAACGCAAGCAAAGCAAGTGCGTGACATTACAGACGCCAAACCGCGTCTAATTGCCTGATACACCACGGAATTTGCTCTCTAACCAGGTTTAGCAGTTGTTAAGCCGCAGCTAATTTTCTTTTTTTCCCAATACTCTGCTAGGCTGAGTCTGAAAGGAACCCGACAGCCCTGCGCCAGTTCTTCCAGCACTTTGACCAGCTCTGCGAGCTTCGCCTATGGAAGATGCAGCTGCTGGATGAACGACACCTGCTGCTCAAATACGCCGGTGAAGATGTGGTCTCATTCCGGCTCTCAGACCCCAATTCCCAGCCTTCATTTTTCGTGGTCTACAACCTGGTCACCACTGAGGTGCTGGCTGTCTACGAGAACACCTCCGAGGAGCTGCTGGAGCTTCTTGAAAACTTCAGCGACCTGCTGCGCAACGCAGCACTCCATGCTGATGCCCAGCTCACATGCTCACCCTCTAACAACATTCATGCAAGGCTGGTGCAGCAGAGGTGAGGCTTTCACACAGTGTGCAGTGGGTACAGTGCACCCATAAAAGAATGCAGTGCATATTTATTTTGGCACAGCTAGATTCATGTGGTGTGGATGATGGACTATTACTGCTTTCGAAAGTGCGATATGCTTATTGTGTGACGACAGCAACCTGAATGTTGCATAAAGGTTGTTGTTTAAATAAAAAGTGTTTTAATTAAAAGGAATTGTCGGGCATTTAAATACAAAAAATACGTGCTGTGAAAAAAAAAAGAGAAAAAGGAGGAAATGTGCCCTCAACACCTGGTGCTTACATAGTGCACTTGCTTACTGCACACTGCCGGGTGAAATATTTTCGACTGGTGCAAGGCTTGAGCTAGTAACAAATAAGGCAACTTGTGGTTGCATGGCATGCACTGTAAGCACTTTTCTTCTTTAGTGAGGAAACTAATTCTGTTTGCTCTTTGTAGCATGCCTTTTTGAACAAAACTTGGCTGCACTGGAGTCAGGTATAGTAAGAGAGCTTCTTTGACCAAATCTGGGCCGTATTATAACCATCTTTTAAAGAGAAAGTTCAGTGGTGTCAGGGAGATGCTGCCCATAAGCACATTATTCCTTGTCCAAGGTTCTTGGACATCATGAAGTGAGTTGAGCTTTTTGTTCTTGTAATTTGTGCATTGTTTTTCACGCAACATATGTGCTTGTTTTTCACGCAACATATGTGAAAGAAATGTGGCTTTATGATTCATCGGCAAAAGTTGGACTCTTCGGATTAAACAGCAATATGCCGATAAACGTATGCCTAATTCAATTTTCGAAATTCAGTTTTAACTGAGAAAGGTCAGTTTCCTTGACGTGAGCAACACAGCTTGCTGGGCACTGAGTAGGAGTCACATTCTATCAAAGGAGAAAATAACAAGGTACAAAAGCCAGGGGTGTGGAGTTGCATAATTGAGGCCTTGCTCTGTCACATTACATGCCTCTGCAGGCCGGGAGGCTCCACTCCTCACCAGAAGTCGGTCTTCTAGCATAGTGCTGTTCAGTCATCAGCATCACTAAAATGTTGTGTTGTGTTGGTTTTAGTGGCGCATAAACATCTAAGCCTATCATGCGCCAAACACAGGGTATGAAAAAAATTGCTTTTTGCAGGATTATACTAAAAAGTGCCATGTTCTGTTACTGCAACGGTTCAGCTGTAGTTCTATTACTGCAGTCAGCACGCAGACCATGTGATTCCCCACCCCCTTACTCAACACAATGCAACAACTTATCAATAATATGACAACCAAGGTTTTAGAAGTGAACTTCAGTTGGCATTTTTGTCTGACGGTTTCCTCATTCAGCTTCTGCTGCTTTTAAATGGCGATAGCATTTCCTTCTACGACTGCAGCTGTATTACAGTAAAATCTTGATGATACTGTCCCGGTTGATACGAAGTTCGGCATGATACAAATTTGTAAAATGTTCTCGCGAGAGTGCATTGTGCGCAATGGGCAATAATTTGGATGTTACGAACCTGCCTGAGAATAATTTGCTGAGTGGCCTGTGGGTCAAGAAAGCTGCCGCCCAGGTGTCACAGCATATCCTCTCTCCGATGCAGGTTTAAACAGACCATTGTCAATGCACGCTATGGCGGTCAGACGGAGGCGGTGAAGCGCCTCCTGGCCCAGCTGCCGATCAGCTCACAGTCGTACAGCAACAGCCCCTACCTGGACCTGGCTCTCTTCAGTTACGATGATAAGTGGGTCTCTGTTCTGGAGAGGCCCAAGGCCTGTGGGGACTATCCCATCCGGTGGGTGACTCTAGCATGACGTTTTCATTTATGGAGTGTCATGTCCTAAGACAGCTGAAGGCCACTAAATGCCATTAAATAATGTTTCTGCCAAGAAAATAAAGTTTCGCTATATTGTCAACTGTAAGGCATAAACACCTATGGGTTTTCCGCTACAAGGATTGATGAATGATACAAAACAATGAGACTGTGCACCTGAGCTTGAAAGAAAAAACGAACAGTAAGAGCAAGACTTTTGAATATTGCTATAAGATTGTAAGTCACTCAAACGTGGAGAGAGTAAGTCACTGCTGCTACTCTTACCTCGTCTGTGCTCCTGACTTTTCTTCACTATGCTTATGGTAAGGCACTCTGTTCGAAGCAACCGAGGGTGACACAGTCAAACTTTAACACTTAACACGTTATCTGGAGGTAACATAAACTGCTGGTTCGGCCCACGCAGGTGCTGGTTGCAGCAGCATAAGCATAATGTCATTGTGCAGCTGTCTTACCAGCAAGACACTGTAAGAAGCTTAAAATGTGTATAGTGATTAGAGGCATTTCTAGCAGCAAGCCTGATTAATGGTTGTAGATTCATCTAGCATCCAGACATGTAGCTTGTTTCAGTAGGTGGTTTTTTTTTTTGCAACTGTACATCTCAAGTGTGAAAATGATGACTACGTCAACACAACCACCACCTGTGTGCAGACACTACACTGTCAAAGCAGACTGGTGGCAAATGGTACATGGTTCTATGCACTGCCAAGGAAGCACTGGTGACAGGCGCCATTCCAGCATGTCCTTGCATCCATACACGAGGTTGCATGTGCTTCTCACACATGCATCTTGTGGACACTGGTTAAGATCCTTTGCCTCGTGGTTACAAATGGTATTTCGTACAATTATGCATTATGCATACTTGACTGTAGGTACATGCACCAAAGGCAGCGCAGAACCGTGGGTCTAAAAATTAATATGCAGAAAACCAAAGTAATGTTCAACAGTTATGGGGTCACTCTGCATCCAGCCGGCCGGGAAGGCGAGCTTCCGTGCCAGCTACACGCAGGCGTTATTCAAGCACGCAACACGTTTCCCCAACCCGTGGTGCAGAGTTGCAGCCACAGCAGATCGGGACGAAATAGGCAACGGCGGGGCACGCTAGGAAATAGTTTATTATCCTAACGCGAGGCAAACTATACTGCGGAAGAATGTTCTATCCGTAAAATAGATGTTCACTAGCTCACCAAGCCGTTGACGTCGACCGGCGTTGGGTTCGGGGGCCGGCGGGCAGCGAAAGGGTTCCTCGGGGCACTCAGGTCAGGTCCGGCAGCGAGAGCGTTTCCCGCCGCGAGTTCCTCCTTTTATCTCCTTGGACAGCAGCAAATCATTGCCGTCATGCTCAGGCATGCAACCCTCTCCGCAGTAGGCAGCGCGCTGCCGTGACGTCACGTCAGTGCTGGGGCGGAAATGAGCAGAGTCGCAGGGGTGCCTTCTCTCCATATTCCTGTCATCGCGCACGTGTGGAAGTCACGATCGCCGCTGGCGCGGGGGACGAGGGGGATACCAGTGTATCCCACACAGTTTAGCAAGGGAACAGCAGTTCATAATTGGTAGCGAGGTGCTGGAAGTGGTAAAGGGATATGTCTACTTAGGGCACGTACTAACTGCTGATCCAGATCATGCGATGGAAATAACTAGAATAATAAGAATGGGGTGGAGTGTATATGGCAGGTTCTCTCAGATCATAAATGGCAGTTTACTAATATCCCTCAAGAGAAAAGTGTACAACAGCTGTATCTTGCCGGTACTCACCTACGGGTCAGAAACGTGGAGGCTAACGAAAAGCGTTACACTTAAGTTAAGGACAACGCAGCGAGCCATGGAAAGAAAAATGATAGGTGTAATGTTAAGAGACCGGAAGCGGGCGAAGTGGGTGAGGGAACAAACGCGGGTTAATGACATCCTAGTTGAAATCAAGAGGAAGAAATGGGCTTGGGCAGGGCATGTAATGCGAAGGCAAGATAACCGCTGGTCCTTAAGGGTAACGGAGTGGGTTCCAAGAGAAAGCAAGCGTAGCAGGGAGCGGCAGAAAGTTAGGTGGGCGGATGAGATTAAGAAGTTTGTGGGCATACGGTGGTCACAGCTGGTAAAGGACAGGGCTAATTAGAGAAACATGGGAGAGGCCTTTGCCCTGCAGTGGGCATAGCCAGGCTGATGATGATGATGACATGCACCTGTGTTTCTTATTACACCACGATCGGGATCACAGATGCAGTATCTCATTGCTGTACTTTGCAGGATGCATGCTCGCTGCTTCTTGAGCTGGCATGCTTTCTGTGGCTTTCTCTGAATCTTTTTTTTTTGTCACTATGGACACAAGGTGGACTGGGTGCAACATATGCTGGCTCACTGCAGGATTAGAAAATTTATTTCTCCTCTTCTGCATTTTCTCTACCAGTTTGAGCTGCTGCTATGGTGGCTCAGTGGCTATGATGCTCAGCTTGCTGACTTGAAAGACACGGGTTGGATCCCCGCCTTGGCGGTCTCATTTCGATGGAAGCGAAATGCTAGAGGCCCCTGTACAGTGTGATTTCAGTGGTTGAAATTATCCGGAGCCCTCCACTTCAATGTCCCTCATAGCCCGAGTAGCTTTGGGATGTTAAACCTTTTAAACCAAATCATCTACTACTGTAGTTCATGCTCCAGACATGTTTTCAGCAAATTTGCCTGATGCGTAGAAATTGCCTGCAGGTTTTATGCACGTGACTCTGGACTGCTGAAGTTCAAGATTTATGCTGGACTGCAGGGGCGTAATGCTCCTCTTGCAGCACGACGGCTTGTTGCCTTCACGTTCCACCCGTACGACCCCTTTGCCATCAGCGTCCAGCGGACCAACGCGGAGTATGTGGTTAACTTTCACATCCACAATTCAGGTGCATCCTAGGCATGTTTCTAATCAGTCTGCTCTGAGGAATGCTTTGCGATGCAAAACCAAAGCACACTACACTTCCTGTGTGCTAATTCAGCACATGAAACAATAATGCATATTCAGGCACGTTATTTCAATACGTATCCAGAAGGGTGCTTTTTACAAGTGGCATCTGGCATTTTCAGTGCGGAAACTATTTCCTTGTAAGTATTCAGTTGTGACTGAAAATATTACATAAATAAGACTATGATAGTTTCTTAAAAGAAAACATTTTTTTAAAGGAAATGAGTATTATGTACATGTGGCAGAAGCTGACCCACAATATCATTGTGTTAACAAAATATTCTGTTCAAAGGTGACTGCAACACCTGATAAATCTTTCAATGTGACATAGTCATGTTGGCCACTAATGCTTGCAGATTTCACAGTTTTTAGTCTTGGCTACTGGTGATAATCATGATGCTCAATTAGGGCCCAATTGTTGGCCACTGTCAGTGATGTTGTAATGCTATAAAAATAAATCAAGACTATCTTAAGTTATATGCAAGATCACTGTGTGCATATCAAATCATTACTTTTTATTTCTTGCCTTGTCAGAGAAGACAGTGCATTGAGTGAGATTTTGAAGGCCACTGAACATTAGGCCATTAAAGATTTGCATCAGTGGCTTATTAATTGAGGTTAGGCACAGACCAACCTGCAGTTCCATAACTGTGCGGCACATTCACCGTGCACACACCTATTATATTCACAAAATAAGGTTTCTGCTTGGTGTTGTAAATGCAGCAAACGTCCAGAATTTTGTTGTATGTTTTTAATCATATGAATCTTGTAGCTGTGATGAAATTGAGCGTATGAATTGGTGGCGTGTACATTTTGCTGTAAATATTTTTTTTCTGTGTCTATGTATAAAGAGGGACTTTTTTGAGAAATTAGCATCGTGTAAAGGCATTGTAGCCTACAAGGCCACAGTGTTATGTTGCTTTCCGTGAGTAGGAGCCCTTTGATAATGCAATACCCATTGCAATATATTAATTTACCCGAGTGGTTGCCATAGTGTGTAATTTGCCAGGAGTGCATTTTTGCCGTAGTGGATTTTTAAATGCTCACAGATGTCCAGATTGTGGCTTCATGTTGATATAAGTGGTTGCTTTTCACAGTTGCTATTAGCAGCATCAGTGGTTTTGTTATCTAGTTGCCAACACTGCTTTCTTCAGTGCTAGTTTCAGTGCTTGTAGAATAAAACATTGCAATTGTGCTCTGAGTATGTGTATTGTACAGTTGCCTTACACAGAGCATTTTATGCTAGGTCTTTTCACTGCAAGCTGATGCACAAGTGGGCTGCACACTCTGTTTACCTCTGCTTCTGTGCGTGCTTGCTTATGCTTATTGAAATGCTGACTTTCATTTTATAACTCACGTAATGATCTCTCTACTTTTATATTCATATCATACGACTTTTGTACACAATCAAGCGTGTATGGATCAAAAGAGCACATCGTTCCAAAGCAGCTGCTGCTGGTGGTCATGTCAATAGCACGGTAGACACGGTAGCGCTTGTTCGTGTTGTTCTTTCTGTCGTTTGTGTTTTCCTTTTGCGCTTCACCAGCCATGCATCTCAACCAACTTGCCCAACTTTCTATTATTCTAAGTAGTGGTGAGAAGTGCAATCTTGTAGGTCACGCCACTAAGCTAGGCAAAAACGACATAAGGCCCATCATAGTGCGCCAACAGTTTCTGGTTGCCAAGGCTAGACCTCATTGCCCGGAGCGTGGTTACATGCCGACAGCGCTCATTGTGCGTGTCTTGGAACGCTCTTGCAAAGCTATTGTCCGCAGGCGGATGATATGTCAAGCTTTTTCGGCGAGGCAGAGGGTCTCGGCGATGCAGGGGTTGTCATTGGTGGAAAAGGGCAAGATGGTGTTCAGGGTGTAGTGTGGTGCCCGGGCATACAGAAGAAAGACAGTGTTCCAGTTCTTGTGATCCGAGGCCACATACAATGAAAGCATATTGTGTGGCAGAAGGTTGTGCACAGATGCAGGAATACCTCCACGACATCTGCAGTGAACTGATTGCTTCTGTCACCTAATATAACGTGTGGTAGTCTATGGCGTAAGATCACAGTATGGAGTAGAAACAGTGACACTTGGTTTGCAGTAGCTGATGGGAGATCTAGTAAAAGGTTATATCACAAACACAGACAACCACATACATAAGTAGTTGTGTATGTGTGCAGTCTCCCTGTCATTGTCTTTGTTTGTGCTACAACTCTTTACTACATATATCACTATGCACCAACTCGCCCAAAAAGTTTTAATGAAGCTGATGGGAGGGCAGTCGTATCACAGTAACGGGTCATATAGTCGGCACAGACAACGATCCAGCGATTGCCATTAGAAGACTTCGGGAATGGATGGACCCAGCAGATCTATGCTGACAATGATCCAGTGATTGCCATTAGAAGACTTCGGGAATGGACCCAGCAGATCTATGCCGGCTTGCTCGAATGGAGTGTTGGGAGACGTCAAAGGGTGCAGCAGACCAGCTGGAGCAGTCGCAGGGCGTCTGTGGCGCTGACATTGTGTGCAACTAGCCCCGTACTGTACAGTCGTAGGTCACATGTAAAACTGTTCTTGTGTACGGAAGAGTGCTCAAGCTGATTTGAGAAGACCAGACATGGGGCTGTCTTGCAGTACACGTAAAAATTGTCGAGCTGATCTGAGATGACTAGACGTGGAGTCATCGTGCAGTAAGTGTAAAACAGACGGGCAAAGGCTTTTTTTTTTAACCATGAGCAGGAAGTGTGCGTCCACAGGAGTGTAGGTAGTTCTTTTTCCTTAGGAGACCCTTGCGTACACAAAAACAGCCAGTAGCCCTGTGACGTTGCGTGATGGGGAGAGGGGGCTTGAGGTCCAGATACTTTTGTTGCTCGGCTTGAAAGACGTGAACGTCTGGAAATCCCAGCACGAGGGCTGAAATGTAATTGTCGAAATTGTCAGCGCCACTCTCAGTGGTAGCGAACGGAAGCGACGATAGACAATCTGCATCCATGTGTAATCGACCACTCTTGTAGACAACATTGAAGTTATACTCTTGTAGGCGAAGGGCCCAGTATGCATGACCACAAGGATCTCGAAGGTTGACCAGCCAGCAGAGAGAGTGACAGTCAGTGATGATGGTGAATCCGTTAAAGTACATATGAGCATAACCGCTGAATGGCGAAGGTCACTGCAAGACATTCTTTTTCGGTGATTGTGTAGTTCTGCTCTGGCTTGCTTAGAGATTGGCTCGCATATGCAATGACATGCTCTTGCTTGTCGCAGCGTTGCACAAGAATAGCACCACTGCCAACACCACTTACATCCATGTAAACTTTGGTTGGCGTGGAAGGATATAACTGGTGGAGGATAGGTTCTTACGTCAAAAGGAATTTCAGCTGACGAAAGGAGGCGTCGCACTCTGCGGTCCAGCCAAAGGGAGCGCCTTTGCGTAAAAGACGCGTCAACGGGTAGGCTATGTCAATGAAACGGTGTATAAAGCGTTGGAAATAGGAGCCTAATTCCAGGAAACACTGCGGAGCTCTTTGACGTTGTGTTGCGGTTTAAGGGACTCAAAAAACTGCAGTTTTCTGGTGATCAGGCCACGCACCATGTTCTTCCACGAGATGTTCGAGCACCAACGCTTGATGCTTGCCAAACTGGCACTTCTTCAAATTGAGAACTAGACCGGCATTAGGCAAGCAGTCCAAGACAACAGCTAAGCGTTCTTTGTGCTCATCGAAGGTCTTCCCAAAAATGACATCAAGGTAGCACATACAAAAGTCTAATTTTAAACTGCACAAGACTGTATCCATAAATTGTTCGAAGGTCACAGGTGCATTGCAAGGCCAGAGGGCATAACATTGAATTCAAGAAGGCCGTGTGAAGTAACAAAGACCATTTTTTCTTTATCCTCACGATGCACAGGGATCTGCCAGTAACTTCAATATTTTGTACTTAAGCTGGAGACTGGGAATGCGGCTCTTCGCCTTTAGTACGAGCCATTCTGCGACCTCCTTCAGAGTGCGGATGAAATTTCGCTCTTGCCTTGATTTTAGTTGCCAATCAGATAAAAAGTCAGCAGTGCCACCTTACAGAAAATAGAATAACATTTGTGAGAACAGGCACGGGAACAATTAAAAGCACTTATTGTCATTGCTGCCACGGCACACTGGACTAGCACTCCATTTTTTGAATGTGTATCAAAGCAGTTCAAACCCCCTTTTTACTAATTTAGACTTTTACTCATTTTTTTTTTTTTTAGCCGCCGCAGTGGCTGAGTGGTTATGGCGCTCGGCTGCTGGCCCGAAAGACGCGGGTTCGATCCCGGCCGCGTCGAATTTCGATGGAGGCAAAATTCTAGAGGCCCTTGTACTGTGCGATGTCAGTGCACGTTAAAGAACCCCAGGTGGTCGAAATTTCCGGAGCCCTTCACTACGGCGTCCCTCATAGCCTGAGTTGCTTTGGGACGTTAAACCCCCATAAACCATAAACCATCATTTTTTTTAACTAAGCATTAACAGCACTTGTCATTTTTATTTCTCCCCTGGGTATATGTTGCCTTTTGGGTTGAATTCGAATGTTCTTTTGAGCTAAAATTTTTTAAAACCCTCTCCAGAAATCAATTTTTTCTTAGCTTTTCCTTTTCCCAACCAACAATTATCAGCAAGCAAATCATTTACAGTCGTGCCTCATTAACATGCACACTTTGGTTCCTGAGTAAACGTGTCCAAAAGCGAGTATCCGTCATAACGAACCACAAAGAAAATCAAAACGAAATATTCTGGGAAAAAAGAACACTATCATTACGTACTACTACTCTGCATAGCGGCAAGCAGTGAAGCAGAATTCAGGCGGTCTTGGAAGCTCCAGGTGCATTATTCAGGTCACCGCTAGCTCAGTTAGTGGCCCCTCACATCATCTGCCAATTTGGACCTGCATGAAAAGTTTTATTACTGTGTCTGTCCTGCACAGAGGGATTTCTTGGTCACTTGAAATGAGTTGTGAAGTGGAGGCCCAAATTGGGGCCAGAACCATTTGCCACAGCCTAGAGCGAATAGAGTGAGACTAGAAAGTGGGGGCCGAACAGCAAACTGAAAAATTATTAAACAAAAATGTTATTTAAACAGAATAGAACTTTAAAATACTCTTTTATTCGTAACAAAACGTTAGAGCCACATCAAAAATGATACTGTTTTCATCTCAATTATTGCAATTTTCTTTTGTGTCGCGATGGCCTTTTTATTGATACCATGAGTTTGCAGGCCTTGTTCCAGTTGTGGTGTCCGATTGCAGTGCTTATCAGCTCAAGAAAAGTATAAATCCAATTTGTGCATGATGAAGTGCGCTGGTTGCAAATCTTTGTCTTGCACTCTGGAAGTCATTGCAGCCGTTTTAACCTCTTCAGACTCAAATTAGACCTGCTGAAAGGAAATTTTTTTTTTGCATAAATCATGATCAGTAGACCAAGCAGAAGTGATGTACAAAAAATTACCCAAAAATATACATATCTGAGTATATTTTATTCGTGTCAACGTATGTGGACATAGTGCCTCAAAGCTGCTGCATGAACGTAAACACTATAACATTAGCTTACCATTTCTAACTGATCGATAGACATGAATAAATGTTTAGCTATGAGAATATATGCTTCAGAGAAGTATTCTATAGTTTATGGCTTCTGAACCAGATAAAACAGTCATTCTGTGATGACAGGCAGAGGAAAATTTGTCATTTCTGGCACCGAACGCGCCTTTAGGTGTGCAGCCTTCACATTGGCACCGTTGTGCAATTGACATGTTCAGAAGTTGGGGCCAATGGTTGCTTTCATCATAGACAGTGCTTAAAGTCTGGCTCCATCGAAGGAGTCTCGAGTGATCTGAGCACAGGTGGAGAGAGAGAAAGCTGCCTGCAGCCAGTTTTACGCATGGTTTATACAAAGAGGAGAAATCATTTTTAAAGTCGTTCTTTGCTCAGTTTGTGTCTGAGGCCTGAAACAAACTATCCCCACGCTCTACCAGTGTGCTGATTGTTGCTTTGTAGCCTGGAAGCTGAGCGGCCAGCTCTGAACAGACTCTTGGTGTGAGGGCACGGGTTCCCCTTTTTCATCCCCCCTTGTGTAATGCAGCCACTTTGCATTTTACTCTGTCTCGAGTTTCATACAACATGCTAATGATTCTTGCTAAAAACCACAGCAAAATTTTCAAAATGAGAGGAGAAATGTTCAGACCACCACTGAAAAGAAGCATAAAAAATGGTTTCTTGCTTCGGATTCATGCAGTCTACATTTTAGCATGAAGGGGCTCTCAGCTCCATTTTCAGTCTTGGTAGGGGGTCTAGGACCCTCCGACTTTAAGCACTGATCATAGAACGTAGTGTTTGTTGTCAGTGGCTCAGTACAGTTTCAGTTCCTTGCAACGATCTGCGGGTCTTCACTGATAAGTCGGCCACACTCCTTTGGAGGTGCTTCTCGATCGACTATTTTTATGAAGAATGCTTCAGCATTGGAGTCGTCGAACGCTCTCTTTATGGAAACATAACTTTCAACACCTGTAAGCATAAGACCCATTTCGTACCACACTTGCCCAAAAAAACTGTGCACAGTGGTTAGAAAACGCCACTTCGATATTTTTGGCATCAAGGCGCCCTGTCCACGTTTGTGGACGCACCACTCTAACGTTCACCGCAGTACTTTTTCTGCGTCTATCACAATGAAAATTGTTGTGCCGTTTCTACATTAACCTACTGACACATTCCGAATGGTAAATTGCATCATTCACGACCATTTGAAAAGATAGCATGCAAAAATAAAACCTATTTACTCGTCCTACTAAAAAAACAGCGTGACGGCCATCTTTTTTTTTTTTTTTTACAAACACATTTCGCTGTAGCTGCATGAAATGCCGCCAAGAACTTGACAGAGAGGGTCAATATGGTAAGAGCACGGAATTCAAAGGTGGAAATTCGCCTTGTACACAAAAATTAATGCAGGCTTGGGTCGTGTCCACATAAGTGGACATAGCGCCTGTTTATCGCTGTGTGGCTTTACTTTGAATCTAATCCTGTTTGCTGGCCCTCTGTAACAGGTGTGAATTATGGTTAGACTTCATACATCTCAAAAGGGGTGGAAGCTGGGTTCAGTCAACAAGTCATTCAGAAGCAGGTTTAATCGAGAAAGAAGGCTGGCATGTGCTGAAAGACTACGACTTATGAGAGGAAGTTTTTGGAGGAATGCGACTATATAAGAAAAGCACTTCATAACCCTCGTTGGAAATGTATTTTTTTATGTTTTTGTGATGCCACGTTTTACCTATATCATTCCCAGGAAAAATAACTTGCCCCCCCCCCCCCCCCCCTCCACCCCCCCCCCCCCCCCACCACCACCACCACCATCAATCACCCAAGGGATGCCAATGCACTCCATGTTTTGCCATCTTTTGGGCACATGGGCTCCACCTGCTTGTGCCATTCGCTTAGCCTAAGATGATCCTATACCTAACCACTTGCCCTCACTGGTCATTCCTCAGCAAGTAGTGAAGAAACCAGTAGGACCTTGCAATAGTAAACTCGCATTTTTCAATTATAGTGAAGCCATTGTTAATAAAGAAACTGTTATATTAAAGAACCCGCAAGTTCAGCATGTCTTGCTTCGGGACAGACACCAAGTCATTTTGCTGCAGAGGCCGTCAGAACCAACCACCGCCGTTCATCTACCCGAATACTCTTCCTTCAGAAGTGAGCTCGCCTCCGAGCAAAGAACAACTTGAAGGTATGGAGATGCAGTTCACCATGGCCGAGTTTCTTGCAGCTATAGATCAATAGAAACTGCGTAAAGCTCCTGGGCCGGATGGACTTGCGTATGAGGTTTTCAAAAATATCAAAGGCCCGGCATTGGAGTGGTTACCTAAAGCTCTGAACACAATTTGGATATCCGGAGACGTCCCAACTTCATAGAAACATGCTCAAATGGTGCAGATTCTTAAGCCCGGAAAAGATCCTAGCAGCTTAAGCAACCTTCGCCCGATAGCGCTTACGTCCACTCTTTGTAAGCTCCTAGAACGAATGATAGCTATGCGGCTCTCACGGTGGCTGGAATGGTACCAATGGTACCATCCGGCTCAGACTGGCTTTCGCCCTCACTTGGGCACAGAGGACGGACTGGACCACCTATCAAGCATGGTGCTGCTCGGATGCAGATCTCGCAAAATCCGCACACTTCTAACCATGGACGTTCACAGGGCGTATGACGTCAGCCACTCAGCGACCTTGGCCATTCTACACTGGCTACATCTACCTCCTCGAGTACGCAACTTTGTGGCTTCATTCTTGGAAGACCATTCCATTGCCATACGCATCGGCAAGGAATGCATTGGCCACTTCGCCATAATTAGGGGTTACCTCAAGGATCCGTGTTGGCCCCAGTATTATTTAACATCGCCCTGCTTCCTCTGGCATGGAAACTGGCTGCTATTCCGTATATATTTTATTTGATGTATGCGGATGTAATAACGGTTTGGTCAGTGCACACAGACCTTACCCGCCAAGAAGTAGGCCTTCAGACCACTCTGGACAAGACCTCTCAGTGGTGCACCAAGATTAGCCTGGCATTGTCGGTTGAAAAGACAAAGTTTGACTGAAGAAAAAGGAACGCCGACCAAAAGGTTGTTGTTTAAAACGAAAACGTTTCGGCTTCCATACGGAAGCCGAAAGCGTCTACCCCACAAACCAGTGGGGTAGACGCCGCCTTCTGCTTACCCCTATACAGCTGTCCTTGAACAGCCAACTTCTTAATACAGCCTCGTCGATGCGGGTGCTAGGTGTTGACCTGGACAGCTCTGTATCTGCAGCACCGTGGGTTTGATCTGACCAACAGAAGGCCACCAGTACGCTGCACCTATTTCGCCGAATTTCTCAGAAAACAGGTGGTGCATGCTTTGATATGGCCTGAACGTTAGCCCACTCTGTGTTGCAATATCGGCTCGTTTATCAAGCACAGTTCCAACGCCTTACCCTAAGAGATAGGGAACGATTAGAAACAGTCAACAGAGAGGCCATGCAAGTTATCAATGGCCTTCCTCGCTTGAACCCTATTTCTACACTAGAAGCGGAAGCTCAGCTGAATACCATTGATGAGCTCGTGGAGCAGCGCCGTAATGTGCGCAACCTGAAAATATCAGCAACCCCTGTAGCATCTGCCCTAGCAAATTATTTTGATCACACTCCTCCTCTACTTCACACAACACCTTTGGAACCGACAACCGACCACTATGTGTCATGCGCAACGCTCACCGTGCAGTGCGAGAAACAGAACCTTCTCTCCCAGCAGAATCCATAGGCGCACTTCAAGCTTACGTGGACGCAAGCACCAAAGCTAATATGCTGCACACCAGCCTTCTCTGTCCAACTCTACCTGCTGCACGCCAGACATATTCCTACTTCACTGAGGTGCCGATTCCCTCTGTGATAGCAGAGCTCATTGCAATTTGCAACGGCTTGTCCACTTTACAGGACCTCGTCTGTACTCCACCGACCTGTCTTATCCTCTATATTGACTCAACACAAGCAGTAGGAGCTCTACAGCGCATAGCCTGTCCACTGGGCATTGTTGTTGATGTGTACTCCATCGTGGATTCGTATCCATGCCCTGTCCGAGTTATATGGGCTCGACGAAATAGGCACTATCTCAGGGAAGCAGACAGTGCGCCCCATCCACTGCAAGTGCCATACCCACTTCCTCTACTGAAATTGTCTGCAGGAGACGCCATACTACCTAAAAAGGAACTTCTCTGCCGCTCCATGCGTGCTTTAATTCCACCGCATGGATCCAACCTTCCCGGCGGTTTAACTCGCCGTGAGGAGGTGGCGTTGAGAACACGGGTGGATGCTGCGCTGACGCCTGTGGTCAGGGCCTCCTGGACATCCCAGACCCCGCTTCTCAACTGCCCCTTCTGCCCTGCTTCTGCTAGTGAGGCGACATTACCTCATTTTCTGTTGATTTGCTCTCGACTTCGGGAGCCACGCAAGCGACACCTTGGCATTCAGGGTTACCACCCCAGCCGATCACCGGACAATCGAACCTGGACACGTGGGCCCCAATACCGGGCCTTGTTGGCATTCATAGCCGACACCGGCCTGCACATGTACATATAACTACCTTATGCTGAAGGGCATATTTACGCAATTAAAAGAAAACTAAATGTGACAAAGGGCGCTAGTACAACTGCACCTTCGTTGCCACACTACACTAGCTACATTCCACGCATCCCACTGTCTGCTCCAATTTGAACATGCGACTAGAATTGGCGTGACGAAGATTTTCTCTTTTCTTCTTAGGGTGATGCAGGTTTCCTCCTTTCTGCTGAGCTGTAGCTACCATGTAATCGGTTTCATCCTTGGAGCAATTATTGCAATACGATTTCCTTCTTTTGCACATTGCAGCTGAATGGACACTTGGCTGCAGCTGTTGCGAATCCAGTTTTCCTCCTCCTCACTTGTCATCCTCAGGATGGCTTTTTCGCTAGCAAGGCTTCAAGTGCTTTTGCACTGAAAAAGAAAAGGAACGCTGGCTCTGAGCATTGAAACCGAGAAAGGGAAGGCAGTAAGAGCAGTGAGGAGCAGGGAAGAGAAAAAAATGGTTGGGTGGCAAGAAATGGAGGCACTGCATGGGGGAATTTTTGCGCGTGCTCTGCTCCACACCGACTGTGCGCAGGGAAGTTTTGTAGCAGACAACGGCGCAGTCTATTTATGACGTCGCTCAGGCTGCTTCAATATGGCCCTTGTTACCAGGGGGAAGGGCTTAGAGCTGCTAACTTCAAACTGCAATTTCTAGCTCAAATGTGCGTGTAGAGCCCTACTTGTTTTTTCCATTTGTGACAACTAATTTCAAGATCGCCGTTCAAAGTGCCTTATAGCTTTGTTTTGTTCTGTACTGCAAACTATGTTATAAATTCACCACTCCATTCTATTGTACCTATGGGCCTTGAAAGTATGTAAAATAAATACCTAAATAAGTGCACATAACGTCGTCGTGGCTAGTACCTGCAACATAAAACCACGATTGGTGGTAGACCATGTCATGACCCCTTTAACTATTGGCTCTTAAATGACTCTGGGGCCGTGGAAGATGACGCAGTGTTCATGCAAGGCTTCCTTTTTCATGTGGCCTCAAACTCCTACTCACATTATATTATTGGCCACCTTATATGTGTGCAAATACGGTACTCCCGTAAGACTTGGACGAAATCGATAACGTGGTAACATGAAATGCTGTAGCTCAAAATATATCATTAGCGCATGAAAAAAATTGGGTGATTTGGCAGCATGGAAGGGATTTCTGAGCGCTTCTTTTGAAACCAACACTAAGTGATTAGCAAGTAGCCAAATCACCAGACAGTATCCATCCTCGCATCCACGCCATCGCCAACAACTGATACAGTAAAGACACTTACACTGATATAGTAAACATTTTTGCTGGTCCGAGAAACTTTACTATAGAAGGGGTTCTGTTAGGACCTTAAGACTACAAGAGTTGCTTCATCCAGTTTAAACCAATTCCTATGAAGACAAACACACACCGTTTTAACCTTGCAGCGTGCTTCAGTGAGTATTGTGGAGACGGTGAAGAGAGGGTTCTTTAGGAAAGAGGACATATAGTGCTGGGTGGGTTTTAAAGCGATAGCTTTAAAGGCCTAGTTATGTAGAAAATCCAGTGTCGCCGGCATTGGCTATGCAATGACTGTGCGTCGGCCCTGAGAGAAACATCCTGGATTGGTTTGCAGGTGTGACAGCTTGGCGTAACTGATGTGTAGTGGTGCCGGCATGCGGTGGCCGCCATAATTAAGACTTGCCGCAGAGCGCTGGTGCGCCGAGATGGCGCATGAGATGTGGCCTGCGCTGCTAAGTTCTTCTGTCTCGTAAGTGATATGCAGAGGACTCCAGGCCACTGACGGAAGCCATTAAAGCGATCGCATCATACTGTTAAGGTGGAGTCCCCCAAAATTTTTTATGCTTACCTGAACTGCAGCAAAGCCAATTGCTGTAAAGCAAAAGCAGTATCAAAATATTGACTGTCTACTGTTCTTTTCACTGGTTTGTCAACAGTGAAGTGCGGAAATATTCACTGTCAGGCACACTGTGTTGCATATAAAATCAACACGAAATGCAGGTGACTGGAAATGCCTAACTGGCACCACTGAATTTCAGCTTTTGGTGACATGCTTAGCTTGTTGATGCAATATCTATAAATTTTACTTGACTGAAACAGATATCAAGTTCAAGGAAACCAGAAGCACAAAATCGTGGTCTGGTCGAACATCCAATGCATGCTTGCATTCTTGAGTGCCTCATGTTCAAGATTATTTCATTTATTTATTTTACTTATTTGCTTTATTTATAGCCAAGTTTTTGACCGCAACTAACTGCGCCACAAACAGGGTTTTCCAGCAGTCACACTCACTTCCAAATTCCTCTCTTTTGCTTCTGCTGCAGACACTATGTACAGTTACTACTGCAAAAGCATGCTCATGTTCTTGAGGAAAGAACGATTCAGGTATCTGGAACAACAAAAACAGCCTTTATTTGGGATAAATGTCTCTTGTTCGCATGACATTTAACAAGATTTTACAACAGCGAAAAAAGAACCACAGCTGGAGAGAGTTCCCATGGTGATTAGCGGGGGACTGACAGAGAGAGAGAAAAAGGTACAGGCCTACAGAGGACAACACCAAGATCACAGCGGTTACGGTTGCTACGAGTTATGCTGGTGGCTGGCCGGGCTAGGGCTCGGCACATGGCAATGTGGTACAGCATTTGGGGCTAAAGAAACCAGGGGTTCGACTTCTATAACTATGGCGGGCTACTACTACTACTACTACTACAGAGGAGGCCTTTTGAGGTTGGAATGTAAGATTCCATTTCTTGAATTTGCTGCAGGTGCCGTATTGCCATCAGACAGGGACGGTGTGAGGGTTCTCTCTAAAACCAAATAGGCAAGAATATTGCCCTTGAGACTGACAGTAGTCTCATGCAAGATGGGATGCTGGCATATTCCATGGATCGAATGAAAAGCAAACTCGAATGCTTGAGGTTGGGGCAAAGGGCCTTGTATTGCTGACTAGGGCATATTGCTGGAAGGGACACACTGGCCTAGCTGGTTGAAACACACAGGGTTAAAGAAGACATGAATGCCCTCTGCATGACAATTGTTTCATATGCAGTGAACAACGTTCACTGTACCGCGACGCTAAAATATGATTCGTACACACCGGCATCTAATGGCACATTGTCCATGTCTAGCTAGCGTGGCATCTGGCTGCAATGCTTGAAAATGAAATCGAGGCACCAAGAAAGATGCAGATGAAAACGCGCCCCCCCCCCTCCCGTCCAAGACAGGACCCTTCGCCGGACTAGATGTGCCGGCTCCTCCAGCAACAAACACACTGACCACAGCCGAACAAGACGTGCAGATGTGAGCTCACACTGTTTCACTGGATATGTCAGAACACAAGCACTGCACACCACGTGAGAAACATTAAAGTGCTAGCGACGTGCATTCCTCCAGCAGGAGGCCCGCATCATTCCACAAGAGCCACAGTGAGCATTCGCTTCATTATCGCTTAAGAAAAAAAAGTGCCGACAAACCAAGCACACGGAAGGGAATAACCTGAAGACTTGCACAGTATGATTAAAATAAAGAATGGTGCCCCAGCCTCTCAAGCCCAAGAGCCTAGGGACCAGGCAACTCAATTCAAGGTAGAGATCTGCATGTGTGAACCCTTCAGGAAGCTTCCTTTCAAAGGAGTCAGTAATGTGTCCCTTACTAATCAAAAGGGGGCACAAACATTTATTACACAAGCAAACCACTATTGGCAACTCCAAAATGCAAGAGCTCAACTTTACAATTCCTTGCTATCTACACTGATTTGCCTCTTGCCTACTATTGTGCGCTGTTCTCAAAGAAAGGGGCCTTTGACTTCAATGATACTGTGCCGCAGCGATGAGAACTGGCATAAATTACGCCTAGTAATATCTGTTGAAATGATGTGGTCAGCAGTTCTGCTCGTACAAACCTGTAAAGGTCACCATCAAAAATGTGTGTTCAAAGCAGGCATGAGAATCGCTGCATTGCAGCCTGACAAATGGCAATCACTGTCATTTCCTCTGAACTAAATACTGAAAATTAACTTGGCTTCTATGCTAACAGAGTGAAAATAGTTGCTGTAGCGCTTGATTAAAACCCTTGCAGGCTTCGATGTATTTGTAGTTACATTTTTTTTTCTCGTAATTTTACTGCACACATCTGTAAAGCGCACTGCTTTAGCATTACTCAACCATTGAAATAGACACAGTGGAAGGCTTGATAGGCTTGATCGTAGGTCTATGCTCACAACCAAAACAATGAGAGCACTTTACGCTGTTGGTACAATGAGAACAAAGGTGCTGGGGCATGTATGCAGGAAAGGAATGGGTGGGAAAAACGGCAGGCGTTAAATTGTCTTCCACCCGTTTCCACTGCTACTCTTTTAAATTTGTATTCAGCTGAAAAAATAAAAACAAGCTGACCAGTAACTGGGAGTGGCTGTTTCCCAGACCGCCATATCGTCCCTCGACCAAACTTGAACAGAAACAGCCTCTTCAGATACTGCCCTTTATGAAAGGTTCTCTTTAGTTGTCTCTCCATTCTTCAAAAGGCCTCGTAAGAAGCCAGCGAGCAGTCATGTGGCGCCAGGACGAGTGCCAGCTCAAGGAGCGCACAAAAAAGTGCCTGCAAGCCAAACGAGGCACGCACCCATCATTCTTTTTCACTGCAGTACAGGCACGGATAGCACCAGCTGGACATCGGAGGGAAGCGTTTCACAACCGTGCTCTTGCAAACAACAGATGTGAGGGGAAAAAAAGTGAACAGGGCTGAAAACTCGCATCATTAAAGCAGTGCAAATTTACTACGGGTACACTGCCACTCTAGTAAACGCAGGCGATGAGGCAGGAGAGGGGACACTAAGCCTCTGGATAAGTAGAATCTTCACTGTTGTGAGCTTATAACAACTTCCACATTGTAAATGTAGTAGCAGCTTTGAAACAACGGGACATAGTTATAAAGTCACGATCAATAAAGCTTACTACAGACATTTCGAGAGATGGTACATGATTGAAGCCATGAAAGACATAGTCCAAGGCAGAAACTTCTCAAGAAAAAAATAGAAATAAAAGGTAAGAGAAGATGTGATAAAAAAAAACAATACATGCTTTTCTTTAAGTGGTTAGTAAGACCTTGTGTCTTACTCTGGTCTCGACAAAAGAAAGTCATCTCTGAGTACTGCTTCGCAACACAAACTTTGGTTCAGTACAAGACAAGAAAGAAAATACTTAAAAACAGTACCTGTAACCAACACAACCTTCTGATTTGTGCCAAGACAGAGAGAGCACTTTGGCTTTCTTCATTCTACCGTCATTCTTTGTTATCCCACGTGAACATAACTCATCAAGAGCAGGGGCACAGAGTCCAACATAAATAAACAACGGCCTTAGAAATGTCCGTGGCACTAAACAATAAATATTTACATTTTAACACTCAACACTGGGTGATAGCCATTGTGATTGAAAGCATGGCTTTAAGGAAAAAAAAAAGCTTATAAACAACCCAACATGACTAAGTTCACATGTGAACTGTTCGCAGATTAGCACAAAATCAACAGACGGGACTTGTTGAATTCAGAGCTAACACAGGCAGGAAGCTGGTAGAGCCCTTGTTTCCACACAGCAGGCAACTGCACAGCCAGTTGCAACTGGAAAGAAAAAAAAATTGACATGATGGTTACCACTGGTTAATGAAAGATTCAGCGACAGCTGTTAAGGTATTTGTATTTTACGGTACGTTGTGGTAGAAAATATGAGAGCGGCCTCACATCTGTATAGTTGTAGGGCACTCTTTAGTTTTCCGCACAGTTGTTTTTTGTCAAGGTCTGTTCTCCAGTCCGCCATTCTAGAACCACAGTGCCACCGATGATCCTCTCCTTAGGTAGTGCAGTTCGGAGCAGCTGTCGTAGACAGACTGTTCCAAATTTCTCCACTCTTGCCATACCCTTCTTCCACGGCAACCACGGTACCATAGTGCGCCTTCCTAGACTCTCGCCGTACCCTCCTTCTCCTTCTAGGGTAACTACCCTCCAGCTGGTTCACACGACAACCATGTACGAGGTGCGCCTTCTCATACTCTCGCCATACCTTCCTCTTTCCATGGTAACCACCCTTTGGATGGTTACCGTTGTAACCATCCTCTGGTTACACCTTCCTACGCTCTCCCCATAAAGCCCCCTTTCATGGTAACCCTCCTTGTCCTTCCAGGGTAACTACCTTCAGGGTGGTTTCCGTGGCAACCACTGACCAGTCGCGCCTTTTTACTCTCTTGCCTCCTTCCAGGGTAACCAGCCTCCGGTTGGGGGTTCCGCCGCTCTCCCGATACCCTCCTCCTTCTACGGTAACCACCCTCCAGATGGTTCTTGTGGTAAACTGCCCACTGGTTACGCATTTCTCTGCTCATGTCATACCTTCCTCCTTGCACGGTAACCACCCTCCAAGTAGTTCCCATGGCAACGCACCTACCGGTTACGCCGACTACAAGAGGCAATGACAGATTACTATGATGCAAAACCCAGGAACGAGTGCTTAACAGCTGTCGCTATAAGAGGAACTGATGCAAGTAAGCATATCCCTTCACCACTAAACTGTTCACATGTCTTGTAACGTGCAGAAAATACTGCAGAAATGCAAGCTTTGGCACTAATGTATAGTAGAGGCATTAAAATGCACTGCAATGTCTGTATCCTTTAGAAATATTGTGCAAACATGACAACTGTGGTTAATTCATGCAGCACTGTTAAAAATGTTCGAATGTACAGCCTTCCATTAATGCCAAGATGGTAGACTGCTTGGGTGTGCAACACATGTCCACACATTTTGAGAAACCTTGCCACAACAACACAGCCTCCAAGAAATGTGGGAATAAACTCGTGATTGTTATGGCCAGCAGAGCCATTACTCCAATGGCCCTCTTTTGTGACAGGGCATGATACAGAGGCCTTTGCGACTCTGGGCCCGTCCGCAGATTTTGGGCCTGTCCAAGTTCGAATGTGCTGCTAATGACTGCTTCTAGAAGGTGCAGCAAGTATAGTTAGCAGCCAATGCAACTGTGCCAACGGCTACAAAATAAAGTTAACGCGGGAGTTAAGTACAAGTCACCTGACAATAGAGGATGAGTTAAATATGCTTAACAACAAGTTCTAGGAACCCCAAGCTTTCTGTACCTTGCTGCACACTCCGGCACCAGAGCCATTCAGAAAGGAATATAAGCACTGTAAAAATGGTGTAGCGAGAGCACTTCAAGACAAGGAAAATATTGGTGGTAGGCAGCTGCTGTAATTGTGCACAAGAAAAGGAAGGGGTGCAGAGGCATGAAGGCTGTGGCCACCCTGGTCTGCTTAGAGGAGGTACGAACTGGGTCCACTCAAGGCAAATGTAAAGACGATCAATGTGATTCCTGTAGTGGATTCCTGTAGCATTAGAGTCTGCCAGCCATTTGCATCTCCTGTACAAGGCTTCAGCTGCTAGACAACCCACTTGTGTCTAAGTTTGCTTTCATCATGGGTTTGTAGGATTGGGAGGCTTCTGGAAGTGCCTGGGTGGGTGGAGCTTTCTGGAGGTTGGACGGACGCTGGTATGTGAGCAGCAGATGAAAGCTCATAGGTGGGCGATGCACCTTCAGGGCCCAAAAGGTGGAGGCTTCACACACCTCTTGCGATAATGGGCTTTCTAATGCTGATGTATTAAAAGAACAAATGTGCATGGTCAGAAACTTTGCCCGACCCACAATGACAAGCATTTGCGCATGCTTGCAGCCAGGCTAGCCGCAGACAAGAAGGATGCGAACGAAGATGGAAACTAAGGGTGAATTTGATAATCTCGTCCACACCTGGGGCCGAATTATGGAACGATCAAATCACAAACTTGTCAAAAACGGATCAATTAGCCTCGCTCCTATTGGTCGGCCGTGGCCGGCAGCCATATTGCTTTTTTGCATCATGGGCGGCTGCAGATTACGTCACGGACGTGGCAGCAGTGATGACGTTGCACATCTAATTATGGAGGCGGAAATTGATTGTTCTTTGTGATCGCCTTGAGGCGGTCAATTTGACCGTTGCATTTGTAACAGAAAATGGCGGCGGTGTAAGTGGCGATACGACTGAGGCGGCTGCACCGTCGTGAGCAATTGTGAAGGCGGGCGCACGAAGATGCATTTGACTTGCTGGACAAGCTGTTTCAACGCTTTTTTTCAACTGGTGAAGCATACTATGGAGTGGCTGTGCAAAGTCGCCGATGAACTGGGAGGTGTGCGTGCGAGTGCGCTGTTGGTGCGGCGGCAGGTGGTGTGTGCACTGCGGTTCTTTGCCACCTGTGACTGGTAATGAGGCACGCGTGAGCATTGCACAACTGATGGTGAGCAAATGGGTGCGGCGGGTGTCGAAGGCAATCTGTAAAGTTAGCGCGCAGAAGGAGTGGGTTCCCGCGGTTACCTCTGTGCCACAGCTACATATGAACAAAACACGCTTATGCTGGCTAAGAACTTTATTTTTCCCCACAAATTGCACTTTGTGGTCATTTTCTGTTTCCCAAGGAAAAAGAAGCAGACAGCCATGCATCACATACTGCAGCACTTCATCCTTTGACACTTTCGTCATCATTCGTAAGCGTCGAACAAACCGACTTCAAATTGTCTTCGTCGATTTCGTATTAAACGCTCCTTGCAAGTTTGCTGGGCAGACTTGTAGCCTTCACTGCCTTTGTTCAGATTTTTCTGCGAACTTAGATCAACGGCACAGTGCCTAGACTTAAATCAACTGCACAGTGCCTTGATTTGAGAGGCCACGTAAAAAGCAATAACTTATAGGTGCAGAACCAGCTGTTTTCGCGCAGAGCAGCGCACCCCCCAAGGAAGCGATAGTTACCCACCAGCAAATTTAATAGCAAAACTTTGTACACTCCTTGTTTTCCTGAATATTGAATTTAGGCACAGCTTTTTAGCAAAATAAAACATTGCTTATTTTATTGCTGCATTTTTCTTGAATCTTTCTACAAAAAATTAGCAGATGGCCCCTCGCCGTGCAAATGAATGATCTTGGGGCGCCACCGTGCTGTGAGTGGCTGATTCACCGTTGCGTTAAAAAGCGACATCTTATAGTTTCATCATTTTGACGTCACTGTCAATAACTTTTCGTCGGATTTGTGATCACTGCGTAATATGGCCCCTGCCCTCTGAAAAAAAGAAAAACGGCTTTGTCTCTCTTGGCAACTAAAAACTCCCTTTTCAAGATGAAGATTTCCCAAACATTGCCAAGTGCTCATGAATGTTTTAGTTGGGGCAATACAGCACAACACATCACTTGCCAGTGGCTCAGGAGCACTGAACAAGAAGCTGCTCCCCGCGCATGGATATTCCACTTGTGCAATACGAGGAGCTGCAGCAAGATGCACCAACTTACGTGGCATCAGCCAGCAGCACCTGCCGGTGGCTCGACCATGACAGCAGCTCAGGGCAAGGGCACCACCACTTCGACGTAGTTGACGGGAAACATGCCCGTGCGGCCGTCGAAGCTCCCCTCGTACCAGTTGTCGTCGACGCGACGCACCAGCGAGATGATGTCCCCTTCGTGGAAGCCCAGCTCGCCTTCATTCTCCGGGTCGAAGTCGTACAGCGCTCGGCAGGACGGGGCACGCGGGGCCCGGGCTGGCGACCGCACCGGCGATGGAAGTGGAGATGCTGAGCCGCACCCGCCCCCCACCCGCTATAAGTGGGCATGCACTCATATGCCCCCAACTCCCCTGCAACACAGACTCTAGCACCACCAAAGGGACAGACACCTGACAACAAACACATGGCTGACAAGGGCAATCAGAACGAAATGCAGAAGTTTTTCAGGTGCTGTTATTCCTGCTCACACTGCGACACTGACGCACACCTAGCTGCTTAACATGCATTAGGCAGGCCTTCACGCCAATACACAAATCATGCCAGATGCAAAAGAGTACGCGTCGTTTCTGGTCCACGTCAATTGTATTTTATTCCGGCTAGTGTGAAGCTTATTTCAGCTTGTCTATCTTGACAAAGAGGCAGGCTCCCTGTCTATCAATGCAGTGCTAAACTGTAGGATAAGAGTTCACACAGATAAAAAAAAAATTCCAGCCTTTTGCCATTGGAGTGCATGTCCGGTGGCTACAATTTATAACACATACATATGCAAGCATGATTAACACCTGTAGGGTGATGCACCAAAGCTAATGCGAGCCACTTTAGTTTTGTAAATAAGCACTAACACATTTTGCTTGTGTCATGACACACTAAATGCTACATTCCATAACAAACACATTCTGGTTGTGTCACACACTTACTGCTACACTCCATATTTTGCAGCTTTGCATAACGATCTCATCACTACTTGCAATCAGTGTTGACGGTACCCCACCTAATTCTCTGCTACACTTGAACACTTAACTTTAAAGCATTCTGTCGTTCTCATACCACTCCAAAATGATGTGCATGATAGCATGATGTTATACAGTAAAACCTCGTTGATACTTTTCCAGCTCACAACTTCCAAAATCACAGGCAATAAAAATTTCAGGTAGTTTCCTGTATTATTTCCTGTATTTTTCTTCCAGTTGATATGTTCCCGGATAACGCGATTTCCCAGCTACAGCGTTCTAAGTCTCGACAAGTTCTGGTCGCACAATATGTTCAGCGACCAACTGCACATGTGCAAACATACTAGTAGGTCAAATGTGAGGGCACCCGATGTGAAACGGTAGCTTCTTGGCAATTCTTAGGTGTAAATGGGCAAAGCATTAAAAGAGCAAGCCGTTCCCGCGAGGACACGACATTCCGCGAAGAAACGCAGCAACTGCTTCACAGTACCTAAAGGCAAGTGAGCAAAGCATCTTAGGGCTCCAACGACGCGCCTGCTTATGAGCGGCCCAGGTCTGGGAGACGCAGCATGAAGAGCAAAGGTGCTGCAACAGTCAGCCACCACAGCAGCTTCCTTGCAAAAAGGGGTGAAGCATCCGAAAACAAAGCATCCCAGCTAGTTTCGCTATTGCAATTGATGGACTTGATGTGTTGTCAAGTTCCTTCCGTGCTAAGGATAATGAAAATGAGGAACGAATGTTACAATCATTATTAAAGGAGCTGTTCAGACCTTGTGCCAAGAAAAGCTAATCAACATTTTTATGAAATGAAATCGACAATAAATGCCATTGTACCTCATTCAGTAGTTATTTTTCAAAATTAGGTGCTATGGATTACGTATAATTTTCCTGGATAATATGTTTATTTTCAGAGGAAAAAAAAGTTGCATCAACGAGGTTCCACTGCACACATGCATGATGTTCCATCTAACATAAACAAATGCTAAAAATACCGATTTATTCAGCGAGAGTGATACCCCTGTAAAATTTCTGATGGTCCCCTCTACACCCAGCAGTATTTCTTGTTTAGCAATTATAATGTTCCCCCGGCCGCAGCGCGGCGGTCCCTGGACCCCGGCTGCAACAGTCGAATTTTGATGGAGGCGAAATTCTAGAGGCCCGTGCACTATGCGATGTCAGTGCACGCTAAAGAACCCCAGGTGGTCGAAATTTCCGGAGCCCTTCACTACGGCGTCCCTCAGAGCCCGAGTTGCTTTGGCATGTTAAACCCCTATAAACCAGGTATAATTTGTTTTTTTTTTTAGGATCAAGTTACTTCCAAACCACTGGAGATCTGCATGAAATTTCTATTAGAAAGCTGTAGATAGTCAATAGCTACCAAACAACACAAGTTCTGGAAAGGTGGTTTCATGCTGGACATTTTTTTCCATCTGCTTATAAAACAACAGAGGGGCCCACAACTGTGGCTGCTTGCATGTGTTGATAGCAACTGCGGCTGTGCATTCATGTATGCTACGTGGCAGGAACCGGTAGCAGTATATGTCACCAGGTGCGGAATTTTCCAAGTAGGTCCTCGTGCAGACCAGACAGGACATCAAGCATATTGCCTAGAAATTTTGTTTTACGCTGAGCCAGAACTGTCACTGAAAGAATGATGTCACTGGGAGGTTTCTTGTACATGAAAGAAGCCAACAGCCATTCAAACCAGGGATTAGAGGGGTAAATCGTGTAATCATTAAGACAGGTGATAATTTTACTGGAAGTACACAGAAAAAAAAAATATGACCCTAATAGAAACTTCACATTTCTCAATAGGTACAAATATTACTAAGTAGCCTTAACAATTACCTGCCTGTTCTCTGTATGCGTCACACTAGGCATACTATTTCCCAAGTGTGTCAGGTAGTAACCAACAGTGCTGCTTCAGCTGTATTTAGGCAAAAACTTCTCTCTCCTCTATAAAACTTGAGTACACGTAACCTGTATGATAATATTCTGTTGCAAAACGACACATAGCAAATTCTTTCTTAATTCTTTCAAACCTTTAATTAGAGATTCAGTCAATGAAGGCCAAGCATGTGCCTCATTGGGAGAGATAAAATGCATGCCAGGTGCTTGAAAGGAACCCTAGAAAGCTGTCAGTAGAAGCCGCGAGTTCCTCAGAGCCAGGTTTGATATCCTCGACCTTAGAAAATGAGAAGAGTCACTTTTCCAATTCTCCGGATATCCATGAGAGCTACAAGAGTTTTACAAAACAACTTTACATCATTTCCTGCTCTTTACTTTTAGCAAAGGCTGCATGTGCTACAACTTCCTTCTTCAAGTTACCAGTGGTCACAAGGCATCCAAACTGCACTTGCATTTGCGAGCCTCCAAACAATCTAAAAATTTAATGGGCGCCTCTAAACATACCTACTACTATCAAAATATATCAGCCTGTGATATGTATATGCTCACAGCTCCAAGTTCCCAACTGCAGCTCAAAACCAACTTTCTTGTGCCTTGTGTGCCCAAGGCAAAATAAAGTAAGTGTATTTGCATATTTCTCACAAGCATGTAAGTTTTACATGGAAAAAGAAAGGCACACAGTTGGATGTTGCACCTGGAAAACAAGCCAGTGCTGGTACCATCATCTAAGTCTTCTAGTATATTGTGAAGATCATGGCACCTGCGGCAGAAATGAGCTGCAAACATGTTAAGATTCACGAGCTCATCTTTGCCTCTAATGCATACCTTAATTAGCCAACATTCCAATGCCTTTCGGAGGAATCCCCAACGGCCGAGCAGAAGCTAGATCCTTTGGGGGATTTTCCAAGGTACAATGGACTAACACACACTCATTTCAAGTTGTTAATCAAGCCGGCTTTTTTGCCTTACCATTTACTAGCCATCCTGGTTAGCTTAGTTGGTAGAGTGACTGCCAGGAAAGGTGGTGGCGGCCCCGGGTTTAAACCCCATGGGCCAGGAAGAATTTTTCTCCAACTACATAGCCTCATAGAGGATGACACAACAAACAAGAACGCATTCTGCTTTGCTGTGCCGTCCTCTCATCCTGTGATCTTCCTTATAGTGCTACCTTCATTTTCAAAGAATGAGTTTCCAACTAGCCTGTCACAAAGTTTTATTGAAGTACATTTCTAGTACAGCGTTCCATCTCTCATCTTAAGCGTTCTTCT
Source organism: Amblyomma americanum (assembly GCF_052857255.1). NCBI lineage: Eukaryota > Metazoa > Arthropoda > Arachnida > Ixodida > Ixodidae > Amblyomma > Amblyomma americanum. The sequence goes on along the minus strand of NC_135499.1, from coordinate 187,891,282 downwards.
TTGTTGTGTCGTCCTCTTGCCCTGTGGTCTTCCTTATAGCGCTACCTTCACTTCCAAAGAATGAGTCAACTAGCCCAGCATCAAGTTCTACTGCAGTATGGCTTTGTCTGGGTGAATGCTATATGATTAGTGCTTTTTTGAAATGAGCCGGTATACGTTTTTCCAATGCTATCCGACTTAAAAACACGGTGCTCTCAGGACTACTATAGTTCACAAACAAAAAAAACCCAGGACGCCAGTATAGTCCAGAGTTTTGTTAACGTCGTTGCAGGTTTCCTGCCTAGGTAATAAATTACATTGCTAAACTGGGCACGGTAGTCGTGTACCCTCAACAATTAGGTACGGCTCACCTAACTGTGCTTGCAAAGAGCTGCACCGTGTTTGGCGCTTGGCTCTGTAGAATTAGCTAAATGCAGCCAGAATTAGAGCGCCTCATATTCAGCAGCCCACAGAGAAACTATGCAAGTAGAACCACAACAACACAGCAAGGACACACGAAGGTAGCAGACAACACCCACCCTCCTTTGGTGTCAACGCGTACCAACAGTAGCACCCAGAAAGTTGTCAGATGCACACAATGACAGAAGCACAGAAGAGCAGCCAGAAAGCATGTCAGTGAGACATTTGAAACTCCGGCTCGTGAACCACTTACACACAAAGGCCACACCATTAGAATGTAAAACACAGAATAGACAAGGAATAACACATACACTCAGCACCATTGCAGTTAATCAAGCTTAGAAGGTCACCACATTTACTGCAACCGTGACAGTGAGAGACAGAAAGTGAACAACAAGAGAGGCAAAAGGGAAAAAGTTAGCAGGCAAAGAGTAGAAAGAGCGCCACGTTTCAGCTGCCACACAGCATGCAGCACCAGGCCATCTTATGCTAGCATCGGCTGGAGCAAAGAAACAAAACAAATGCTTGCCGCAAACAACAGAACCGATAAGAATAGAAAGAGGCGCCTAATATATGTAGTAGAATGCCTGCAACAAGAAACAAAACTTTCAAAATAAACTTAGCAAAGTCTCACCTACATGAAGAAGTATACAGCATTTCCTGCCATATCTCAGGCAACAAATTTTAAAAACTCGGCAAAGTATGGATCCCAGCATGCCTCGTCACAATCGACCAATAATGGGCAGCACAGATGAACTGGTTAACTGACTACTTGAGTTACATGACGGTCAATGAAATGCAATAGTAAGAAACAAATCTAAAAACTGCTTCAGCTGGTAGCTGGCACAGAAGGGAACTCCACAGAAAAGGACCACCACAGGCATGTGCTACTTGACTTTCTGCAAAAGACAGCCCTATTTTATAAGAAACACATTCTTAACCTGTGGTGCACTTTATGCAAAGAAGGCTCATGAGAAATTCTCTGTGCACGAGAGCACAGGAAAAAGTGGAATCGAGAGCGCAAAATGCATTTCAATGACTTTCTCTCAGCAACATTTCGGACATGTATGATGCAACAGCTAGGTACAAACCGAAAGTGCATTAGTTTACTCGACTGCACGTAAAAGCAATAGCAAATGTAACTATATGGTCATGCTTTGCTGTTGCAAAGAACTGCCCCAACAAGTGCAGGCCAAAGACAATAAAAAAGGAAAAAACAGTGCAGAAACACAGGACGAAGTAGCAACTTGCCCAAGTGTCCACCTTAACAAAGACAATATACCAGCAATTTTCTGGCAGGTTCTAAGGCCTCACCACACAACGTGTTCTGTACCTCTTTATTCACCTAGCTCAGTTTCAGTGGCAACAAACTGAGAGTCGCTATTCTAGTGTCATCATGCTTCAGAGAGGCTGCAAAGCTGCGTCCTACACCATCACACAATCAAGAGGAGCAACCTTTCGAGGCACTGGTGGAGAAGAGAAAAGAAGGCCAGAGGGGCAACAAAGTAGAGAACCAAAGAAGGAAGTGGTGGCAGCAGCGTGGCGCCCTTGGAAAGAGGAACACGAGTACCATTGGGAGACCTGGAGCCAGGCGAGGCCCCCGTGCCATGCGGATTGGGGAAGCTGCCCAGGAAGAGGTTATTGGCGGGCCGTGGGTTCACAGGCGAGCTCAGGGGAGAGCGGGCAGGAGACGCTGCAAAGGGGACAACCCCGCCAGGTCTATGTCACCGCTGGTACCCACGCAAGTGAGCGGGGCTTGCCTGCATCCCTCTTCCTCCGACACCGTTTCAGGATACATCTAACTATAGCAAAATTTCTGCCCCGTGCAGCAGCCAGTTTGAATCGATGGTGTCTGTTATAGCCAGTCACCATTGTGAATGCTTCTCTTGGGGATACCTCAACAACAAAGTAGTAGCTAAGTGATCCAAGTGAGCCACAAAAGGTAAGGCTTGAAAGTGGGGTCACTTGGTATATCTTGGTGAGCTGTCTTTCACAAGCCAACAATGCAGCCGCATGTCTCTGTTACACATCCCACCCTGAAGTCAATGCAGATACTATTTAACAAGGCAATGCATCTCTCCAGTAAATTGGTTTAGCAGTGAAACCAGATGTGGCATATTTTTCCTCTAACGATAACTAGCTATGGTTCAATGCCCTGCAATTTTGGAATTTAAACTAAACAGACCTAAATCAGTAATTTAACATTTCAAAGTGCCTAAAAATGAAAATAAACAGTGCTTGGATCAATTCAAGGTTATTAAGATTTTCCAACGAATTTCTCCATGTCTCCATGCATGCAGGAATGTTTTTGCATCTGCTCCTGTATAAAAAAAGTGAATAATTTGGGTGAAATATATGATGCCATGATAAAATTGATCTGACAAAAACATACGCTCGCCCAAAAGATGCAAAAAAAAAAAAAATGATTGATGTTTCGGTGCCCATACGGGTGCCTTGATAATAATGAAGTGAAGGATGTGACGGTGCATTATGTAGGGGCGATTTTTCTAAAGGAACGGTTGTTTATTTCTGGGAAATTTCCTTGTGTCCTATTAACTGCATGTGGCATTGACTGAATGTACAGAGGTACCATGAGCAAGCGTTTTGGCAGCGATTTTTCTTGCCAATCACACGACCCGTGCCTCAATCGATGGCATGGCCGATGTCTTTTTGGCCTCTGCAAATGCATGAGAGTGAACATTGCCTTGGATGATGTCATTTTGGTGTTACCCGATTCTTTTCTCGAATTTTCCTCTTTCACCTATGTAGGCAATGTCACAATCATCACAGTGTATCTTATAGAGACTCCTGCGTATATAGCAGACAAGGAAAGGGAAAAGAGCGGCTCATTATGACATACATGACAGAAGCCAACAGTCACGGAAACCAAGGAGCAGAGGGAATTTTTAAGGCGAAAGCCTTTAATGGCTCATACTTGCGGTGACCGTCCGTTACATCCAAAGCCTGGAACAGTGCCAGCTGTGACCCACCCCCACACACCCTCCTCGCCCCTCAGCTATAGGTGGCGGCGCCAAAGCGCATGCGCAGCTGTGCATAGAAACAGTGATGCCACCTGCACCGGCAGACGGAGCGAGTACGTGCTGCGACGGCGTTCCTTCGCCAGACGTGTCACTGCAGTCGAGTGAGTGAGTCAGATGGCTCCCAAACGGCAGAAGATCAATGAACAAATGAAAAATTAGGAGGACACTTTGAAAATTCTAAAGTGTGTTTGATGAAAGCCTGTGGCCATTCGACGGTGGGCGCCACGCACAAACAGTCATGGAAATAGGTGGTAGTGGAGTGGCCACAGGCTTTCGCCGAACATACTTCAGCATTTCCAAAGCGTCCTCCTAATTTAATTATTTATTTAAATTTACACATGTTCATGAATGACAGATTAAAAGGGTAATTATTTAAATATAACTGACTAGAAAACAGAAGAAAAAACAACCACATGCTGCCGGTAGCATCCGAACCCACAACCTCCGAATTTCGCATCCGGTGCTCTACGAACTGACTCTTGTCTGCCCAGTAGCTAACGAAGGCTTTGATTCTGGCAGTCTGAATGCCACGGGTAGCATAAGATTGTTATCTCACAGCTTCCACCCTTTCTAGTCGATCACGTTTCGCTTTGCACTCGCGGTAATACAGGATGTACTATGTACTACGCTGCTATGGACGAGGGTGGCACCGGTGAACGCTCTTAATGTTAGTTTACACTACAAATAAATACCCCTGAAAGCAGAAGATTGGGCAGCCGTTGCTTCAGCTCAGTTGATACAGCACCGGTCGCGAAATTCGGAGGTCGTGGGTTTGGATCCCACCGGTGGCATGTGGTTATTTTTTCTTCTGTTTTCTAATCAACTATGTTTAAATAATTACCCTATAAATCTCCCATTCATGAAACCACAAATTCATATAAATAAATAAAAACATCCCCTATGCTCCTTGGTTTCCGTGACTGTTGGCTTCCGTCATACTGGGTATATAGCTTGCTCAATGGGGTCCTTGGCATGTTGACCAAGCTATCTACCCAGGAGTCATATGATACCCTGTCATGATTGTGATGCTGCCTACATAGATGAAACAGGAAAATTCATGAGAAAAACCAAGCAACAGCAAAATGACGTAGTCCAAGGCAGTGCTCGCTCAAACACTTTAGTGGAACACCATAGAGAGGCCGGCCATGCCACAGATTGGAATTGCCAAGAAAAAATCACTACCAAAATGCTTGCTCATGGTACCCTGTGCATTCATTCAACACCGCATACAACTAACTGGGCACGAGGCAATCTCTGGGAGATAAACATCTGCTCCTTTAGAAAACTAACCCCAATATAATGCCCTGTCCTGTCCTTCACTTCATTATGATCAACGCACCTGCATGGGTGCTGAAACATCAATCATTTTTCGTTTTTCTTGCACTTTTTTGGCAAGTGTATATTTCTGCAAAACTGCTATGAATTTCCCTCGCCAGACGGCATTCCGTTGAACCTAGGATTTCAAAAAAATCAATGCTATTTTAGTGCTTCAGCTGCTGCACTTCATGCAGAAAAGTGTATATATTAGTATTTAAATCCTTTGAACAAGAATAAATCAGACTGGGTGCTTAGCTTTTATCACATCTTAGGTGCATCTGAAATGGATGCATTAAGGAGTCCACAAAAGATCAAGGAACATAATTTTAAGTCAGGCCCAACCAAAAGTCTCATACTACCACACCAAACATTAAGGTCTGCAAAAGGTACTGAGCTGACAGTGCCAAAGGTTACTGCCTTCCCAGTTAGGTGGATGAAAGACAAAGTCAGTGGCTCAACTGGTATCACAACATGAATACGACTGCGCAGGTAATGGATGACAGAAATGTAGATGAGACGTGCAAGCACACAGGCGTTAAATGAACGTTAATTACACAAGCACACACGACAGTGGATAAAGAGAAACAACAGTGAGTAGAGGAAAGAGCTTTCTACCAACACACACACACACTGAAGCATAATGAACACAGAGGATGCCACCATATCTTAAAATGTAAGTGGTACCGTTTGCAACTTGCACTGCAAAGCAATGGTCTAAGCTGCCAGCCATGCAATATGATTAAGGCCCTTCATTTTCAGGTCTTACATCTTCATGGAATGGAGGGGGTAAGAAAAAATTTTTTTAATGCACAATAAAATTTTTTTTTGAAAGCGTTCCATAATTTGGCCTCTTTTGGATAATTTTTTACAGTGAAAAGAAATAACCATAGACATTACTCTGTAAAAGGCCATGAAATACTTTATTTTTATGAACACTTCATAAAAGCTACAGATGGAAATGTTCACGACATCACGTGCTTGCTCCTTCTTTCCTCCTCCAATAACTGCTCTAAACCTTCATTACCGTCTGCGTTTGTACCATTTCTGTGTCTATTCCAGACTTGCTGGTCCCTTGTGCGTGCACACTCTGTGAATAAAATCTGCCAGTATCATTGATGCTGTGCGGCAAGACTTTACAGCTTTGGAGCAGCAGTCCATGAAATTTTACTGAAAGGTAGAACCGAAAGGTAAAATGTGACAAGGAAATGTAAGCCTATGTTCTAGAGCATAACTTTCAATGCATGTTATCTGACCTCATCCAGAAGTGATGTCTTCAGTGACAAGAGCTAAGGGAGTCAACAAAGGCCAGAGGTGACAATCAGCTGTGGAATCGGCCTTTCTCGTATAAGCACAGGGTAGCTGCTAGTTTCAGTAAGGTATCTCAGTTCAGCTGCTTCCAGTGTCAGAACACGTTTTGGGCGTGCAGTTTCTGGGTAGGAAGCGGACTTGACCCAATGGGCAGAAAATTATCTCGGGGTGCAGAAATCAGAAACAATCAAGTTTTTACCCAAAAACTAAGGAACCATATTATGACAGAGCACAATTGATCAGCCTTTTGCCAGTGCTTTATGAATCAGGAACACAATTACTGCCAGTGATGGCTAGCGACACATTCCGTCACGCTGCACAGTAATTTGTTGTTGCATAGTAAAAGGACTTGTAGCTCATACTCAGAGATGGTGCCGCTTACATGTTCAGATATCGCAAAGACGTGCTCTAGTCCAGACCCTTTGAACAAGCTAGTCAATTGAGCTGTTACTGACTAGATGAACGAATGAGAAGTTAGTGCTGCTGATAAGCTTGAGCAGCTGCGTACATTCCATTATGCCCCCTCTTGCAACCACACATCTGGGGGTCTCCTAACACAGCAACTGTGGGTGCAGGTATTTTAAAGGCACACACACTAGGACACAGGCAAGCCCCAAGTTCACCCATGCCACCTGCATGAGCAAAGAGAAAAGGCATGCGGGAATCTTCATCACACACAGAGAACTGCACACACACTGTGGAAAGGAAGAGGAAAGTAAGGCTGGTGGTGGTGGAGATGACTGCCCCATTACCTGTGCAGCTGCATTAGCAGTTATCCTTCTGACATAGCGGCTGACACGCAGTATGCTCCCTTTTGTTCCTCATCAGCTGTTCCCCATCACAATTCCAATATGCACACAAAAACAGTAAATATTATGTGATGAGCTAACCATCATAACAGCAACTGCAGAAAGAAATTACCTGCCTCTAAACAGAAACACTCTGCAAACAGCTACAGACTGTTAGAAACTCAACCATCAGTGACGCTGACAAGATATGAAGCAAGCTTTCTTTACAGTTGACCCTGCCCAGGTTTACAAAGTACACCAAACTTGCGCAAAGCACACTGGTGCAAATGTATCACAACACTTGACCGTAACTACTGAGTTTAGGAACAAATGCTTGTGTGTAACTGCAGTCACGCATGCAAGAGGTAGAGGCAAGAGGATCATATCTTGTGTACAGCAGCCTTTGTGCGATTTCACCTTGTTTCTTGTTTGTTCTGCACCATACCATTTGCATACTTTGGACAAGCCTAATGAATACTGTACACTAGTAGCAGTATGAGGATGCATTAACCCCCTAGCGGACTTGGACGAGCCCTGCAGGCTCGTCATAAGCCAACCGTCATTTTTGGCTCATGACGAGTCCAGCTCGTCCTGTGCTTTCTGGCACTCCGATTACAGTTTAAGATGAGTAGGGCTCGTCCAAAGCATTTTTTGGGTTCCTGAGAGATAGCAGCACGGATGCTGAAGGGCTGACTGCTTCTTGCATAGCCTGAATGGAGAAACTTGTCACTGCACAAATGAACATGGCGGAGTGCGAGAGCAGCGATGCGACCTACTCAAGTGATGCTGAAGGTTACAATTTGTTTTGTTCCTCAAGTGAGGATGACGATAGCGAGGACCTTCCTTGCAGTGAAACAGAAGATGGAGAGGACGCAATTGCAAGCAGCCGTGAGTGGTGCAAAATTTATTTGAAAAGCTCCCTGCCCGCACCTCCCAGGTTAGTCTCCAAAGGATTGCCTGGGGTCACTTTTGACGTCGGCTCTCGGCCAGAACCATTAGAAATTTTTAGTGCTTTGACAAGGACATCAATGACTTGGTTGTCAGAGACAAACCGCTATGCAGACCAGTTTCTGATGGAGCACAACTTGAAAAAGTTTTCTCGCTTCAACAAGTGGACGCCAGTCACGTGGGAAGAAATGCAAATGTTTTTGGCGGTCATTTTGCTTCAGGCTATAGTAAAAAAGCCAACTGAAAGAATGTACTGGTCGCACTGTGCACTAATTGAAATGCCAGCATTTGGACAGATAATGAGTGGGAGGCACTACGAGATCATTATGCGCATGCTGCACTTTGTCGACACTGACACCATTGTGAACATTGAAGACCACCCGCAACCAAGACTGCGCAAAATACGGCTTTTCTACAAGGAGGTTCTGAAGAGGTACCAGACATTGTACATGCCTGAATGCAACATAAGTGTTGATGAAAGCCTCCTGTTGTACAAAGGGCGTCTTGGCTGGAAACAGAACATTCCTTCCAAGCAAGAAAGATTTGGCATAAAAGCCTACCTTCTCTGTGAGTCAGGAAGTGGATATGTTTGGAACACAGTACTGTACGCTGGGAAAGACACAAATCTTGATGCTGCGTGCCATTGTCAGCCGATGTTGGAATGGTGAGCAAGGTTGTCATAAAATTGGTAGAGCGACTCCTGGACCAAGGCTATAGTCTCACAACAGACAATTTCTACACCTCACCACAGCTTGTAGATCTACTGATAACGAGGCAGACAGACTTCTAAAAAACAAGAGCTATGAGAAAAGACCTTCCACCTTCATTTCGTTCAGTTAAGCTCAAGAAAGGTGAAGCGCAAGCTTTTGAAAGAGGCAAACGCTTGGCATTTCAATGGAAAGATAAGAGAGTTGTGATGATTCTCTCATAGTGCAGAAATGGCAAAATACACAGACTGTTTGGGAAAAGATGTGACAAAGCCAGCAGCATTCTTCGACTATAACCATGGAATGAGAAGAGTGGAATGAGTAGACTAAATGTTGTCAAGTTATTCTGTTCCCAGAAAGCAAAAGAACATATAGTACAAAAATATATTTCAGCATCTGCTTGATGAGGCAAGGCCTATAACTCCTTTGCCCTCTATCAGAAAAAAGGTGGTAAAGCGTCACACCTTGAGTTCTGCCTGTCGCTGATAGAATTCATAACAAGGAAGTGCTTTGAGTCAGGAATGGCACAAAAGAAAGGGTGACCACGGAGCATCTTGGCTATGAAGAGGCTGACTGAGCGACACTTTTCCACCAACACTTCCGCCAACAGAAAAAGGCAGAAACCAATATGGCGATGTGTCATATGCTGTTTGAAAAGGGACAGTAGCGGGAAGCACGTTCGCAAGGAAACGTGCACCTGGCGCAGCTCGTGCAAGAAAGCACTGTGTGCGATTCCGTGCTTTGAGCGTTGGCACACCTGTGAAAGGCTGGAATAGGAAGATTAAGTGGTGTTGTGAATGTGACAAACCTTTCGTGACTTTTACAGCTATTGTTTTGGAAGTTCTTCCTGTATGCTTTGTTACCCTTATATAGCCAATTTCCACAATGCAAATATGAGTAATAAATATTGCTACATGACGTAAAAGTTTTTTATGCTTTACAGCAACCAACTTACCAGTTCCTTCAATAAAAAAAAAAAATTACCATTTTGGTGCCGTTTCTTGAAAAAAAGTGTGTCCGCAAGGGGTTCATACATTTTCTCCAGCAACATAATGTTTAGCATTTGTGATTTATACAAAGCTGCTGGTGCATTATGAGCATGCTAATTCCATTAACAAGAAAACAACTTTAATAGAAAAACACAGGAAAAGGGTCATCAAAACTTCCTTCAAATGTTTTTAGCTGATGTGTATGACCTTTGTAATAAAGCGAAGATCAAAATATTAATTTGTAACACAGCTGGATAAGATAAATGAAGGTCTAAGCACAGTTAAGCGGAATAGCACAGAATATGTTTGGTTCGGTATGGTATGTGGAGCCTAACATTCCAAAGCTGCAGACGGAAGAGAATAGTCCAAGTCGTACATGCAAATTTCAGAACATTCTGTACAAAAACGAGCCAGAAACAAGAATGAAATGAACGAAAATAAAGAAGAAAGTAATAAAACAAAAGCACTTACACACATTTGCAAACTAGGAAAGAAGAAACTTGCATCTAACCTTCCTTCAAGAAGTTTAGCACAGGAAACGGGTGCTACAACTGGCGCAGAAAAAATGAATAACCTGAGACTTGTGCAGTCACCACAGGTATCACCAAATCACTCCTGGTAACTTCTGTGCTGTGCATATGTCTCTGGAATATTTAGTGTGTGCACCTGCTATTTATTCTGTAGGCAATTAGCATTTGGGAGTTATGCCATATGAAAGAAGCTCTTAGTCGCTCTGACAGAACATAATGCCCTGCCCAAGCTAACACAACCAATGAAATGCTGAAACCTGTGCAAAGCACACAAGAGCCAAACACTAATGCATGCAACTTTCTGAGATCCAGGCTAAAAATTATCATGCTTTGAGATGACCGTATCAAACAAACACAACATACATTCTCCCTTTTATCTGCAGGATACACATTTGTGGGTCTCCTCCCAGATGTTTACAGTCAACCTTTACTAAGCCAAGACCTGTGAAGCTTTGAATATATGAGTGTTCTTTTAGCCTAGCACAATAAAAACCACAGGCGCAGTAGCGTGTCCATGTAATGAGGCACAAGAAAAAAAAAAGCCGCTCTTCCAACTCACAAAAAAGGGAAAACACAAATATAAAACCCAAAGTAGTACACGATACACACTGACTCTCCTCTAGAACCTGCGTGTATAAATACAGCCTTTCAGAAAGACTGGATACGTACCGTAACACTTACGCGGTTCCTCTAACAAAGGTGATAACAGCCTATCTGTTTCAAGAAAACAGGAAGGAAGAGAGAGTATTTACGATATTTACGAGCAAAACGCAAAGGAATAACTTAAAAATTACGGTTTCAGATATTCACGCTTATGTGCCTGTGCATGCTTAAATAGCAACAAAAGTAAAAAACCTGCTGCTTGCCTATCAAAGACTCTTAGTTTGCAGATTAACATGTGATGAACCAAGCAGTGAGAGAACAAAATAGAAAAGCAACTAGTTAAATCATTAACTGAAAGCAATGTGACGTTAAAGCATACAACCACACAAAAAATGGCACTTCGTACAGTCTAAATGCAAAGCTGCATAATATTTGACTCTGAACCATGGAATGTCACCACATTCAACTACTGCACATATGACGCACTTATCTATAGCATGTTATCTATCTGCCCATTCAAAGTTTGCTTAAAAGCCACTGCAAATTATGCACACATCTGACTGCAGGAGACATCCAGAGTGCGGTGTGAGCACAAAATGTTAACACTGCTAACAGTGAGCAACGATATGGGTATGAAAGTGAGCTCAGATGTAAGACTGGCCACATCAACAGTTTTTCTGTACATGCAATGCTGGCTGAGGCCAGGAATAGCAAGTAGTGCACCTAAAGTAGAGCTACCTTGCAAGTGATGAGAAAAGTTGCCACTCTGAGCAGCAAGACCCCGGCAGCATTCCTGGTAGCGTGTGTATATTTGAAAAAGATATACTTACTGTCCTAGAAGTCTATTGGACTTGGTCAATTTTAAGTAAAATGAATTAATTTGAAAGAGTTTTCTAAGAGACCAAACAACTATAATGTATAGGAACTGGAAATTTCCAGCTGGCTAGGCACCCTACACAATGAGGAGGACAATTTTTGCAACCGCCTAAAGCTTTCAGAGTCCTGAAGTCTCAATGCACAACTCAGCAGCAATTGTAGTCGCATGTGAAGTGATCAGAAATGCATGACTGTAGTAAGAACAAGGAAATGCCACAGTCTACACTGGTGTTCAAGGAGCAAGTGAGGAGGTAAGATGTGGCTATCTTTAGAGTACTACACATCTCCTGTGATCCGAGCAGCAAAAAGGCAGGAAGCGAAGAGCAGCGGGGCAGGCGGCAAGCTACCCCTTGAGCTCTGAGTGCTGCTGTTTCAGCTGCGCCTAGCTGCCACCACCAGTCTTACCAGTTGGGGCCGAGGAGAAGAAGAGGGAGTTTTGATGGGGCTCGCCATTGAAGATGCTCCCACCTGACTCGACCATGGGCGAGACGTCGTCGTGGATCGCCGTCAGGTTGAGGTCAGACAACTTCTTTGGCTCGTACGGCTCATGTTCATGCGCTGCCGCCTCCGCTTTTCTGCGCGGAAGGGCTTGAGATGTTGTTGGAAGCTCAACAAAGGAAAGATAGAAGCTATAGATGTCACACTTGAAGCAAGGTGGCCTGTACCATATGTGACATTGCTCTTCCCAAGGTGTTTGCAAAAGACTTTAGTGCTTTGTTATTGCATCAAAGTATGCAGTCCGACGTAGTCTGAAGATGACATTTTATGCTTAACCTATTCAAAAAAATGGTGCTCTAATGCAGTATATTTTGCAAGAAGCCTGAATGAATAAATGCACGTAGCTAGCTATTTCTTTCCCCTCTCCTGCAATGCCAACTCGCTGTTTAAAAGTTCATCATCATCATCAGGCTGACTATGCCCACTGCAGGGCAAAAGCCTCTCCCATGTCTCCCTAATTAAACCTATCCTGTGCCAGCTGCGCCCACCTTATGCCCGTAAACTTTTTAATCTCATCCACCCACCTAACTTCCTGCCGCCCCTGCTATGCTTGCCTTCTCTTGGAATCCACTCCATTACCCTTAAGGACCAGTGGTTATCTTGCCTTCGTATTACATGCCCTGCCCAAGCCCATTTCTTTCTCTTGACTTCGACTAGAATGCCATCAACCCGCGTTTATTCCTTCAACCACTCTGCCCGCTTCCGGTCTCTTAACGTTACACCTATCATTTTTCTTTCCATGGCTCGCTGTGGTGTCCTTAACTTAAGCTGAACCCTTTTCGTCAGCCTCCACGTTTCTGCCCCGTAGGTGAGTACTGGTAAGATACAGCTGTTGTACACTTTTCTCTTGAGGGATATTAATAAACTGCCATTCATGATCTGAGAGGAGCTTCCATATGCGCTCCACCCCATTCTTATCCTTCTAGTTATTTCCCTTTCATGATCCGGATCAGCGGTCACTACCTTCCCTAAGTAAACATATTACTTTACCACTTCCAGCACCTTGCTACCAATTGCGAACTGCTGTTCCCTTGCTAGACTGTTGAACATTACTTTGGTTTTTCTGTGTGTTTATTTTTAGAACCACTGTTCTAGAAATTAACATTAAAAGTTGTACCTTGCCAATTAAGAGTTTTATATCACAACATATTCAACAGAATTAAGCTTAGAGACTTGCAGTTTCCGAGTGAAAGCTCAAAAATCGACAAATAAACCTTTTTTGTGTTAAGCATGGAACCTAAATGAAAAGTTATGAGATAAGGTGCTTAGCACCTTAAGCAGAGCCATTATGTGCAGCTGAGCACAAGTTTTACAACCACCACAAGTATAAACATAATGAGAACGTTGCTTAGAACAATGTAACTTACATTAAAAAGAAGAGCAAGAAATTCTTGTAGCAACTGTATATCTGACACTGTCACACAATTTAATGCCACCTGATCAAATAAGAAAGGCTTGCACTCATCTTATTATAGGCTTCAGGCTCTACAGAGTGACAAAAAGAGAAATACTACCAGTGGCTTTGGAATTGGCAGCAAATCAGATAATGAATTTGAAAGCTAGGCTCCTGCAAACAGAACTCACTGTTCGAGCAACCGCTCTGTTAGCCCTTGGAGGACCTCTGCACACTGCTGGTGGTATTCACAAAAGGCTTCAGCCAAGGCATGCAGCTGGGAAATCTGTTCTACCTGCGTAGCAAAAAGAACAAAAATTTATGGGCGATCAACTGGACCGATGCGGAGCAAATGTGAGACATTTTTCTTTCACTCGCCAATCTATTGTAATTCTGCTTCTATTCTGATACCAATTCTGATCCAATTCTAATTCTATTATCAGGGGTGGGACTGCACAAAGTCATTCTGGAGCAATTTTTAGAGCAAGTAAAATTGTGTTTTGGAACAACATGGCTCAGGCAAATTTGCATATTGGAGCAGTTTGGTGCAGCCAAAATCGCACTTTGGAGCTTCTTCGAGCAAACTAAATTTCATTTTCAAGATTTCATTTTGAAGCAGGTTGTATAATAATTGCCGGAGTTTTATGTGTCAAAACAACCTTATGGTTATTAGGCATGCCGCAGTTTAATATGTGAACTGATATAGCAAAATACACGCGCCTCTACTGCACTTCACCTGTATAAAAATGCGACCACCTCGACCGGAATTGAACCCGCGTCTTTGGGTCAGCACGTGAGCACCGTAAGCACTGTACCATCGTGGCGGCTCTGCAGCTTGGAGCAGGCCTATCTAAATTTCAGTACAATAATCGAACATAGATGCACACTTTGAACCCACCAAAAAAATAAGCCAATATGAACACTGTACATAGCCCCAATTTTGAAGCAGATATACTCCATACTGAAACCGCCTAATGAATGCAAATTTTAGTAATAGGCACTGTAGATTTTTTAACAGCAGTACGTAGCAGAAAAAGTATATAGTCTGCAACATTGAATCCGAAATTTCGAAATGGTGGCTAAGACATTTGTTTATCGATTCATATTCCTTTTATCACTCAACAGTGTTGGTGAAATGCCTGGATGGCAGCACGGCGCAAGCTTTCACGTAAAACCGAAAACATTGGTGGTGCTACCATCGAACTATACATTGCTGCGCTGACATCTATGATGGGCGAAAATGCTCCCAAACGTGCGGTCCAATTGACGCGGTAACATAATTTGAGTTACCACAGAACCAGAGATCCGGCATTCGACCACGAACTGGTAAACGTAAAACTGTTCCAATCCATCTTTATTCTAAATCCGCCATGCCCTCAGAATCAATATGGCTCAGCGCCCCACTAACATCAAGTTTGCTCGCAGCGCTTTCAGCCTCCCTTTCAATGTTTTGTACGTAAGTTATGAAACGCCGCGCACTTGGCCGCGCTGCCCTACTCAACCCCATTCAGTTCCTTGGCGTCAGCAGCAATGACAGCCTGGACTCTGGAGTGGCGCGCACACGCCACCACTTGCTCGAACCGCCTAAAAGAGCATGAAAAATATTAGAAACTGTGCGGGAGGCGCCCACTGAACGGAATATAATGGCTGCATTTTCTTTTTGAAAAACGAATGATCCCGCTGTTCGAGACCACTGCCGGAGCACAGATGCCGAAGTCGTTCTGGCTGTTCTGGCACAAAGTGGCGCAATTTTTGTCTCTTCTCTGTGGCTGGTGCAGTTTGGAGCAAGAAAAAAGTTGTGTTTGAATCAAAATGGCACAACTGGAGCAGGAGTCCCACTCCTGTATTGTGATTGTGATTCTAGTGTTATTACATTTACATTCGTAACTGCTTCTTTCATTAATCTTCGCCAAGTCGTTCTCAGTCCGGCGTCTCCCTCCTCTTTCCTACAAGTGGAGAGGGGGATAATGGGCAGGTGGCAAGTGGAGAAAGGGAAATCACCCAAACACCACCTGCCATGGTTGCTAGGTGGAGGCTTTACACAGACGCCACCGACGCGGGACATGGCACCCCTAATGCTTTCGCATCGAAATAAAGATATCACAATTTTACCTGCCATACTTTGTAGTATTCCATTCATTTGGCACTTGAGCTCTCCTCCCAAAATAAGCAACTATACTGATTATACTATAGTATAGTTCTACTATGCTGATCTTTCAGTTTTGTGCTTGTGAAAGTGGATGTACTTCTGCATTCAGACAGTTGATGCAGGATATTAAAACAGTAACATGTGGTGATGTCCTTAGGTCATCGATAAAAGCTGCCCTCCTAGCATGCAGGCCTTCGATAAGTGAGCTTTGCCCGCAACAATTCACAGTCAGAGAAAATGCAGTGACACTGTGCTTACGTCATTTTGTAAAAGGTTGAACATGCCCATGGAAGCCAAGTTGAAAGACTCTTCAAACTTGTCTTCGGCAAGCTTAATCTCTTCCTCAGTCAAGTGACCACCTAAAATAAAAAGAAAGACTAATAATGTAAGAGTGCACGAAGCATGATAGCTTGCAAGAAGGAAGCTTTTTTAAAACGCTACTCTTTAGAATGCCTGTACACATTTACATAAAAGCAGTGAGGTCCACAAGCGTAAGAAGAGATTCCAAGCACATAAGGAAATCAACACAAAACAAGAGAGGCTTCATGTTTTACAAGATCATCATCCTGCTGATGCACCATTCTTCATTTTGAACACCAAAAAGCAAAGTGAAATCACCTTTGAGCTGTTTCCGTTTCTTGCAGTCATAGTCCAGACGTCGGCCCTGCAATTTCTTGCGATGATGCTGGAAAATTAAACATGGAAGAACCTCTGCTCCTATTTTGTTATTTCACTCCTCAGTTATGCCAGCAGATACAAAACAAAATGCTATGCAGCAAAAGGGCACTGAACACACTGCTATGCTTTTCAAGTCAAATTTCAGACACTTTTGCTAAAAAACATAGATTACAATTACAATTAGGGATGGCCGCAAGTATACAGATGAAAAAAATGCCTTACAGTTTTTTTCTGTAGCAGTGGCCCCCCTAAAAAATAAACATATACGGTTATGTGCCCACAGGTCACACTTCAATATTGGTGTTCTGAAACATAAATTATACTGGTTTCAACATAAGCAAACAAAGATAAGGAGATAAAGGAATTGTTAAAATTAAATGGCTTTCTCTCTCTTGTATGTGTGTGTGTGTGTGTGTGCGTGCACGCGTATGTGTGTGTGCATGCATGTGCGTGTGTATGTGTGTGCGCACGTTTTGTACACCCGGCGCCAGAATTTTACAGGGAATGCGAGTCTCAGAAAGATACTATTCCCATGTATCCTGGGCACACAGCCTGGAAATGGCAAGCACTTGAAACCGTTCCTGCACTAATGCACAAGCTGCAGGTTTTGGTTTTAGGTTACATGCTATAGCTTGGACAAAATACACCTTTTCCTTGCCTGGCTCCTGCGCCCTATAAACTTTTGATGCTGGGTGTACATACTGCTAGGCTTCTTTACCTGGCTCCCATGCAGTTTTGCAGAAACCTGTGAAAGCTGTTTTCCATACCCCACACCATTACCATACCATATGACTAGTAGCTGGTTTCAGCAATACTGGTGTCAACATGTATGGCACCATACAAATGGAGCTATGGCGGCATTCAAGTGGGAGGTAGAACTACTATAAATATTTCTTTGTTAGAAAATACCCGATACTGAAGGATTTCTGAGCCCACACTGGAGCAATCTAGGGCTACAGAAAACCAGAAAGGGTGCCTGCCTGCACCAGGACAACCTAGCATTCAAGCTTGAATACACACAAGTAACCCAGTGCAAGGTATCTACAAGGAATACCTGAAGCTGCATGTACTGACATAACAAGGCAGGACGCACCAAAACATCCTTAAGATCCTTGTTCTGGAGTTGGGTCAGGGGCTCAAGAAAGTTCTGTTTTACGTTATCCTCCAGGGCATACTTGATGTCTGCCAGCTGCTTCAGCGCCTCTCCAGCCTCCACCAAGCTCTGCCCTGGATGGGAGATCGGGGAAAAAATAATAACAATGAGTGGTACTGACCCAATCACACTGCCAAAAAAACAGGCCATGGTTGACGTGAGCAGACAAAAAAAATACAGGGCAGGCTAATGTGAATCCGCTGTGTTTTCAAGCTGTGTGTACATGTCAAGAAACAGGCAGGCACTACAGTGTCAGAGTTCTGTCAACGTGAGTGCCATAGTGGATAGCACGCCCTGGCCGCCACAGTAGCTGCAGTTCCCCTCAATAAGACCTGGTAGTGCGTTCACCAACTGCAGCCTGTACAGCCACAAGGCCTCAAACCATACTGACAATGTACAATCACACGATTCTCAGGGACTGACCTAAGGGAGAAAAACAGATGTGAGAAAGGATAAAAAGTAGTATCACCATGGTTTTTCAATACCTTCAAACTTAAAACTTATTTTAAACTGTATGACCAATTTCAAAAGAAAAACAACAGAAAAAGTTTCGCCTCATTTCCACACTATGTTGTAAGCTCGTAAGCATATTAGTATTTGACCTAAAAGGTAAAACACCCCAAGGAAAGATAGCCACCGCTGGCTATGCAGGATGCATTTGGCAAACGGGCGACTTGGAACGTGGCGCAAAGCCCAGAGTGAACGCTGCACATTACAGCATCACAGTGCACAACAGTGTGCAACCAAACAGAGGGTAAATAATGACGAAACTACCTTGTGATTTCACCTAAATATGCCTAGTGTTTTCAGCACACAAATAACATGTGCAACAGTATTTGTCACCTTGTTAAATGATATTGCCACTAACAACAAACCTTTAAAAACCCCTACAGGCTGTTATTCCCAAGGTGTACCACATTACCAACTGTCTCACTTCTTGTATACCTCTCCTGTATTCATTAAAGTCTCTCCTCCTCCTCCTCACTTCTGTATAAATAATGTAACGAGTTCTCGGCACTGATATCACATGTGCAATGTTAAACCTACAAAATGTGTTGAGAGGCAAGGGATAGGATATAGAAGAACAAGGCTGTATAATGTGCTCACCACCACAGCTGTAGGCAACAAGTTGATACTGACCAAAAGGGCTTTCCTCGCCCAAGTCTGTGCCGAACTTGACCATGGATTCCCCAAGGACGCCCTCCGGCTGAGGATATGCATGAGTCTTTCCCGTGCCTCGGAGTTTCGTGCTTACCATCAGCTTTGCTCGGGACGCTGCGTAGGCAAATGTCAAAGCCAATGCTGATGGCATCACTGCTCTCCTCCCCCTTGGAGCGACTCCAGAAAGTGACAAGGACCATGCATAGAATTAGCTACAGACACATCCGTGTATTAGCTTTAACTGTAATGGAACCAATTAGTTGCATCACCACAGATTGACTGTTCCCGCAGTATATCTCAAGTTTCTTTTCTCAAAGTATCATTCACTGTCAGTCTTGGCTGAGTGTTAAATAAGACTCCCTAGCAACTACTTCATTAACAGCAATTTCTTTCACCATACATTGTGCGTTAATGCACATGAATGCGAGCAGTCCGTATCTGCAGTGAGTGAAAAACTTTTACTCTTGTTATGTCCAGATGTTTGAAGCAGTTGCTGTCAATTAAGAACTTCATAGGTTGCTAATCGGCATGCACAGAAAATAACCAGTGGTCATCTGCCTATCTTCAGCAGCGAAATTTAAATCCTTTGACAGACCTGGGTTTGGCTGGAGGTATTCTTTCGTCTTTACAATCAGCTCTTCCACTAACTCGCTGGTCAGGTCTATTTTCTGCGGAAAAAAAAGAAAGCAGAAGCCCATAGCAACGCCGTCCAACAATGCACGACCATTCTAACAAGTTTTCGTAACAAGAATGTGGAATGAAGAGAAGCAATTCAGACACTCACCCTCTCCATTTCCATGTATTCCTCCGTGAATTTGGTGCCTTCCGCTCCTCCAATCTTTTCGCTGACATACTAGATTGTAAAGCAGAAGTGGTTTACAAGACAGCACACTGTCCACTTTTGGCAAAATGAGAGAGGCAGAAAGGAATATGAGCACAAAGCCTGCAGTCACAAATAAAGCTGCCACATACTGATTTGCATTTACCCAGACCCCTCAGGGCCACAGATTTTCATTCAAGTTGTTTAATGAATAAGCTACCTGAAAGTTATGCCTAACAGTTCTGCATCACAAAATAAACAGGTACACCTAAAAAGCACCATTTCATATACATATTCGTTTTTATTTTTGTATATAAGGTTGGCTTTTTTAGCACCAACAAATATTTAGTGCAAGTGCTGTGATATATAGTAGTGGCTCCATAATTCACACATGCTGCCATGTTGTTAGGAAGGCTCTCGGGCATTTCCGACCTCCACGCATTTTACTGAAACTTTGGAAGTAGGTTTTCCAAACATTTTTAACTCATTGCGCCAAATTTCGCTCCCAATCTGCATTTCATTTCAGTGTAAATTAATTTTATATTTTTCTGTTTCGTGGCCTAGGTCAGGATAGTTTCTACAGGCAACCTTGCGCATGTGACATCATGGGTTGAGGAATGAACAAAGTTCTTTGTCATTTCAGAGAAATAATGATTGAAACTATCTCTCACAGTAGACAGATTAGGCGATCATCACTGACATAGCCAACCAACACTGACACGAGAGGGGTTGGGACAGTATCCGTGATGTCATACTTCGATGGAAACCCTGTTTTGGTTTTCTTGTTTTCGCTGTTTTGTTTTCTTGTTACTTTGAAAAACTATCAATCGGAGCTAACACAGAGAGGTCTCAGAGGTATAATGAGATAGCCAACTCAAAATATTAGAAAATCCTTCGAGAAGACATGGAACTTCAAAACAGAAGTCAGTTTTGTGCTTTCTCCACAAATGTATGCAAAAGAAAGATGCTGCAGAAAGGAAGGAGACTAGACTGGATAGTATAATGTAGCAGCTATAGGTGACAAGATTGCCAAGCAACAGCCCAGACTGCTTTGTTTTGATGAATACAGCATCACCACCTGCTGTGTTCTGGATTTATGTGTTGTTATGATGCCACAATACTGGGGTGAATTTATACATTGCTTCAGTAATGTTTTTTCCTGCTGAATGCATTACTCCCAAAGGCACATCACAGAAGAAAATTCCAAATGGTTTGATAACACCAGGCACACTGAACAATATTGAAATGCATGAAAAAGACAGGTAAACAAAAGTTTTGAAAATGTTTAATGAAGCTAATTAAAGGTGAATTATCTGAGTCTTAATTATATACAAGTGGTATATACAAGTGGGATGTGGAACCAAATCACACATATTGCGTGACAAAACTTCAAGGCATAAAAATTTGGTGTAATATCACATGTAATCAGCCCACACATGTTTAAATCAAGCAGGTAAAGTTATCTGCATTAAACTTATTCTGCATTATTATGTTTCTCACCTTACTGTTGCTTGGCGCATGAGAGCCACAGTTGCTTATGCACCATAAAACCCCATATAACTAACTATTATTGAAAAATTCAATCTGCAATGTACCTGAAAAAGGCTACAAAACTAATTTGAAGCCAGTACGAACCAGGAGGCAAATGCCAACAACATCAATGAGCACATTTCTCAATCACGCATTGGTACACGAGCCTGTTCAAAAAAATATTGGCGATTTTCACAACCTAGGTGGGGTGCCTCAATTGATCCAATATGGTGGCATTATGGAGGACTGCTGCTGGGATGAACCTATGTGGAATCGTGCTTATTTTAAAATTTTGCAATGAACTCGCACTTGTTTGTTGATGAAAGCAACCTTGTGTGAGCCAAACACTCCCTTTTCACGGGAGTGTAAAGGAATAAATGTGAAACAAGCAAGAAATCTCAGTGTGCTGTTTTCAAATGGTTGGTGTGAAGGTGGAACGGTAGATGGTCATCGTACGCTTTGGAGAGATTTTAAATCAATGAGAGCAACAAAGCCTTTTGTACTGCCAGTGAATGTCAAAACCAGGTTTTTTTTTGGATTGGAAAACATTTATTCGTCGGCAGATGTCAAAACTAGAAGTTCAAGAAATCAAGACTAAGCAATTGCCAATATGCCATGCTGCTTCGCACAAAACAAGCTAGAAAAGTTTGGTTTACCATTGCTCAGGTTTCATCAAAGTTCTCTTTTGCATTTTTTAATACTCATAAATTTTACTAACCATGTGCAACATTAAATGAGTAGAGATTTCTATTTATATGTGCTGGTTCAGGTACATGGGAAAAAAATTATCACAGTCATTAAAAATGTAAGGATGCTGTCAGGGAACCTCAGACAAAGTCCTTGCATGAGCAAGAAACACAAGGCCCCTGATAACTAAGATAGACAAGTTATTCACGTCCCCAGCAAAAAGAGACTGACTGTAGTCAGTAGCAGTGAGAAATCCCATGTAGAAAGCCTATGTCTGTAAAAAATTTTTAAACTATCAGCAGGAAACATTTGGTCATGACAGTACACGTGTTCATGGCACAAGAGGCGATATGTTGGAGACACAGACCAGAGACTCACCTGATTGGCCTTGTTAATCTGTTTCTTGAGCCCCGCAAAGGCCATGGCTTAAATGTTGCCACTATATCGCTGTCACCACACGACCACTGCCCTGGTTCACCGAATCCCCGCCACTTTCTGCAGCAAAGAAAAAGAAAATGAAAAATGAGACATCATTTGTAGCTACCTCAGGGCCAAACACAGCTAGAGTAAGAATACTACACCGAAAAATGGGACAACTTCACTTGTAGCTACTACAGGGCCAAAGACAGGTAAAGAAGTGGTGATCCAGCCATTTCAAGTTCTGGATCAGTTTTTGGAGCAGAAAAATATTAATTTGGGAGCACCTTTGTATCAGAACGATAATTCTGGAGCAACCCGGGAGCAGCGTGATCAAAATAAAGGAGTCACCCAGAGGAGTTTGTTACTAATGAGGTCAGGTTTGGCCATGAGTAGCTAGGAAGAAAAAAAAAAAGAAGAAAAGTGCTCACAAAAAAACAATGAGAAAACAGTTTATTAATGCTGGCACTGTCTTGCACACCAGTTCAGCCAAGCATGCTTCACTATAAGTTCAAAGGACATGTTTACTGGAACCATTCTTTTTTTCACGTTGGCGCTATCTCAACACTTGGAATTTTTTACAAATTCATCAAGCTCGCAAAGTGAATCAGAAATGCTGAAATTCTTTTGTTATGTTCCAACAAACCTTGACCGCACTGTACCTGCTCCAAGCTTTGGTTCTTCAACCCAGAAGATATGACTTTTTCAGCTCGCTTCAAGTTTAATTGACATGATGCAACCTTTTGATGGAACCGACATGATGCACGAACCTGGAGGAAGGAAAACTCAGGAGAGGCCCTCACTATCCGATTTGCATGCCAAAAAGTGTGCCAGAAGTCATGCGTTTTCGCAAGGACAACTGGGAGTCTTTGGCCGAAGGCACAGTCCATAGTAACACTAGGCGCAGTGGCGTCGTCTGCTGCAATGCCTGCTGCGCATGCTCAAGCGAGCTGAGAATGGGTTGAAGAAGGGGGGAGTCGGCTACAAAAAATGTGACTTAACTGCCTCTCCTGAGTTCTTTCCTTCCTCCATGTGGCGAATGAACTGGCTGCTAAATTCTACCCATGCAGGAAGGAAAGAAAAGAGGAGAGGCTGCTACGTCGCATTTTTTGAAGCTGGCTTTCCCCTGCTCCCCTCTCTACTTGGCCACCATCGCAGCGTGCATGCGCAGCACTGTGCAGCAGATGATGTCGCTGCACCATCGGACAGCAGACTCCCAGTAATATTTGCAAAAACATGACTTCCGGCACACTTTTTGACATACAGCTTGGATAGCGAGGGCCTCTCCTGAGTTTTCCTTCCTCCATGATTCTACCACAAGCCAGCCCACTCTGGATCGCCAACTACAGAAACGTTTTAGTAGAATGCCAAGTGGAAGCCTGAATGGTTCTAAAAATAGTCATTTTCCCATGACCGCGTCTTTTCTTTGGCGTAGCTAAGGCGCAATATTGATCAATTTGCCGCTTTTGGAGCAGTCTGAAGCAGCAAAATGTAAATATACCAGAATGGTGCAAATGGAGCAGCTGGAGCACCACTGCTAAAGTAACACTACCCCAAAAAATGGGACAACTTCATTTATAGCTACTTCAGAGCCAAAGACAGCTAGAGTAAGAACACTACACCGAAAATGGGACAACTTCACTTGTAGCTACTTCAGGCCCAAAGACAGCTATAGAATACTACACTGAAAAATGGGATTTTGTTTGTAGCTACTTTAGGGCCAAAGACAGCTAAAGTAAGAACACTACACCGAAAAATGGGACAACTTCATTTGTAGCTACTTCACGGCCAAAGACAGCTAAAGTAAGAATACTACACTGAAATATGGGATTTTGTTTGTAGCTACTTCAAGTCCGAAGACAGCTAGAGTAAGAACACTACACCGAAAATGGAACAACTTCACTTGTAGGTACCTCAGGGCCAAAGACAGCTAAAGAATACTGCACTGAAAAATGGGATTTTGTTTGTAGCTACTTCAGGGCCAATGACAGCTAAAGTAAGAACACTACACCAAAAAATGGGACAACTTCATTTGAAAGCTACCTCAGGGCCAAAGAAAGCTAGAGTAAGAACACGTACTACACCGAAAAATGGGACAACTTCAATTGTAGGCACTTCAGGGCCAAAGACAGCTAAAGAATACTGCACTGAAAAATGGGATTTTGTTTGTTGCTACTTCAGGGCCAATGACAGCTAAAGTAAGAACACTACACCGAAAAATAAGACAACTTCATCTGTAGCTACTTCAGGGCCAAAGACAGCTAGAGTAAGAACACTACACCAAAAAATGGGACAACTTCATTTGTAGCTACTTCAGGGCCAAAGACAGCTAGAGTAAGAACACTACACCGAAAAATGGGATAACTTCACTTGTAGCTACTTCAAGGCCAAAGACAGCTAAAGTAAGAATACTACACTGAAATATGGGATTATATTTGTAGCTACTTCAGGGCCAAGGACAGCTAGAGTAAGAACACTACACCGAAAATGGAACAACTTCACTTGTAGGTACTTCAGGGCCAAAGACAGCTAAAGAATACTGCACTGAAAAATGGGATTTTTTTTGTAGCTACTTCAGGGCCAATGACAGCTAAAGTAAGAACACTACACTGAAAAATGGGACAACTTCATTTGCAGCTACTTCAGGGCCAAAAACAGCTAGAGTAAGAAGACACTACTAGAGTAAGCTAGAGTAAGAACACTAGTGAACGCAACACTGCGATCACTCAATTGATACGCTGAAGCTCAAGGTCAAGCAGTTCCCAATGGAAACCAACAAACGAATCTTCCGGAAGCTGTTGCACCAAGATGTCCTGAATGTGTTTCCAGAGTGTGGGCGGTAGTACCGAAAGGTGTGATACAGAAATCCTTCAAGGGTCGCGGTATTACCACTTGTGTGTTGTGTTGTGTTTAATGGCACATAGACAGCTAAGACTATCATGCACCAAGCACAAGGTATAGGAAAGTTTTCTGCGGAATTCAACAAAAATGTGGAAAGTGATCGGTGGTGCAGAGGGCCTAAAAAGTTTGTACACCTAGTAATAGCAGAGGAAAATGAATTCAGAAATGGCTAATGGTGGAAGCTTTAAAGGAGGTCAGTCAGGTAGCATCAGCGGCTATCCCTGGCTGGGCAAGGATCTCGAGGCTCCCAACCAATCAAATAAAAAACCTCAGCCTTTGTCTCAGGAATGAGAAAGTGGCCGGGGTGCATCAGGTGAAGCACAGGGTCATGATTTTTCATTTTTTGAAAAAACCTTCGTCTGTTATAAATCTAAAGACACAAGACATGTCCACAACTGCATCATCTAACAGCAGCACTGGGTGAAAAGGACTGCATTGATTATTTAACAAAGAAAAGCACTTTTTCCTTAGCTTTTCAAGTTTCGAGCATGAAAATAAAATGATTTACTATAAGTTCACCTCCACATGTACAAATTGGTTTGCCTTGTTTCAGCAGCAGAAGGTTGCATGTAAGGTGTGTGTGGTCTACACGAAGATGGCAGATAATGACTTCCCTGAAATGTTCATGGTGCACACATGACTTCCATTCACCTAAAACTGGTTTACCAAGTGTAGTTTATTTATTTCGTTGTTCCAAGTGGACTGCCATTTTTTTCCTTGCTTTACGATGGACTAAGTTCATGCAATCTTTATAGGGCATATTTAAATATTTAATTCGCTTGCCACAAGCTTGAGAGGCACACAAATCTGCTCTGTTGTTGCCTTTTATGCCAGCATGATTTGGTACTCAGCAGAGTTTTATGTTTTGTCTTTCAGCTATGGCAGTTGTTATGCTGTGTATGACGTCGCCAAGCAGGAGAGTGGTTGCATATCTAGAGTTAAGGGTTGTAAGCACACTTAGTGAGTCTGTATAAATAACACTGTTTGTGAGGTTCTCGTTTACTATTTTTTCCAAGGTTACACAGATGGTGTAACATTTGGAAGTGAAGATGGATGCACACTGTGGAAGTCTTAATATTTTATTCCAATTCCCTTGTACCACTGCGCTTCCAACGTAAACATCTTTTTTTGAACCATCTGTATAGCTGCGAAAGTACTGTACTTTTTCCTCGAGTGTAAGAAATTCTTGTATTATAGACCTCCTTCACCCTGTGACGTCACGAAGATGTGGTGGCACTGATGTCAGCAGCGACTTTCGCATGGTAGGCAAAAAAGGTTCCACCTGCTCGTGCCTACCGCAGCTGCCGCAGCTATCGGCGGTTGCGTCATGCCTGTGCACTGCAGAAGCAGCATGTATTGACCAGCTGAGCCACTGTTGGACCTGCTAGTAGCATAAAAGAAAATTTAAATTAGCCTCGACAGGTTTCTCACAGATAAATACCGCATTAGGGAACTGGCTAACAGGGAATAGGGTGTGGTAGTAAAGCGTGAAGTCTGGGAGTCGATCGCACTGCCACTCAATGTGCTTAATAGCATGCAAGTTACTGCGTCCATTCACCTGAACATCAGCATAGTGCGCTTATAACTGCGCAAGAAAAAAAAGCACATACGTAGCTCCACATGTATTTATCACCTTGAGCCGGTGTGCATGGTGCGCCGGCAGGTTCACGCACCCCCAAGGAATGCATTCTTTTGTTAATAGCACAGCATGTTTTAATGGCGCATTTTATGGCATTTAATATTTACTTGAAAGCGTTTTTTAATATGACCGACGTAATTATTTGATTCGAGTAGAAAGAAGCCTGGTAAGTTCTTGCGCGGTCACATTGGCATGCTTAGAATAGCGTACCTTAAGTGTGCTAAAAGCCACATGCTTTTTCATTGCATCATGCATGTGTCATGTTTCATGATGCAGTCCATGATAGCGAAGCTTGTTTGGAAAGAAGCAGCCGCAAGCGTGTTACTAACAAACATGTGGCAAGATTGAGAGGAGACGCGGCAATGGAAAGTGTTTTCGTTATTTATGCATGCGATATGTAACTAAATTTGGTGCAAATATAAAATGCTACACTGAGTAATGCGTTTTATTTTTAGCTATACCTGGTGCAGTTCATGAGTAATTATTAATTAACACCCTTATCAAGTCACCCCAAGGTCTTAAAAAATTGAGTAGAAAGTGCGCAAATTTTTTTATGCCAGCATATTCACAAAGCCCTGTTCTGTATGATGACACTATTAGTTCTTTTTTTAGATGATCATGTACTTATGTATGCATAGGTACATGAAAACGTTTCTTACAATAATAGCTAACATAGTACTGCACGCGTGCGGAAAAAAATCACAAGATTTATTACACTCCTCAATGTCTCAGGAATTGTTTGCGACAAATAGGATCATTCTAATTTCATGCGTTACGAAATTACGAAGGGGTGAGTGACGCCAATCGCAGAAAATGTGAAAGGTCAGAAAACGAACCTTAACATTTATTCCCTCATTTTTGGCCTCTTCGCTTGCACTTTGGTCAAAGAAATGCAGCACTGAACTCAAAGAAAACCTGAAAGAAATAAACACTTTTGCAATATTTGTGCGGGCTTACAATTTTTCGAGGACCACACATCTAGAAGGCGTAAATAAACTTCTACTCAATATTTCACTATAATTTTTCGTCAGGAAACAGAAGACCCCAGGGCTAAGAAAGAAAATAATTCCAAAAATCAAAATTTTGCACCAAATCGACCAGCTTAACAAGAGGAGAGAGAAGTCGGCCTGGCTGGTGCGTGATCCTGTGGCTAAAAACAGAGCTTAAGCGAGACAGAGGAGAATGGGGACACGACGCTGTCCCCACTTTTCACACAGTGCGATACGTGTGTCAGCAGACGGTGAGCGCACGTCTGCTCCGCCGAAACAACGCCAGCACTTCCTCTCACTACTGTCCGAAGTAAAATAATTCTGGCTAGAGCAGAGTGTCAAAAATTTTCTATTTTATTCAATGCCTAGCATAGAAATCAACAACAGGAACGCTTTCTGTTTACTACTGACCATATATACAATACACAGTGGCCAACTATTTCTCTGAATACTCTGCACATGGCCAACGCGAGCTGTACTTCGAGAAATTACTAAATTGAAAGCATCGACCATTGCTGTGATTCGCAGCAACTAAAAACGCGCCTACAAGCCTTGAAAACCCGCGCTCAGCACCTCTCCGCGACGCCACTCCCTGGCCTTTTGTGTATCGCGAGCCCACTAGCGACTGCAGCGCTACCTCGTTTGTTTGCAAACATGCAGGTCTTTACGTTGTTGTGAAATTCATGTTTTACGGGACTGTGTAAGAGTGAAATCACAGACTGCATTGTAATTGTACCATGGCAGCAGTGGATCTCGTCTTCAAGCAATGCTTGGCAATGTGTCTAGTTTGCTGAGGTTTTGCCACATCTCTTGAAATCACAAGAGCAGTTGCTGGGTAGCTTGCAGTATGTTGTTAAAGAGTGGTCTATATGGGCACTTCGTAGCGATGGGTTAACATATATGCTTCTGCAGTGAACGGATTTTTAGAATGCACATGAGCATGGCCCTTCTGTCTGTAAGTGATGGTTCATTGGTTTCTACATACAGACTGTTTATGGGCGACGTCCTATATGGACCAGTGGAAAGACAAACCTAAATTATGTACTGGATCCAGTCAATTAAGGTATGATGGTCTCTGTGATCTATAAACTATGCACCCATAATCTAATTGTTAGAGCATACTACAGAGCGATAAATTCGTAAAAGACGTGTCCTATCGGATCCCCAGTGTTTTCGTGAGAGTATTTTTAGTACATTCAGGGATCGAGAAGCTTTCTTTTTGATGGTGTTTATGTGTGGCAGGAATGTGACAAAAGTTATTCTTAAAAATTTGTGCTCATCTTTTACTGGTAGTGTGACTTCATTCGGATAAAGAGTGGGGTCAGTGTGCAGTCCTCTTCAAGCGACAACAGAACAGCTACTGACTTTTACGTGGAAAACCTTAAACCATTTTTATCTACCCATGTCGATAGTTTGTTTACTGTCAGTTGTATTTGACTTTCGATAAGAACACTGCACCAAAAAAAAGCAATGTTCTCATAAGCTGCACTGAGGGGGTAATGGAAAAGGTTTATTGTGGCCTGAAATTTAATATACAGAAATCATCCGATTCAGCAAGATAAAATGCGTAAAAAGTCAAAAGCTGCCTACCATAAAATACTGAGCATCGCCCATGCTCAAATAAGTGCCCGCGCCCCTTTTTCACAAGATTTTGAATTTCCCTGCAAAACCAAGCACGCGCCCATGCAATTATGTCTCTTGTCCGGGAGAAGTTAAAAAACACAGCAAAGACACATCAAGCACCCATTGTTCCGTATCTCCGCAATGCTTATTGTAGAGGGAGAGAAGGGGGGGGTGAACGCAGCACTGCGATCACTCAGACGATACTCTGAAGCTCAAGGTCAAGCAGTTCCCAAAGTAAACTCCAGCAAACGAATCCTCCGGAACCTGTCGCGGCAAGATGTCCTGAATTTGTTCCCAGAGTGTGGGAGGCAGTACCAAAAGGTGTGATATGGGAAAGGGCTGCAGTATTACCACTTGTCTGGACAGCATCGAGGATGGAGCATTCTATCAATGCCTAGTGGTAGTAGGATTGTTATCGGTGCCTGAGGATCGCGGCCCGCTTACCAACGAGTGCTTGGACCTCATGTTTTGTTCGGACTAAGAAGAGTCGTTTGACGGATTCAGTGATGCATAGATTAGCCATGCTTTAATCAGCCGGTTTTTCACGTCTTCTAATAAACTGGTCCGAATTCTTCCTTTCGAACTGCTGTGTTTACGCCAAGCCTCCCATTAGGTGGCTGCCATCTTGAATTTAATAACTGTTCGCCAGAACAAGCAAGGGCCTACTTTACTTTTTAAAACAAACTGTTTTAGGACAATAGTATTCAGATCTTGTGTGTGTTCTTGTCTTTTGTGTTGATTTTTTTGCGGTTTTAAAAATTGAGGAACTTTTTTTTTAATTATGTGTATCAAAGCTGTTGACGATGCGAACTCTTTGGCAGGCCTGAATTTGTACATTGATTTTTGAAGATAAACAGATTATTATGCCCATTCTGCATTTTCATGCCTGGACCTAAGAATCACCCATCTCCCAAAATTTTGTTAGTATCTTCAATTTTAGGTGGGTGCTTGCTCTCTATTTTATGGTATTTAGCAAATAAATAAATTATGACTACTAAAAAGCAAATACATAAAGGGTACTGTAGCACTCTGCTTACAGCATGCTTGTTAGGTTTGATCTTCTTACTCCATACGGCTTGCACAGATGTCACAGTAGCCATCACGTAGGAGGACCGAAAGTATAGTGGAAATCTGCCCGCCTGTCCAAACTGCAACTTGGCTAGGTGGCTTGAGCCACCGCCCGATTTGAACGGTTCAGCCTTATCCATCCAACCTTCATCCCAAGGGTGCCGCGATGCACGCAGGGGGGCGCGAGCATTGAGGCACCCTATTTATTACCACCACCACTGCACAAGCGGAGCTAGGGTGGCTAGGAGAGGGGAGGTCCATCTCCAGCAGCACGCACCACACGCTGGCTCCTCGCAGACGCACCACGCTCCGCTCCGTTGGCGGGCGGTGCTCTGAAATGTGCTGCATGTGATAGAGTGTCCACGTCGGACACTCCACACACAGCGTTGTCTTCTTAGTATAAATTTCCATCTGCCGACGAAAGGACCCTGCCTTTCGCGTCGCTGAAGCAGACAGAGCTGCTCTCCAATTTCGCATTAAGGGGTATCGCAATCGTCCTTAAAATACTTTGACCGTGAAAAACGGGTGCGCGTTAGAACAGAGTAAATGCGGCATCTGACCGACGAGGCGATCGACGCACACGCCTCCAGGGCGGGAAATGATCATAACGACAATGACCACAATGGAGAGGAACCCGTACTATAAGTTGCACGGGATATTTTAGTTTTGTAAAAATTGCACAGTTGAGCATGCTTATAACGAACCTGACGGTCACGTGGATTGCGCTTGTTCTGTCCTAAGTTCTTAATAAGTGGACGTGCTCTATTACAGCCAAAACATAGAGTAGTGCTTGTTTCTTAAAAAGTCCGTTGTGCACGGCAGTTTTTCCAAAGCAGTTCCAATCAAGCTGCTTTCTCCAGAGCGGTCATGTGCTCCAGGCCGAGACGAGCCGCTTTAGGGACGCGATAAAACGAATTTCACGGTGGAAGTGTTCACAGTAGATAGGCATCCTTGTCGTCAGTCCTCAACAAAGTTGTAAGGACCGTAACGTATTGGACTCCAAATAATTTCAGTGCAGCAACTATAGGTTTTTTAAGCAACCTTTGCACGGAGGTAGAGACCTCGCGCTCTACCCAAAAGGCATCGGCTACTGGTTTTAGCTGATTTGTGTGCATTGCTTGACTGCTCTATGCAAGGGTGACGCCGTCTGCACACTGCCTGCACGTGGCAGCTGCGCAGAAGGCAGAGACCCGATTGGGTAGGCGCGCACGCCACGTGACCGGATGGGGAAGCAGATCACATACCTCTTGGCATATTGCCGCCATGGGCTGATCACCGGCGCTTTCAATGCTACCCCTGTCTCGCTCTTGCCATGATTTCTCCCCGACAATGAGCCTTTGAGACTATATCGGTTTTCCAGTTAACGAAACAGAAGACATCGCAACAAAAATTTGCGGAAATTTAGTGCTTATTCCAGAGAATTGTCTTCAGTCAAATGGGGATCTTAAACGTCATTAACGCTCGTTTTCAGAAGGTGGATGATTTCGAGGACAATTTCGAAAATGACGATTCATAAGCATGAGGCCAAAACATGGCTACCGACCAGATGTCTTATCAGACATCATGGAATCGCAGCGCAAGCAGACAAGGACACAGGGAGGACACAAACACACACTTGCGCTGACCGTCTTATCGGAGTCACTGTATTAAGCGCTACGCATGCTGTGACACCCTTATCCAAGGTCCTCGCGGGTTTAAGATAGGATCTCTGATAGCAAATGTTTTCACACTGATAAAGGTAGGCCGGTCTTGCTCAGACACAGGAGCGCTCTGTAGAAGATTGGTAACACACATAAGCAAATCTGTAGGCAGAACTCGTGACTTCCATGCTATTTATGAAAGAATGAGCAAAACATTGGGCACCTTATGTCTAAAGGAAAACCTGTCTTGTGCTGCAAAAATGACCCAAACTGTGGAAAATTTCCTGGTATAACCAGATCTTTACCTGAATTTAAGCTCCAAAAACATCACCCGATTTTTACCCGCCTTAAATTCTGGAAAAAACAAACCCGGGAAATGAAGGTGCCTGCGTGCATCCAGAGAGATATATGGATCACGTCACAACGGCTGACGTGCTCGGCAGCGGGGGTCGTTGAAGAACACAATCAGCGCCGCTCTCAATAAGGCACGCGGCAATTCAATCTCGAAATTGCATCACAACGTGATGAGTGCCGGCGGCTCTCGAGCACAAATGAGAAAGAAAACCCCTTCGAATTAAGTGAGCACCGAAGCTTGCGAACGCACGCGAGCAGCCGCGAAGAGCTAATCACTCACCGAGCAGAGTCCACGGAGCTCTCTGCTCATTCAGGGGCTCAGATTAAATTACGCGGGAGACGCCCAGCGCAGCGCAACGACAGAAGCTGCTGATGAAGGGCGGCTGCAAATGAAGGTACAAAAGAAAATAACTGGCTCTAATCCATGCTGTGAAGGCGGTTGGACAGCGAAGCTGTAAAACGACACCCGATTACCCACTGCAACGTCACTTGAATACTCACACACGTGGCTCTACAAAGAGTGCAACCAGAGACAAGTGAAATGTACTTTAGCTGTATGCTGTATGCCTGACTTCAAAGGAGGTATGCCGTTTGCATTCAATTTTTGCCACATACACCATGGCCAGGGGACAAGACATCAACAACGCAGTGGCAACTGTAGTCAACTCAGAATTACACAGATTACCAGCGTTACATCACAAGACTGCACGATAGCCAATGCTGAATAGGCGGCCGTCGCTCTAGCGGCAGTGGAGGGCTATCGGGTTGGGCGGTTACTGACAATCCTTACTGTTCCATGACTGTGTCCTTCTACGTCCCGTTCGTTGCACTGTAGCCATGGAGTATCAAAACCAACTCGCCCAACAACTTACCTTGTCGAATTCTTACTGACTCACAAGCAGCCTGCCACAACTATCTTCGCAGCAGAGTCGGTCACAGAGTGCTCCGCAAGACCCAACAAACAGATGCAGAACCACACAAGCCGATCAAACATATAAGATTATCTGGGTACCGGGGCACACGGAAACCAAGAGGCGGACAGGATAGCTCGAGGATTTACTAACTACCGAGCATCCAACGTCAACGGCCTTGAGGAATCCCTGCCAGTACCTCAGGAATACTCGACCATACTAAACAACTACAAAGGCAGCAGGACGCGGTACCCACCACCGTACAAATCCTTAAATAAGAAGAGGCTGTCACATGGAGACAACTACAAATGGGGTCATATCCAAACCTAAACACACAAGTAAAATTCGCCCCACACTTTACGAACAGAACTGTCCGTGGTGCCATGAAAAACCTGCACTATATCACATAACATGGGCATGTCAAAAAGTCGACGTCGTTCCAATTATACCAAACCCAAGTGCGGAGCAATGGGAGGGTATGCTCTCTAGCGACTGCCGCGATGACCAGACCTGTCTGATAAGGCGAGCTCAGCTGACGGCAGCATCTAGCGAAGCACTGGAATAGAGGCAACCAACCGCTATGGAGACGGACTCATCTGAACCGCATAAAAGCACTTGCGCTGGAGCTAAATAAAGTGGTCCTATCCTATCCAATTCTGTTTGCATTCAATTTTTAGCATGGCGTTTTTTGCTTACGACAATGACACGAAAACACAACCATAATTTTTACCGGGAAACACATGCGGGGAGAAGGAGCCTGCTTCGCATTGTTTGCAGGCACCATTGTCATACATCACGCGGTTTGCACTTCACACGAGGGCTTCGAATGACATCAACCCCTTTTAAAGCAGCTGTAAACGTAATGTTTACCAGAACGCGTTGATTTCAAAGGAGGTTTATCCTTTATGTTTTAAATTTCTGTATATTTGTATATTATTATTTTTATTTATTTCATTTTACTTTTATTTATTTCCATTTTTTATATTTTGAATGCTTTATGATGAGTATTATATACGATTTCTATGCTATTGGGTACTTCTCCACTCGGAGTAGCATTCAATTTTTAGCCTGGCATTTTTTGCTGACGACAACGACATGGAAATTTCCTTGGATGGTAGAGGTATACAGCTTCACTGTAAAAGGAGAAAGAAAGAAAGAAAGAAAGAGGTAGCTAGGTTGCCCATTTCCTTTCGCCTCAGTTCAGACTTCGAGCACTGTTGTTCCCTTAGTGCACGAGAAATTCACCACTGATTGAGTTATAACAAAGAGTGGTGTGTTTAAAATACACCCTTGAGGTACTCCATTTTCTAGAATGAAGTTCCTTGAGAGGGTTGAGCCTAGGCGTACATGAAAGGAACGGTTGGGCAAGAAATTATTTAGGCAGTTTAACATCTTGCCACAGATGCCAAGCCCTGCTAGGTCGCAAAGAATTCTGAACCTTCAGGTTGTGCCTTATGCTTTCTCCAGATAAATAAAAAACACAGCAAGGCAGTGTTGTTTCGTATAAAAGCTTCTCTGGTTGTATTTTCAAGGCAAACTAGACGGTCGATTGTTAAGCATGCCTTTTTGAAACGACACTGATGGATGCCAAGAAGTTCGCGAGCTTCAAGGACAAGGTCACGGTTTTTTAAAATTCGCGGGCCGATTGGTGCGCTCGTAGTGACCGATTTTGGAACTAAAATCGTGAAAAAAGACGTCACTGTACCCATGACGTCGCCAGGCCACCACATGCTCTCATTCGCTGGAGCCACGGCAGCCACGACGTCACGGGCACACTTCCGGTAGCCGTGAAAATCGTCTGCTCGTGCCGCCGCGCGACCCTCTCCGGCAAGCGCGAGCCAGGCCATTGCTTTCGCGCATATGGTTTCAATTTTCCTCTGCCGCTTCCTTCTGTCGGGAGTTCCGGAGCCACTCGCAGTGGCTCGCCGAGTCGCTACTGTCGTCGCTGGCGTTCAGCCGGTACGGCGTGAACGCATAGGGCTCGGTGCCCATCGCAGCCGTAAGAGCGAGCAGTCGCGCCTCGAGGTCCGGGTCCATTACTGCTAACTACAACAGACAAGCAAAGAAACCCGACGCGCGCCGCAATCACGCCGCCGACGCTGCTGCTGGGGTGCTAGCAGCGACAACCGGAAGTTGCAAAAGGAGCGTCAGCGGATGACGTATTCATGGGCGGGGCTCAGTCCCAGAGCTGTTTTCTTTATTTTTGTCTGGTGCCCCGCGTGTACGAGTTGAGGGGGGAGAGGGGGAGCTTAATTTTTTTAATCGTCTATATCTTCGGTGTTATTGATGCTAGCTTAAAAATTCTTACGTAGGGGCGACGAGTGATGAAATGCCGATCTCTCGTCTGCTTTACGTAATATCAAATAATTTATTGCATAGTCCCTTTAAGGAGCTTGTGTCGCAGAAAAGTCGGTGTCGTCGACGTCGGCCGTGAGCGAAAAAAATACCTGCTCCTCCGCGTGAGCGAAAAATCCCTCCTCCTCCGCGTGAGCGAAAATACCTCCTCCGCGTGAGCGAAAAATACCTCCATCTCCACGTGAGCAAAAATCCCTCCTCCTCCTCGCAATGTACGCCACTGCCCCAACATATGGCGCGCGACGGCAGCACCTCCTAGTGTTCCTGTATATGCTCCTGTATATACAGGAACACTAGCACCTCCCGCTCGTCTCGTTCGGGCGCAGTGGGGCCGTGCGGGCACGCAGGAATCACGCGGTGAGCGGCGAACAACGCAGCGCACATCCATGGATGGTGGATGGAAAAACTTTATTTTCGTCAGAGAGCATGTGTGGACGATTCCGTGTCAGATGGCCATCAACCCATGGCTGACGGCGACCTGGGTGGCCCACTCCACGGCCCTGGTCTGGACGACCGGGTCTGAGCTGGCCAACACGGCCTCCCACTGCTCGAGGGAAGGATCACGCATAATGTCCGCCGGTGGCGGTGCTATGCTACAGCTCCATAATATGTGGTCATAGGTTGCCAATTCGCGACACCATTTGCACTCCGGCTGAATGTACGGGTAGATTTTGCTCAATACGTATGGGTTGAAGAAACATCTAGTCTGCAATCGTCGCCAGACGCATTCCTGCGCCTTCACCAATTGCTTGTCCGGGGGTGGGTAAATCCTCCGTTCAAGTCTGAAATGATTAGTAATGTCATGAAAGGATACCAGCCCATCTCTCGTGGACCTTCCCGGGACGTCCAGCTCACCTAATCGGCT
Source organism: Amblyomma americanum (assembly GCF_052857255.1). NCBI lineage: Eukaryota > Metazoa > Arthropoda > Arachnida > Ixodida > Ixodidae > Amblyomma > Amblyomma americanum. The sequence goes on along the minus strand of NC_135499.1, from coordinate 187,854,945 downwards.
GACGAAACCTCGAGCATTCATGTGAGCCGTCTCGTTCCCAGGGTTCCCAGAGTGTGCAGGTACCCAGACAATTTCCATCTCCGTAATCCCTCGCTCCGTGGCCCGATTCAGCAACCGCGCCGCTGTGACAGATATTCTGCCCCTCGCCAAATTTCGGATGGCTGTTTTTGAATCGCTGAAGATCAGGTCAGCATTACTACTAGTCATAGCTAGTGCTATCGCCGCTTCCTCTGCAGTTTCTGGGGAGCGGGTTTTGACTGATCCAGAGGCGATCAAGCGTCCTCGCCCGTCCACCACCGCAATTGCATCCTTGTCCTTATACTCGGCGACATCTACATAGACTGCCCCGTTGTACTTCCCGTACTTAGCATGTAAAGCTTTGGCTCTTGCCTTCCTGCGGTCCTCATGATGTATTGGATGCATGTTCTTGGGCAAAGGTTTTATGTACAAGCCCTTGTGCATTTCCCGCCTCATCTGAATTTTCGTGTCACCGGCTGGAACGTCAACTCCAATGCCGATCCTTTCCAATATGTCCCTTCCTGCTTTTGTTTTTGAAAGCCTACCGAGCTGCATCACCAAGTGCGCCTCCCGTAGTTCTTCTAGGGTGTTGTGCACCCCTAATCCCAGCAGCCTTCCGGTAGACGCATTTTGAGGCAACCCAAGGGCCGCTTTATACGCCTGCCTAATCATAGCCTCCACCTTTCCTTTTTCCGCCGCGTCCAACTTCAAATAAGGCGTCGCATACACTATTCTACTGAGCACAAATGCCTGCACTAGCTTACACGTCTTTTTCCTTAACACCTCTCTTACGATTGGCGATTCTCCGGATTAGCCGCACGGTAGCATTGGCCGTATTTTTAAGCCTTTGCAAGGACTCGCTATTCTTCCTGTTAGTCTGCAGATACATACCCAGGATCCTGATCGTTTGGACCTCAGCGACCGGTACTCCCCCCACTTTCACCTCTAAAGGTGGTGGCGGCGTATAGTACCTCGCATGTATGCCTCTTGGTTTATCCCTCAGAACAAAAAGCTCGGACTTGGGCTGAGAGCACGAGAGTCCTGCTTCCCCTGCTAGCTCCTCCACAATATCCACCGCCTGTTGTAGAGTTTCTTCCAACTGTGCGTCACTGCCTCTTGTTACCCATTGAGTAATGTCATCCGCATAAAATGTATGTTTAAGTCCCGATATCCCTTGCAGCCTGGGTGGTATCTTGATCAAGGCGTGATTAAATAGGAAGGGCGATAATACCGACCCTTGCGGTGTCCCCCTGCCCCCCAATGGGAAGGGATCCGATTTCATTTCTCCGACTACAATCTCCGCAGTCCTACCCTCCAGAAACGATCTGATGTACCGGAAGGTTCTACCCCCCGGTCCTATGTTTGATAGGTTCCTCAATATTGCCTCATGGGTAACATTGTCAAAGGCCTTAGTGAGGTCGAGCCCCAAGATAGCCTTGGTGCCCGTGCCGTACCCAGGATCAACCACGTCTTTTTTGAGCCGTAACATGACGTCCTGCGTCGATAAATTAGCCCTGAAGCCAATCATTGTTTTAGGTATCAACTCATTGTCCTCTACATAACCCTGAAGCCTGTTCAAGACCACATGCTCCATCAATTTGGCCAAGCACGACGTTAGCGAGATGGGACGCAGATTCTCAATGCAGAGCTTCTTCCCTGGTTTAGGAATAAATGTAATCCTAGCATGTTTCCACTCTGGCGGAATCTCCCCGGCCGCCCAATATTTATTCATCAAATTCGTGAGTGCCCCCACTGACTTGAAATCCAGGTTCCTCAGCATTTTATTAGTAACCCCGTCCGGACCCGCTGCTGACGTGGTACGAAGCTGGCCCATTGCAAACTCCACTTCCGCCACCGTAAAGTCTGCATCCAATTCAAGGTTTTCCTCTCCCGAGTAATCCGGCAAGCAACCGCCCGCCTCTCTGTTTATGTAACGACTTCGGAGTTCATGTATAAATTCCCCAATCGTGCCTTGATACCGATGCACTAACCTAGCCATTTGCCCCTTTTGCGCAGATTTGGTTGCGGCCGGGTCTAAAAGGTGCCTCAACAACTGCCATGTTTTTTTGCATCCGAATTGCCCATTCATCCGGTCACAAATCTGCCCCCACTGTTGACACTGCAACTCCAATGTGTAGGCTTCGATTTCTCGTTCTAGCTTGGCCATCTTCCTACGGAGGACACCATTATGCCTTTGTTTCCTCCACCTCCGAAGGAGACTCGCATGTGCTTCCCACATGTGTAACAATCTAGAGTCAGCCGTAAAGCCCTCCTCCTCCGTCGGAACCTCTTCTGTGGTACTCTTCACGGCCTGCTTGAGCGTGTCAATCCAGGCTCCTAAGTCCTCGATTTCCCCGTTCACTATGTCATTCCTGTATTGCCGAAATCGGTCCCAGTCCGTCACTCGAGTTCCTTTCACCGTGTCTTTCGTGGAAAGGATATAGTGATCACTTCCCAGTGGCTGTCCCGTGTTTACCCACTGTGCATCCCTGATACCATTCACAAATGTGAGGTCTGGAGAGGTGTCTATGCTTACGCTGTTGCCTATCCTGGTATGATCTAGCGGGTTGTTTAAGACCGTCCATCGCAGGTCCTGGGCAACCTGCCAAAGCTTATTTCCCTTCGGGCTGGCTCGGATGTAGCCCCACTCCGGATGAGGCGCATTGAAATCTCCCACCACGATGAGTTGAGACCTAGCCGCTAGCCGTTGCGTCTTTATCAGAAGGTCTGGCAGGCCCACCCCCTTATCTTTTGGAGAAGAGTATACATTAAGAACAAATAGACTCTTATCGTCCTTTCTTTTGGGCAAAATCTCCAGCAGGACGTAGTCCTCTCTGCTGCTATCTATGGTATGCTGAATCACTGTGGTGTTGCGATGGACTAACACGGCCGTGAAGACGCTCAATACGCCCCCTCGATCAATCTCTGGTGGTGTAAATGTCTTAAATCCCGGTAATTTCACCGAGCCGCTAGCCTCCTGCAAAGCTATAATGTCCGGCTTACTATCCAGATTTTGTATGTGCAACTGCAGGTTCCCCCGCTTGCGACGGAAGCCCCTGCAGTTCCACTGCCAAACCTCAATTTGCTGGCGAGGGGCCATGGTGAAGCCCTAGGTTCACTAACATCGGCTCTTGGCCGATTACGGGAGGCAATCTAACCTCTAGCATAGCATTTAGCTGTTTAAACATGTCCATTACCTGGGTCTGGAAACCCCGCATGTCATTGGTGAAGGCGTCAAGACGCTCCTCAATGTTGCCTAGTCTAGCTTCTATCCTGTCGACCCGGCGATCCAGCCTATCCTGTCTTTCTTCCAGTTTTCCTGCTCTCTCCGCAAGGGTAAGCATGTCTCTCTTAAGACAAGTGACTGTAAATACTGGCTGCGGCGTGTCCGCCGCCGAAGTTTCTGCTACTCTCTTTGCACGAGCTCCCTCATCTGCCGGAGGTGGCCTTTTGACCGTCCCCCGATTCTCCACTTTCTCCACTTCCATAGCTGTGTTATCGTCCACGCGAGAAGCGTTCGCCTGCGCCGCTTGCTGTGGGGCTTGGGCCAACGGCGTCTGTACCCTGTCTACTCTGCCGGGTTTACGCGCGCGTTCCATCTCTGCTATCCTAGCTTCCATCTTTTTGATAGTTTCGGCTTGCTGCAGCACCTGCCTTTGTAGCTCCTTCTCTCGAGCAGTCTCATTTTGGGAGCCCGCGTTGGGCCAGCTCACCTTTTTCCTCGTGGCACTTGGGCTTCTTCCATGACCGGAACCTTGCCCTCCTCCATTTGCCAGGCTCGGGTCCGGGCAGTGGCGGGAAGGAAGCTGACCGGTCCCTGCTCTTGCTATCGCCTCTCGCACCGCTAGATGACCGCTTCCTGGGCCTCGAACGCCGCTCCTCCTTGCCCGTCTGGCTCTTGTCCTCGTTGCTCTGCTGCAGACCCGTCGGCTGCTGACGGGCTAGGCGAAACTTGCAGTTCCGACTTCCCGTGCTGTGCGCCCCATGACACACGATGCAGTCCGGCGTGCAGGTCAGCGACTCTCCCTCCGGTGGTGCAGGATGTTCTTTCTCGCAGCGGCGACACAAGTTAGTCTTCGGACGATAGCAAACGTCCGCCCGATGTCCCACTCGTCTGCAGTTATAGCAGGTCTCGAGTAACTCTCTATATGGGATCACAGCGTACAGACAGTTCCAATAGATGACTTGCCGGGGAACGCGCTTCCCCCCGAACGTGATCTGAATCGCCTTTGACTTGCCCAAAGGTCTGGCATCCAAAATTTCCATGTCTTCATTCCTCTTCAAGAATCCTGCGCGAATTTCTGCCAGTGGGCATCCGTTGTACGCATTGTAAATTACTCCGCGCACAGAATTCTCCGGCGCCGCCACGTACGCCGAAACCGCAAGGTCACGACCGCCCAGCTGGAGCGTCTTGACATTCGCATATGCCCCACTACGATTCATACACGGCGTGCTCACCGTCATCGTGTTGTTTCTCTCATTGACCCGCACCAGGTCTTCTTCCACCGCAGTCGCGTTCGTCAGCTTCGCTGCCGCTCTCAGGGCACATCCGAGCTCCCTCGGCGTCACTATGCTCAAGTCCCAATTCTTGGGCCGGCACACAACCTTGAAATCCTTGGCTGGCATCTGAAGAAACGGTCCCCGTTTCTTCCACACCGGCGCTTTCCCCCGCTTGACTTGGGCTGCTCCGTGCGTCTGGCGCCCGTCGCTGCCCGCCTGTTTCTCGGTAGGCCTACTCTCGGTGTGGTCCCCGTACACAGTCTTCTTGAAGCGATCTTGCGCCTTCAAAACCCAGGCCCATTCTCCCGCCTCGAATTCTTCGGGCGTTATAGATTCTCCCTCAACGGAGTACTCCATCATCTTTAGCCTCGCAAAGGCCCACTACCACAAGGCACGGCCCTGGAGCCCGGCGCCGTAGGCGTCGGCTCGGCCTATAGATTAGGCCTAATTTTGCCGCACCGTGGTAGAGTACAAATCGTGAAGAAAACCCCTAAAAGGGGGAACACTTGCCAAAATATGGTGTCCACAGGTACAGGGCAACTTCCTGCAGACGATTCCACAAAAAGCAAGACCAAGGCACAGCGCGTTCCACCGAAAAACGGTCTCAAGGCGGGAGCTCATGCGGAACACGTCCGCTCAGCGTCCCCTCAGCGCACATCCAAAGCGCGTTAACCGCGAAGCTCGCGGCTTGCTGCCCGTTCGTTCGGCGCGGAAGCTATGCTGGCGTTCGTCGCATCGGGTTTGTCGAGACCGATGTGCCGACGAACTACGACTGCAACTTGAGTCCCGCGCGTTTCGGCAAGGCGCCTGGCTGCGCTTCAACGTGGTTTGCCGCTCCGCGTGTCCGTTTCACCGTACGTAGCAGATCGATTTGTCTAACGGGCAAGGCGCCGCGCCGAAAGGGCGATGGCGTTCCGTGGACTCCCTGGCAGTGCTGCAACACGCTGTCGCGTTCCACTCTTAAAGGCGAAGCTTAAGCGTCCTCCAATTTTCTTTAGATGTGGTTGAGCTGCTCGTAGAAGACACATATATAAGCTTTCAATGATGTTTTCTCCGAATTGAGCCGGATATACCGTGCTCTCGCTTTATTGAAAATGATAAGGTTTTCATGTGTTGGGTATCTACGTAAAATGCCCCAGGGTTTGTTTTGTTTTTTTCGCTTCTCGACATTCCTGTGTGTACCAAACTTCGATTTTGTGGCACCACTCCCGATGGCTGAGGAATAGGCAGCCGTGCGGCAATGATTGTACAGGTTGTGAACATTTCCTTCAGTTCGTCTATACCGCGCGCGGTCATCTGAAAATACTTTCTCCGGACTGGCTTTTTCTCGAAAAGTGCGCAGTCGACTAAATAAAACTTCCAACGGCGAGGTTTCGTCGGGATAATTGATTATGAGGATGATAGGCTGATACTGACACACAAATGATCACTTCCGTACGGGTTATCTAGAACATCCCACTTAAAATCGGTAAAAACAGATGGCGAACAACAAGATAAATCCAAGCAGCTCATTTTCCCAGTGCTTGGAAAGCAGTACGCGTGTTTTCCCGTATTCAGTAGGCACATGCTACTGCACATAATAAAATCTTCTAGGATAGGATAAACTTTACTGCACTATAGTTTCTATACACGTCAGAGTGCAGACGCCGTCTTGCTTTGAAATCTTCTAAAATACGGCCTCTAGTGTCCGCACTACCCCAAAAAGAGGAGTGTGCATTAAAATCCCCCACCACCAGATATGGTTCTAGCAGCTGTTGGAAAAGTGCTTCCATGTCATGTTGTGTTACAGAAAGGTGTGGCTGAAGATATACCGAGGATATTGGTATTGTTTTAAAATTAAGGATGGTGACTGCTACAGTTTCATATTTGGTGTTAAGATTTATTTCGTGGGTCGAAACACCGCTCTGGACAACAATAGCATGCCCCTCCAGACAGCCTACTCGCTTGCTTTCGGTCACACCGAAAGACGTTATACCTCTTTAAAATATTTTTTGTAGAGGTCCTAAATTGGTCTCTTGTAGACAGACGGCGACCGGAGAAAGGAAGTTCAAAATATCTTCTACATCGCTGTAGTTTTTTTTTTAAATCCACGACAATTCCAGCCGATTGAAAATGCCATGTTAAATGAGTTTTGGGGGGTTTAGGTAGAAACTGAAGTCTCCAGAGTTCTTGGGTCCGTTATTGGAGTTTTTTTCTTTTCCGCTCAAGAAAGCTACGCCTCCGCTGAAGCAGGAGTGAACTTGGGGTAGTGTCCATCGCCTCCCTAGAGGAGCGCAGAGTAGCTGCGGGTGCACGAGTTGTAGGTCTTTCCCGATTGGGGGAAGCCTTGCGGGCTGCCGGCCCAGAAGCCAGAGAGCCCTTTGTTCGAGGTGGCAGGGCAGCATTTGCTGCATCTGCAGGGGGCGCGGATGGCTTTGCCTCAGGCTCACTGTGTGTGGCCTGAAGTGATGCCCCGCCCTGTCGCACAACATTGGCGAAGTTTATTTTGGCTGTGAACAAGAATGTTCTCTGTGTTTGTGCAAATCGTTTTCGGGCTTCGTGAAATGTTATGTTTTCTTTAGTATTAATACTTATATATCTTTCTCTTTCTTCCGGGATGGGCATGACCTTGAGTACGCGGGGTGGTCCCCTTCACAGTTTGCACACTTTGGCACCGAGTTGCAGACATCAGATTGGTGTTCACTGGATGCACATTTGGCACAAGTTAGGCGGCCGCGACAGCTCTGGGAGCCATGGCCGAATATTTAACACATTTATTTTTTAATACCTCAAAGGCCCACTAGAGGCATTACATGAGGGGTAATGAAGAACCGTCGGGGGTTTGAGATGTATGTCTGTTATTTTCATATACCCTACTTCTATGGATTCGGGGAATTGGCTGGAGGCAAATGTCAGGGCTAGGTGTTTTGACGGTATTTCCTTGTCTTTCCGGATTTTTATACGATGGACATCAGTGACGTTCTGGTCTCTGGGGCCCTCCAACATTTCTTTTTCAGTCAGGGTGAGGAAATCGTGTTCAGAAATAACGCCTCTCACAGCACTGAGGGACCTATGGGCACTGATGGAAACAGGTATGTCTCCAAAGGTTACTACGTATGTTTGAGAGCTTGGAATAGTGCGCTTTGTCTCGGATCTGGAGGAGTAGGTCGCCGTTGGCCAGCTTCGTCACCTTGTACCAAGGCCCAATGCATCGGTCACAGATTTGGAAACAATGAAAAAAGAGACGATTCTCGCTTGCTTGTCTACTACTTCACTGTGTACCACGCGCTATCTGGCGAATATTTTTTTTTGCAGGAATTCTAGTGTGACATCGGTCAGCAGTCTTTTTGAGCGCGATCACTTTGTGTGGGGGAGGAGCCATAAAAAAATCGTGTTGTTCGGCTGTGGTGCCAGCCACCCAACACGGAGCCCAACGAGGGGACGGGACAGGAACTTTCAAGCAAGTCCTGTCCACGCCAGCTGTACACCACGACCATACCCACATATGGGCAACTCGGGGTAGTCGCTCCACACAAGGTGAACCCCAGCCGCCAGGAAAAAAGAGAAACTCAAGATTAGAGGAGGAGACAGGAAAGTTGAAAGAAGATAGGAAAGAGAAAGATGAAGGGGAGGACAGGAAGAGGCGACTGCCGATTTCCCCCATTCGGATCAGTCCGGAGGTGCAGTACGTCTACACGAAGCTGGGGCCGAAGTGGTGTGTTGCCTCCGTCCAGGGGCCATTTAGGTTCAAACGCTCGGCATCGGCTCAACCATCAGGGCCCCTTTTCCCCGGACACGGCCGAGCCACGTACTGCTAAGCTCGGGTGCTCGGGTCCATGGTGACACACTGCTCACCATCATCCCCCTGCGGGGACGTCCCTGCGGATGCTCAAGAGCCCGTGGTGTCGCAACTAACCAACATCTGCATGTAGCAGACGCCCCGTGGAGGCGAGAATATTTATTCAACTATAAAATGCAGAAGACATTCGGCGACGCTGGCGACCCAGGCTGGGCATCGGGTGAATTACTGTCGTGACGTGATTAATATTTCAGGTGCGATCGGCTTACATCCTGGTGCGTTTTGCTCGCTGCGCTGGGCATCTGCGTGGCAGCTTTTAGCGAATGATTCTTTGTTCTCGCAAGACAAGTGGCAAAGAATAAAAAGAAAGTACTGCCGCTTCTGCACACACACGCACGCACGCACACGTGTTATCGCTCGAACGACGCCTCGTACACGCAAGACGGTAGGGAAATGAGCGGCGGAAAGCAAGAGGTCAATGACTCGAGACCGAGAATAGCCCTAACTGCCGCGCCGTACTTCCCTAAACAGAATTCGCAACTGGATCTCTGGTTGCGGCACGGCCGTACGAGGAAAAACCGGGCACCGGCAGCGATTATTTCTGGCATACGTAGCTTCTTCGTAACGCCACGAAAAAGCAAAAAGAAGATTCACGCCACCTGTGCACGTCACAACGCAGTGACCTGCACAGCATATATGCACAGCAATGGTAATACACGAGAGGCAAGCTGCAGGCGGGCTCCAGAATAGGACAATGAAATAACAGAGTTGAACGAAAAGAGCACACACAGACGGCATCGCAGGAAGGCGCCCCTGTCGGCACAGCTCGCGAAGAAGAAGGGGGAATGGCGGCAGGGAGACCCCAAAGAGGAACCAGCGCACGCCCGCGGCAAGGTCGCACGCCTCGAAATACCCACGCTCTCGACGTTTTTCTCAAGCTCAGCTCGGCGCCGCAGACGGCGCGCGCGCACAAATATATACGCACGGTATGCACCGGGACTCGAGCGAGGAACAGCAGCCGCTGTGCGCCTCCTTCCCCGTGGAAGCAGCAGAAGAAGCAGACGACCAATGCGCAGCGATATGGAAGCCTCGATGATTCTTGTTTGCCGCGAGCAGCGGTGCCATTTTTCGCGCTTTCTGGGGAAGCGGCCACCAGGGTAGAGAAATGCACGTGACGGCAGGCTCACGAGGAATACAAACCAGAGCGCGAAAGCCTGAAAATAGGTGAACAGGTGCGAGCCTGACCGAACCCCCATCAATGACAAGGTCGATGCATCATCGCCAGCCAATTAAGGCACATTGCGTGTTTATATATAGACGCCGCAATTTCCTTGCGACCGGACGTGAACCAGAGCGCTGTGACGACGCGGACCGTACGACCGGCGTGCGCTGCTAGTGAAAGCCTGTCACGTATCTGCCGAGGCCTCCTCTATATACTCCGATGGCAACCGCTTCGGAGAAATCTGGACGCCTCCCTCGTCGCGATGTGGCGCCACTTACGGGGACCGACACTGCTGCTGGTGCGGCTGGCAACTCTGCAAAGCGCCGCCTCGCGATCAGAAAGTGAAGGGAAAATTTGTTGGCCCATTTCCGCTGGTAACGCGGCCAGTCATGAGGTGTGCTCTCACTGCACGTGCAGCAGAGCAGGCACGAAGGCTAGCGTGAGGACAAATTCTAGCAGCAGAAGACGCGGTTTGGTTCACCTCATCGGCGCCGAAACCAAAGGAGGCCGCACGTACGCCAGCACGCGTGCACACGCTCAAATAGAGGCAAAGACGGCATGCACGGCAACGACAAGGGAGACACGAAACGGCGTCGTGTGCAGGAGACTAGGAGGGCAAGGCAATACCGCCCAACCTGGCGCTACTGCGTTTCAAGTTGCCACAGGAATATAACAAACCATGCAGTGTTGGCGGAACTACGCGCCCGGCAAATGTCAGAGGGCGGCGGCAAAATACTCCAAGGCAAGTGACGGCAGAGTACATCGTAACAAAACTCTCACCACCATGCGCGCAGTTGGCGCGATAGAGCTGCGCGTTCAGCCATGACTGGAAGACGCGGTATACTCGCAACAGCGTACATTAACAGCGGACATTAATTATGCGATGCTCCCAATATTTAACTCAAGAGAGAAATTCCGACTTGGTGCTCTAGGTACACGCCCGCAAAGAATCAGACCATAAGGTGCCCTAATAAGGATGTTCCTGCACCACGTCATTAGACACCGGGATCCCGTGCGTGCGTATATAGTCCACAGCAGGCACCTTTTACAACATGCTCGCGGCGAGGCCACCTCACCTTTGCAGCTGGTCTCCGTGCTTCACGTCCGCACTGGGCTGTCCATGCCTGACCTCCCCTGCACAGGACAAGGAGAGAATTGTCAAGCGCCAAAAATCCGATACAAAAGCCACGTTTCTATAGGGTGACTTATAACCCGTCCGTGTGGGATGGCGCGAGCTTCATACTTGTTTTGTGCATGAAAGCACGGGCATTGCCTGACAGGCCGACTACAAATACAAGAAAATTCACACATGAAAGACATAGGAACCGTATATATATATCCCGGGCGCCAGACACCCGAGCCCGTAGCAGGCGCAAATACACCGTGACTGCGCAAGAATAATAAGGAAAAGCACGCAAAACGCCCCACAGCGGCTTCCTGAACCCACGGAAAAACCGTAGCGTAAGGAGATTCCGCCAAAATTCAACGAAGCGCCAGGGTATACTGAATCTCCGTGTGCACGCCAAATAACCTCGCGGAGAGCGCCGCCACTAAATTACTCCGCTCGGCGTCTCAAACCTCGCAAAAAAAAAAAAAAAAACATCGCGGTATGCGCGCTTTTTGCGCGCCGCTAGGCCTCGAGCATTTTTATTACGACTTCCAGCGAGGCACCCTATGAGTTTTTTTTTCTTTTCCTTTTAACGGCGCACTTGAAATGTTAATTCCAAGAACTGCGCGCCAGCAAGACAGAACCTTCCATACAAGGAGCGCGCGGGGACGGGCGCAGTTATTGCACCGCGCATTAGCCAGCGCTGCTTTGTTGGAGGATAAACTTGGGACCACCAAAGCTTGATAGGCACGGACTCACGGTGCCCTTCCGGCCCGTGTGCCGCCCATCAGGGAGACGCGGAGGAGCGGCGTTGTACGGTCGCCTACGCAATTCCTTCCATGCAGAAGCCTGTCACTCGCGAGCTCATTTTCGGCTGCATGCACGCTTGGCTTCGTCGCCGAACAATACGCGCGTCTTAACAATGCACGCATGTTCACCGTCGACCCAGCGACCTCGCCCCTGCTCATGCACACATCAACCTACAGTAAAGAAAGCATGAATAACGCGAACGGAGGAGGAGGCAGACCTACTATCTGCCGACTCCTGTTGGTATATAGTTACTTGGTACATGTTGTTGGCAACTACGGATTAACTACACATCAACTACACACGCGCGCTATCCCCATCACGTTCAAGAGCTTCCTTCCTGATAGAGCTCAGGACGCGTAATTTGGACGTCGTGGGTTCGGATCCCACCGGCGCAATGCGGTTGTTTTGTAGCGATAGCTACATTAAGCTAGAATTCCGAGCCTTCAGCGTGGCCACCCCGTAGCCACCGTGGCGGCGCCGTGGCTGGTCACGTGGTGCGGAGCAGCTGCCGGCGGCGCGGCTCTCCGGCGAAACCGAACCGGGGGGGGGGGGGGGGGGAGTGGAGAGGGAGGGAGAGAGTGAATCCATGTGCAGGGACGAAGGTGATGAAGGAACGCCCAGCGAAATGGAGCGGCGAAAGACTGACTTTGCAATTCGACTGAGCGAGTTCCACTCGGCCAGCTGTTGCTATCGCGTCACTCCAGGTTTTAACCACAGCTAAACCAGAGCCAATTTTTTTTCTTCTGCTTTTCTACTCAATTATGTTTGAGCGATAAAATATTCACTAAGAAAAAAAAAATCTATGCTCCTTGGTTTCACTGCCTGCTTGCTTCTCTGACATATATATATATATATATATATATACACTTATGAAGGGAGCCAACAGTCACCGAAAGCAAGGTGCATAGGGGAACGTTGTATATATATATATATATATATATATATATATATATATATATATATATATATATATATATATATATATATATATGGTCGAGGGTGGCGCTAGTGAACACTCTCAAGGTTCGCGTACACCAAATAAACATAAATACCCACGAGAGCAGCAGATTGGACAGCCGTCGCCGTAGCTCAGTTGGTAAGAGCACCGGACGCGGTATTCGGAGGTCGTGGGCTCGGATCCCACCGGCGGCATGGTTGTTTTTTCTGCTGCTTTATAATTTTCTTTAAGCCATTTATTAATCTAAGTAATATTATCTCACTGATAACCACAACACATTAATATATATATATATATATATATATATATATATATATATATATATATATATATATATATATATATATATATATATATATATATATATATATATATATATATATATATATATATATAAAGCAGCAGAAAAAACAACCATGCCGCCGGTGGGATCCGAGCCCACGACCTCCGAATACCGCGTCCGGTGCTCTTACCAACTGAGCTACGGCGACGGCTGTCCAATCTGCTGCTCTCGTGGGTATTTATGTTTATTTGGTGTACGCGAACCTTGAGAGTGTTCACTAGCGCCACCCTCGACCATATATATATAATGCAGCGAAAAGGAGCTTTGTCGGCACGGTCAGTGGGGAAACCAACGTTTGAAACAAATGAACCAACACATTCTTCCACAGCCGGAGCGTCAATTGTTTCAAACGTTGGTCTGCGTTTTTCACTTCGCCGGAAACAAAGCAAAAGCTTGGGTATGTGACAGGTGACCCCGCGATGTAAGGAAGAAAGAAAAAAGAAAGCAAAGACATAACCCGGCGTGTAGCTGCCACAGGAAGCAAAGGAGAGAGCGAAAAACGGAAGGCAAGAGCAAAGGCCCAACAAAGGCCGTTCCACGCAAAGAATGGGCGCCCACAATGCCTGCATAACCTACTTGTGTTTCGTGGGGCGGCGTCATCAAGGACGCTTGGGGCAGCGCGGCCACATATAATAGGGTTTTTCGCGGACGCGACCGCGAGACTCCGGAGACCGACGTCGTCGATAAAAGAACAGGGGGGGGGAGCCACCGGAAGCAGCAACAAGCTTCGCGGCGGCAGCAAAAAATTGCGCGCTGTCAGCATGGATCGGAAATTGTGATTTGCCTCATGAGAGAGCACCGAAGAGGGCGCCATTGCAACCATGCAAGCGACCGCGAGCTAAAGTGATATCCTCGAAAACGGCCAGGCTGCTCGCATGATTGGCTCCTACGGTAGGTCAGTCGCGGTGCAGGTCTTCGAGGATGGCACGGAGCTGATAAGCGGCGAGATGGCCGCAGCGGAAGAAGTGCGGCTCCGTGGCTCATACAATGCAGCGCCAAGGACAGACCTGTCCAGTCTGGACTGGCAGCCCCTCACTCACCGGTCGAAAACATACGGGACGAAGGAAAGGAAAGAACCACACAGACAGACACAAAAACTTTATTCAGCAAGTGCGTTTTAGACCCAGCTGGGTCCCTGGGCCACTTCGCGGTCCCGCACTGCATCAAGTAGGTCAAACCGGGACATGACGTCGGCAGCCCGAGTCACCGCAGCAAGCTGCGATGTCGGGTCTGCAGACATAAGCAGGACCTCCCAGTCCTCCCAGCTCGAGATGGCGAGCTGTCCCCGCGGGGGAGGGTCAGCAGGGCAGCCGAAAAGGATATGGGAGAGTGTGGCGTGGGGGTCACCGCATAGGGAGCATGCAGGGCATGTGCCGCAATAGTGGGATAAAAGCTGAGGGGATGACAGAGAGCGGGTCTGGAGGCGTCTGAAGATGATCTGTTGGGAGTGCGTAAGAGAGGGGTGGGGAGGAGGGTAAGTCCGACGGTCCAAACGGGGTATTTGCGTGAGCTCCGCAAAGGTGTGCGCCCGCTCCCTCGAGAATCCTGGATCGAGACTGTCCTGAGCCCGGCAAATCGGACCTCGGGCCAATTTATCGGCAGCCTACCACGTCTCGAGTTAACAGCCCTCACAGCTCTAAAACAACAGTGACAAGCCCCGCACTATTCAGACAAAAAAAAATGGCGGTGGTTTAGCTCTGGTTAAACCTGGAGTGACGCGATAGCTACAGCTGGCCGGGTGGAACTTGGTCACGTGACCAACCACGTGATCAGCCACGGCGCCGCGCCGCAGGCAGCTGCTCCATACCACGTGACCGCGTGGCGGCGCAGCCACAGGGCGGCAGTGCCGCCACAGGGAAGCGGAACTTGATCATGTGACCAACCACGTGGGGAACCACATAAGCCACAGCGCCGCGCCGCCGGCAGCTGCTCAGCACCACGTGAACAACCACGTGACGGCGCAGCCACGCTGAAGGCTCTAAATGCTACCGTAATGTAGCTATGGCTACAAAAAGACCATTTTTTCCATTTTCTACATGCGTGCGAAATCCTCGTACTGCTTTCGTTACCCCGTAATCACAGCGTTTAAACACTCTGAGAACACAAAAGAATCGAAAACATGCATGCAGTTTATATTAAGAGGCAGCCTGCCTTCAAAAATTTAATGTCGACAGTCGCAGACACGAGGAATTTTTATGGTTTATGAAGGTTTAACGTTCCAAAGCGACTCAGGCTATGAGGGACGCCGTAGTGAAGGGCTCAGGAATTTTCGACAACCTAAGGTTCTTTCACGTGCAGTGACGTCGCACACTACACGGGCCTCATGAATTTCGCCTCCATCGAAATTCAACCGCCGCGGCCAGGATCTAAAACGCGTCTTTCGGGTGAGCACCATAACCACTGTTTTGAGGCTGACGAGCTGACAATTGTCATGTCAAGGAGGGACGCCGATAACCTCTCCAAGAATGATTCTAACGTTCTCTCTCTCTCTCTCTCTCTCTCTCTCTCTCTCTCTCTCTCTCTCTCTCTCTCTCTCTCTCTCTCTCTCTCTCTCTCTCTCTCTCACACACACACACACACACACACACACACACACACACACACACACACACACACACACACACACACACACACACACACACACACACACACACACACACACACACACACACACACACACACACACACACACACACACACACACACACACACACACACACACACACACACACACACACACACACACAGATAGAGAGAGAAGAATCAAGGGTGGCGGGGTGGGGTAACTGACATGCGGATACGGTGGGTTCAGTCGCCACTGGTTTCCCTCTTTCGTTCGTTCTTGCTATCTAGACTCTAGCGCTCTTTATCTTATCATTTCCTTTTGTGGGGATAATACATCGCGCTCACCCTCGACTTTTCACGTGCGAATGAATCACCACGCGATTCGCAGAAGTTGCGCGCGGTTCGCAGCCTCGCGCTTTCAACGCTACACTTAGTCTCCCAAGGACACCCTGGAGTGAAGGCTTCACCCCGCACTGAATTTGGAGCTCCGAGACGGAAACGAACAGAGCAGGGCGGCACACACTGCATCAGTGCGCAGGGCACAAACGTGCAAATATTACTCTGGGAGGAGATATGCTGAACCTTTACCCCTTTCTGCTATAGCCTCCCTTTATTGTCTACTCCTAGTTATATACTTGGTAACTGCCTCCGACGTTAAACAGCCGTAACCGGAGCATTTCGTTATCAAGGAGAAAAAAAAAAGTATTTCTGCAGCAGACACGAGAAGCGATCCGTTGGCACAGCGACAAAATGATGAACAGCACATAAAAACGAACCGGTTAGCATCGGAGGGGAAAACAGAACTGCCCATGAGAAATGAAAAGGGGGTGGGGGAAGCAGAGGCAAAACAAAGAGCGGCACGCAGATGACAGAAGAAAGAAAGGAGCGAGGAAGAAAACATAAGACACAAATGGCACACGAAATAAATGAACAACAGAAGGGGGAAAAAAAAAGAAAGTTCGCTTCAGCGGGCCCGGATGTCAGGGCCGCGGGTAGGAACTGGGTCATCCCGGCGACGGCAGCGGCTGGCAGCGCCATGCGGTGGCGACGCCGACCGATCGATGCGCCGGAAGTGACGCTACGCACCAGCACAAAGCTGCCGACCCCTCCTCCTCCTCCTCCTTCCCTCTGATTGTCCACCCACGCGCGTAAAACCGGCATCATATCCGTGACCCAGTGCCCCGCAAGGGGGCCCCGGGCGGAGACCCTCACTCCGTGACGCGACACAACCACAACACCATCGCGAAAGGGCACACACAGGTTGAAGAAAAAGTACCGGGCTATCTGGGTATGAAATCATGCAACCCCCTCGAAAAGAAACAGCGCTTGGTAGAACGCTGCGGAATTAAGGCACGAGGGATAATCGCTCGCCATTTAAAAGCTGTCACTCCTTGTCAACCTTGGACTCAACGCCGATAAGCTCAGTGGCATGTTGCTGTATCGATGGCAGGTTATGGTTGGACGCGTCAGATTACGTACACCCGCAGTGAAAAGTTAAAGAGAAAAAAGCAAAAAATCGAAAAAATACGCGAAAAAGTTGATTTCATCGGCATCTTTGCGCGCAGCCTATGATAAATATATGAAGCTTAATTCTGTGCGTTGAAATTACTACGTGCGCGATTAAATCTCAATCAATGCGCCCTCGGTGCAAAAAAAAAAAACAGAATTTCTGGCCACCTTCAAAAAGTTTTGAGGCGGGTGGACATAGTGGAGCTTAGACTCTGCTCCAAATTGACTCTGCATACCGCGATCGATTGCACACGTTCACGCCGATAAGCTGACCATGCTTCGGAGTGATTCAAGCGCTGCACTGGCTTCACTGAAACGGGCAAGCCACGAGTGGTCGATTTACGATGCCTGCTTCTATGGAGCAGGTCCGGAACGAGAGCTTAAAAACGGCAGCTCTGGAGGGTTCCCTTCAATCTGAAAGAGACCTCGCCGATAAACCCCCCAAGCGACAGACTCGGCGTCATTGCGCAAGACCCAATTACTACTGGGCGAAATGTCACAAAGGCTCCACTGACGAAGGCGCTATGTCGCCCGTCAAAAGCTAGATGGAAGCCCGGATCGACTAACTGGCGCCCCCGAAACTCGAAATGAACGGGCGCTCCGCAGTCGCATTAGAGCACTCGTTGCGCAAAGCCCGCGCGAAGGATCAGCTCAGTTGATATCAATCAGGAGCAAACAGGCGACACAGGGCGACGTCTCCGGTGACTTGGAGCTTTGCAGAGTTGCACAAAAAGCGCACCACGCAACTACTAATTACCAGCGACTGCCGTGCCTAGGCGGTCTTTCAGGCGCTTCGCGGCACTTGTGCAAAGAGCGTGAATGGAGCGCCGCGGCGACATTTACCGGGGGCGCTGGAGTGCTGGAAATAGCCAGGCTGCATGAGCCACACCGCGTGGTGGACGAGTGAAGCGTTCTTCGTAGCCCCCAGGAAGCAGGCCCGGTAATGACCACCAAGGCGGCTCTGGAGGAGCACACCATTCCACCCGACTCACCCCCTCGCTCATTCACTCACGCAATCAATTACAAGCAGCCTCTTGCAGTCACTCACTGTCCCTATCAGTTACTAACAAAATATCCAATAAATTACTGCCTCCCAATCACTCGCTTTCTCATAGTCACTCAACTGTTCTACCTTTCTCTCGTGCGCGCGCTTTCTCTCTCTCTAACACACACACACACACACACACACACACACACACACACACACACACACACACACACACACACACACACACACACACACACACACACACACACACACACACACACACACACACACACACACACACACACGCGCGCGCGCGCGCGCGCACGCACGCACGAACGAACGAACGAACGCACGCACGTCCTGCCCACTGCTCCTGCTCCTTCTCCCCAGCACAGCCGAACCACGCGGCGACGCTCGCTATACGGCAGCGACGCAGCGCGAGTCCGCGAAGCACCTCCCGCTCCTCTCTCCTCTACGCCGCCGCCGCCGCAGCGGCGGCGGCAGCTGCAGACAGCGAAGCGAGCCTTTCTCGGCGGCGGCGCTGACGCGCGCTACGCGCCGCGCTGCCGTCTAGCCCCCATTGAAGGGCCGCTTGGCTGGAACGAATGAATCGACTGCCCCTCGGCCCTCTCCCGTCTCTCTCTCGCCGCCTTGTTTCTCGTCCTCAACGAAAAAAAAAAAATGGCGCCGACGGCGCGCTCGTCTGTCCCGCCGGAGAAGACAAGTCAAAGCAGACACCCAGAAAAGATGCGGACGTACAAAAGGACGCTGTCTCCCGACAGATGGTGCAGTGGCTCAACTCGGAGGGACTCGACACGAATACGCGCGCCGCCACGCGCTGTTAGGGCGAACGACACCAGTCGCACAGACAGCCATTCGATTTGAGGGATGCTACACAAAACGTCAGGAGGTGAAGGCTGGGTAGGAGGCGACGCTGCAACGGCTTATGGTTTAGGGTGTCCCAAAGCGACTCAGGTTATAAGGGACGCCGTAGCGAAGGGCGCGGAAATGTCGACCACAATACATGGGCCTCTAGAATTTCGCCTCCATCGAAATTGGACTGTCGCGGCCGGGATCCAACCCGCGTCTTTCGGTCGAGCATCGTACCCACTGGAACGCAGACGTCTCGGACATGACGTGGAACTAAGCGGACAACGCGCACACACGTAGTTCATTGAGCGCATCAAAATTTAATCGTAAATACCATTAGGATTACATCACTGGCACACAAAACATTAACATTTTCGGACAAGAGCACAAGTTTCGCCCTCGAAAAGCACTACACCGCAATCACGGAAAGGTGGCTTCGCCTTTGCTTCCTATGTTCGCCAGCAAAGCCAGCTTCGCAGGTCACGCAAAAAGCACTCTATTTTGTCTACGGCGACGAACAGGAATGCTTATGCAAACGCCCGGCTTAGAAAGCTTGTGGAGGCCTACCGCAAGTGCCAATCTAAAGTAGCAACGACAAAACCGTTCATCTGGCAACTTGGTTTGTGTTGTAATTTCGGCGCGGCTGCAAAGAATTTCAACACATGCCAACCACGGTGTTCGGCACGAATGCAGCAAACGGAACTCACCGGGTCTGAGCGCTAGGATGGAGAACAAGAAAATAGGAACATACAGCCGGCCTATATAATTTTTTTTCGAGTATGCATACCAACCAACCAGCCCAACTTTCTGCTCTCGTGAGGTAAACCAGCACGTAAGTACTGTTGGGCTACAACTGCCGTTCCAGATTATAAGAGCCCTGGCTTCTATGCGTTCTTTGTTGCGACGCAGCTTCAAGCGTGCGGGGCTACGTATACTTCTCCTGTCCCATAGTAATCATGCGATGTTATGCGTTTCGTTCGGGAGGTTTGCGAGGAGAGGGCGCACACGCCGCCTTTCCTCTTTGCCCTCCTCCTCTCCACGGCCCGGGAAGAGCCTCTCTTGTCTTTCTGCCGAGCAGCCGTCCCGCACGGCCAATGCTGACAGCCGCCGGCCGTTAGGCCCGGTGCCACACGAGGTGGGCGAACGTTCCTCCCACCTTTTTCAGTCCCGTACGGGAGCGGAACGTTCATTCCCTATGGTGGTTGTTTGCTGCTACTTGTAATCTGCAAGGAAGCAATAAACGTTATTTCGAGTAGGTGATTCCTATTTGTCCCCTCTGGTCCGAACCCACCGTGGTGCCGACTTATCGCGCCGAAGGTTGGGGGTCACAGCTCAGACTGCTAAGGCTGGCACGCTGGTGCTTTCTTTAAAAAAGGCGACTAATCTCAAACAAAAACTGCAAAAAATTTTTTTTTTCTCAGCTTGCGGCGCCTAAGGCTCGTTGAGGCACGGATGGATGTGGAGAAAGGAAACCTGTCGCCCCGCCTGGTGTGACAAATAGTTTTCAGGACGGCTCCTTTCACAGTTAAATCAACCATTCGCTAAGAGATACACTGAGAAGAGTCATTTTATACTAGAAACAGACAAAACCACCGAAACGCCAACCGCTGACAGCAACAAAATTTCATCAATTTTTAATCTTTTGGAGAAAACGCACAGTACGAAGGTGTTCGAAGCACGCTGCACTCTTTTTCTCGCTCTTTTACCCAGGAGTTGAAACCTTCTTCCCTAACCGCGACAAGGCAGCTTTCCGTTCAGCAGCGATCTACTGAGAACAGACGTCACCCCGACTTCGTGGTGAGCCGCAATAGCGAATTTAGCCGAGGACAACGCTGTGACAGCTAACTGCGAGAGACCGAAAACACAAGAATTAAACACGGTACGCTAATCGCCATCGCTCACTACGAGAACTCGCTCTGCTCTCTTCGCCACCCTCTTTCAATTAAATCTCCCATTAGATCCCATTGTCACGTGTTGACGACGACACGTTGGGGGCCGTACGCCACGTTACGCGCCAGTAATCGACGCCGACAGCGCACAGAACGCTGCGAGCGTCGCCTTCGTTTTAGTGCTTGTACGCTCTCGCAAAACGTTTGCTTTTCTTAGCGCTGCTCATCTTCACACCAGATTATATTGCACGGCACTGTACTGTACTGTACATCGCCATGGCATCAAAGAAAGAGCAGCTTGCTTCTACGCCTCCATTCAACAACGAGCGGGGGAGCAGTTTTTTAACCGGGTGGGTTACTAACAACTCCCAACGACGTCGCATCGTCCACGCAGCGCCATCTTGCGGCGGATATTTCAGCGGTACGAAAGGAATTGACAACGGCGCAGCGGAAGTTATTCCGGGTTTCTCTCTCCGCCGGCTGCGTTGATGTGGAGGCAAAGGGTCGAGACGGCCGCTGGGAACAGGTTTATTGTCGAGGGCTTGTCGGTACACACACAGAACATGAAGAACACGCCCCGCAGCCAGGGCAGGCTAATTATACCATTGTGGTGTCGCTGAGGTACAGACAACTGTGGCCCCCTGCTGGTTATAATATGCAACACAAAACAACCACAATTGTCTCCACTCGCACCCGTCGGCTTCCCGAGTATCGCGATGTGGAACAGAGAGGTAAAGGCAGAGCTGGCGGCAAAGAGGACGTCGCCACGTTACGCTCATTTCGGGCTCTCCGTCGTCATCATTTGATATTTTGGTGCACGCGCTGCTGTCACACCACGTTTGCTTTACGATACGCATCTGCCGACTAAAACCGACCCCAGCCGGGGACAGCGAACAGTCCAGCACGGGGGCGACATAAAAGTATCTGGTCAGGTGCCCACTTCGAGAGGCTGCTGTCCGATGCACTAAAAGCAGAGACACACCGCAGTGCAGGGCTGCAGATTAAGTTGGATCACCTGGTGTTCTTCAGCCTGCACTAATAACCTCGGCATTTCGCCCCCGTCGAAGGACGGCATGCCAACAAAAACATGCACGCAAGCCACCCTTAAACCGGATCAACTCTGCAGCCAGAACCGCCGTCCCGTTCAGGCAGCCGGGCAGTGGCGTCCCGTAAATGCGCGCGTACCGACGAAGAACGGCGCAGCGTTCTAAGGGAGTAACTGACGCCCAACAACAACGATATGTATCGGGTGGCAGCAGAAGACAGACACATTAACGACGTTGGCTGCCACTCCGATCGTCAGCGAACTGAACGGCAGTCGACTGCGTTTACGCGGAAGTTTCCACGAAATTGTATCCCGTGATGCACTCTGAAGAGCGGAGGCCGAGTACGGCTGCTTCACACTCTACTGCGGCTGTGTACTTCCGTCTAAATTGTCTGATGAGTAAAATACCCTGTTCGTTCCTTAAAAAGGAACGAAACATCATAGAAGGATTTATTCCCTAAAAGATATTACTCGAACTCCTTTGATTTTAAAAGTGTGACGTCATATGTCACCCGCTAATGAAGGAAACTATACCTGATATTTTTCCCCCCTTAACTTGAAACAACACCCGCAAAAGTTATGAGCTTCCGATGACACCTCTACAGAGCCAAGAAAATCAAACAGAGGCACGAGTTTCTCTGACTGATGCCGCTTTGCGTGTTTCAGTGTTTATAACATGCATTCAATTGGCGATGATCATAATTCGTGTCCTGATCCAGGACAGCAGCGTTATGTGAAAGTTGAGAGCACACGGCTGCGGGCAGTGTCGCCAATTGGGCCGATACTCGAGCGCCATCCTGTCAGCGCAGCCACATACCTGGGAGCGCCGACGCCAGTCGAACTGAACTAGCTGTCGTCGAAAGCTCAACGTCAACTCGGAGCTGCAGTGTAGCGCCGTCGTTGAAGTAAGCTCAGTTCACGTAAAGACGTGGTAGGTGTGTGCCAAACTCGGTTACACCGCTGATGCGGAAAACTTCCCACGTCACTATTTCGGAACAAAGGCACAGTAACTCAGCGAGGAACGGCCACAGCAGTAGAGGCTACGAATACAAGGCTCGCAATAAACAGTTCTGCGATTCGATTATTCTTTTTATCTGATTAAACAAAATATAAAGAGGCACGCAATGACAGTTTGACCCATCCCACACCCAGTGCGTGGCTTCACTTCAAAATGTGTTGGGGAAGTATGCTTTCCCGAAGGGAGGGAAGGGAGCTCTAGCCAGTGCTCCTCAACAATGGCTGCGATATTAGAATGTGGTGCGCCCCAGACTGCGCACGAGGCCACGCAGATCAAGCACGCACTTGCAATTCAAAGAATAAGAAAATAAAGAGACAAAGCACGTTACTTTGTAAACACTTTCTCTTGCAGCTTTTCTTGTCAAATAACGGGTACCTTGCAGGGAAAAATTCAAGGACAGTTATGACTGGTACAAACAAACAAAAACGAACTACAAAAGGGCTTCTCAAGAACCCAATTTGAAGCGATATCTGAATTTTGAAGCAAACAGCGCCCAACTCACATTTCAACGGAGTTGGGGGGGGGGGGGGGATATCGAGTGATCACCGACTGCAAATTTACCGTCAGCCCACCACGATGGGCAGCCGCCGATGAAGCGGGCAGGTCGACAAAATTATTATTCCAACAGCGGCAGTGTCTGGCGCTACACCGACAGATTGGTTGCGCGCATGCAGCGTCCGCCCAATGGGAGAAACCTACAGATTTCACCCAACCATAATTAAAGCAGCGACAGAAACGGGAACACAACAAGAGGAAGTACACAGGACAGCGCTGCTCTGCGTGCTACCTCATGTGGTGTTCCCGTTGTCGTCACTGCTTCCATTATGGTTGATGCCGGCATGTTTACCCTGCTGAAGGTCACTCAATCTTGGAAAAGGCGCCCCACAGGCAACTCGTTGCGTTGCTGCATGGGTTTCGTGTGATGATAGGTGCATGCACAGAAAAGCGAAAGAGCATTCTGAAAACACACCGCCAGACACAACGCGTAAGAAAAAAAAAAGCAGGCACCCCAAACTATATAGCACAGCAAAACTAGCCTATTTATACGTACGGCAGTAAAATGTATAACGCGAGGTAACCATTACTATCTTACTACAGAGGTATGACCGAGGCTATAGCGATAAATGGTATACGGGTGAGGTCAGATCGGACATAAGGCATATCCATGAACGCATCGCATATGTGGCAACAACGGCGCGAAAATGCGGTCGATGGAGCGAGCCTCCATGGAGTCTGTTGAACGCACTCCCTCCCCCTTCTTTTTTCTCTGGGAGCAGCACATCGTGCGAAGCGGTCGATCGAATCGGGGTGCCTTAATTTATGAGCTGGAGGCACGAACGCGCTGGACAGGCTCCGCGTCGCTCACACGCGCATACATGTCTGCACGAGGAAGATGGGAGATGAAGAGCATAAATAGAAAAGGACAGGAGACGTTAAGCGGGTGGCGACACGGGGCTCCAGCGCTTCTGCCGGACAAATAGCGCCCTCTCCGAACTCACTCCGCCTCTCGCTCCACGACAGCAAAGAAACACGCACATTCGGGCACACACAGGTACCAAAATTAAGCAATAAATACAAATAAAATTATCGTGAACAGGCCGAAGAGACGCAGACAACACTGTATGAAGTTCAGCACAGTCGACATTTTAAATTGGCGCGAAGAGGTTACGAAGAGAGGCAGACAACCCGAGCGCTCGCGTGACCCCAGCGGTGGTGCCCTTTAGCATCTGCCTCGTACGGGGTGTCCATCGGTTCCCACATTGTACAAGCATTCTCCCAGCCTGGGTGCCTTCTCAAAAAGGGTTGAAATGCGGGCCACTTGGTAGATTGTAACTTGAAAGAAAAAAAAAAGTCACAAAAGACAAGAGAATACTATTCTGCATACTATTTCTTCTTCTGTGGGCGTCTTTATAAATGTTCATACTCCCGGCAGTCAGGCTGCGCTCTGCGTTAGCGCAATTAAAACCAGTCGTTGTGGCGTGAACACTCCTTTTGTCCCTTGCCTTCTCCAAGCACCTTGGAAATGGGTTTTTTACGCATTCTTTTAATAGTTATTGAATGAAGAAACACTGAAGCTGGCCCACACTAACGATTACCGCGTTCCACTGACGAAGAGGTGACTAATTTAAAACGTACGTTTTATACATTAAACAAAAAAAAATAATATACGGGGTATCAGGGCCGGAGGGCCATTCCCACAAGCGAGCGGTGGTGATGCCGAGCGTTTTTTGTCTCCGAATCTCTGAGGCCACAGAAAACACGTCCATCCACTTCGATCATCGTCACGAGTGGGACGTCAACAGAGGCACAAAGCTATCGAATCCCACCAATGATGGCGACGACTTACTTCACGCACTCCCTCGTTTCCTTCTGGCACACTACAGCGGCGTTCCTGCTGCCGTTGTTGCACCCGTCGAGTTTACGCGATGCTGCGCCGGCGCCAACGGCCTCTTACCGCGGCTCGATGTCGCGGGTTCGACTTCCGGCCGTAGCGACACCGACGTTTAGGCGAGTGCAAGAGGCATAAGCGCACGCACTGTCCGTTTTCGAGTGGGCAAAAAGGAAAAAAAATTGGGGGGCTCCTCGCCTTGTAGCTGCGAAATAAAGCACGGCCAACTGCCGGCGGCCTGCAGCAGTCAATGTGCTTCCTTGTCCTCCTCGCGAGCCAAGCCCGACAAAACGAGGAGAGGAGGGATTCGCTGAGCAGTCTTCTCGTTACGAGTGCGGCTGCGCCTTTCCTCCTCAGCAGCCAACCACGTTCGCCGGGCGCAGCAAACATTTCTGCGCATGAGCCGCCGCGGTGGCTGAGTGGTTATCGCGCTCGGCTGCTGGCCCCAAAGACGCGGGTTTGATCCCGGCCGCGGCGGTCGAATTTCGATGGAGGCGAAATTCTAGAGGCCCGTGTACTGCGCGATGTCAGTGCACGTTAAAGAACCACAGGTGGTCGAAATTTCCGGAGCCCTTCACTACGGCGTCTCTCATAGCCTGAGTCGCTTTGGGACGTTAAACCCACATAAACCATAAACCATTTCTGCGCATGATCGCTCACTGCGTCCCGGAAATGACGGCACAGTTTCCACTGAGCAGGAGTCACTGCGAATAGTCTGACTTCGTTATTAACTCTGCAGCCGCTGCAGGCTTCCGATGCCCTCAACTGAGCACTGACATCGCACAGCACACGGGCGTCTAGAATTTCGCCTCCACTGGAATGCGACTGCGACGTACGGCCGGGATCGAACCCGCCTCTTTCGGGTCAGTAGCCGAGCACCACAACCACTGAGCCACCTTGGCGCCAAAGCAAAAAAAAAAAAAGCTTCGTACAGTCAAAGAATTTTAGCACCGTTTTCATTCAATTTGGCTCATTGCATCTTAGCGCGACAAATATGTGGCAGCATTAAAAGGGGCGACTGAGTTACGAGCTGATGATATAACGATGGTCCCATCTGCTTTTTTATGTTCTGCCACGCGAAAGCATGTTCCTTCCCGAATTATCCCGCAGTGTGGCATCAAATTTTTTCGTGTGTTTCTCTCAGCGTAAGCGGCTGCTTCAGTTGAACTGCATACCGCAACACTCCTTTCTGAAGGCGTTGGAAAGTAAGGACATTTGAGTTCATTTAATGATTGGTCGCGAAAGGCTGCTCGAGAAGAGCAACCTGGTTTCTCGCAGGCCCCAACGGTGGCAGCACCTGCCATCGCAGGGCAATGGCGGATATCGCTTAACCGCTGCGCCAGGAGTGGGACTCCCATCTAAGAATGTGAGGTATGCGGAATGACCAATTCTCCAGATTTAATGCGCCAGTAGCGATTTCGCCGATCTTTATGTGAAGCCTGCTTGACCTTGAAAGCTGAGCCTCGACCCGAGACAGATGGGAAAACCGAAGTGACCCAATTCGCATTTGGCGTAACCACCCTAAATATTCCGTCAATTTTTTTTTTTCACGAAAGCTCAGACTAAAGAACGAAAACACAGGTTGCGCAGATCGTATAGCTTATGCTAATCAGACCCAAACTGCAAGCTGCGCTGCTTCGATAGGTTTTCGGAGGGTAAAAAAAAAATCACTGAGAGGTGCAAGGGGACAACCCCGCAAGGCCACGGCGCGCATCTGGGTCGCGCGCTGACGAGCGCCGCAACCGATCTGCGTATTGCGGACACGGCGCGGTTGTTTCGGCCGGCACGAAACAAGTATAGACACGAACCGAAACTGCGCACGCAGCGCGAAGAAAGAACGCAATGCAGTCATCAGTGCCAGGGAAAAGCTACGCACATTATGTACGCGGACGCGCTAAATAAACTGCACACGGCACAAGATGGGGCAATAGCGCTGATTTGACAGCGGCTTTCACAACTTCAATGGCCGCTTTTTATAAATATTTTTCTTTGGCTAGGCAGAGGCTCGGCGTCAAGCAGACAAATGCGCAACCCGGGGGGCGGGACGTAAGCGGCGCATAGGGGCGCTTTATCTTCTCTTCGCCTCTACTTGAGAGGATATGCAATCCTTGCCTTTCTTAATAATAATTGTTTTTTGGGGGGAAAGGAAATGGCGCAGTATCTGTCTCATGTACCGGCGGACACCTGAACCGCGCCGTAAGGGAAGGGATAAAGGAGAGAGTGAAATAAGAAAGGAAGAAAGAGGTTCGGTAGTGGAGGGCTCCGGAATAATTTCGACCACCCGGGGATCTTTAACGTGCACTGACATCGCACAGCACACGCGCGCCTTACCGTTTTGCCTCCATCGAAGCGCAGCCGCCGCGGTCGGGTTCGAACCCGGGAACTCCGGATCAGTAGCCGAGCGCCCTAACCACTGAGCCACCGCGGCGGGGGCCTTGCCTTTTTTAATTACTACTTTTCTTTTCTCCTCCTTTCTTTCGTTCATTTAATTAATCACGTAAAGTATTGCTTCCGTGCATCGATAATTACTTGCCCCGTTGCAACACTACGTGACAAGGAATGCGAGAAGGACATAATGTAGCCCTTTCTCAGAAAAGCGTGCTGTAAGCCCTTCGTTCATCCTCGTATCCCCTACCCCTACTTCGCAGTCTAGCGCAGTTGCGCTGATAACTTGAACAGTTACGTGCGCAGGCCTCCCTTACCAAGACACATTATCTCCCTCTCTCTAGGCAGCTCTCTGTGCGCAAAACGCCGCGTCTGAAGGCAGCCGAGAATTCTCCGTGCCGCACTGACACCAACAGCAATCAAACGAGGGGAAAAAAATAAAGCAGCTACAGCGCGGATATCCGCCATGTGCCACGTGAGCGCAATTTAAGACTGTCGTAATAGAAAAAAAAAGACCCCCCCCCCCTCTCTCTCTCCTCTTCACTCTTTCGCTGGTGCATTCACAACCGGCGCGGACAACAATGGCTGAAGACTGAAAGAACATAAAATTAACGTCGATCTAGCACACAGGCATATTGGAATACATATGAGTACGCACAATGTAAAGTGATCGATAAACACGCCGAGCAGCTGGTTCGCGAGATAATTGAGGCAGCCGAGACAGCAAAGCTTGGAGATGATTTTATCAGCAAACCATCCGTACTTTAAAAAAAAAAGAACTGGAGATGCTGTATGTATGATGATTCTCGTGGAAGTGATGTTACGTGTGGCGGAAGTCACGTGTCTGTGTGGTTCACAACAGGGTATAAAGCAATGCATATGCCTCGAAATAAACTTGCTGAAAGTCAGCGCTCGTTGCGTGTTCTCGCTCTCCCGTCTGCGTTTTTTTTTTTTGCGCTGTGACTTGAAAAAAACTGAAAAAAAAAAAGCGCAGCTTTGTTTGGCCCCAAATGCACAGCGGGCACCGCAACGGCGTCGGCGGTAGCCCGGCTTCCGCGTGGCACGCAGAGTGGACGGACAGCGTGCGTGCGCAACAGACACGTTTCCGTCAGGGTCACACTGCGTGGGAACGAGAGAGAGTGCAGAAAAAAGAGGGGAAGGGGTGCTCGTCCACGAAACGACGCGCGCTGTGCTCAGCGGAAAGGAACGCGAGCCCCTCTCCATTTCTTCTTCGCTAATGGGGAGAGGGACAGGGGGAGACTGGGCTACCGCTCCACACCAGCAGGCCGCGGCAACTGCGCTTGCGTCTATTACTGCAACCACGAGGTGCTCGCAGTCGGCGGCGCAGAAACGCGCTTTCCAAGAGTCGCCAGCCGGCCTAGTCGGTAGAGAGACGAAGGATGGACTTGCTCTCTTCGTGTCTTCTACTGCGCTATGTTGTCTTATTAACCACGAAAGCGATTTCAAACTCACGCGGTCCCTACCCGAACCGTATACACCTCAAGATGCGCAAGGCCCCGTAAGTGCCGTACACAGCTGGCCTGGTGTGCGTCCGCGTCAGCCCGTTTCGTGGACAGACGGATTTCGACGCGAAGGCTTTCAACTCGACACGACGACGCCGAATGCGGTTCCCGAGACATTCTACGCCCGTAAATGCTCTCCTACTGCGAGGCCCCGCATAAATTCAGGCGCAATATCTGCGGACAGCTCTCGGAATATCGGTCACCGCTTTGCACGAGCAGGGATCGCCAGCGTTCACGGTTGAAAAGAGCGCCGGAGCAGGGAAAGCGAAAATGGGACATCGGTGCAGCCCCGTGCGACGGCCCAAATGCTCCCGCAGACTCACGGCGCACGGGCAAAAACATACTGAGCGCGAGTCGTAAGCCCGGCACTGCGCTTTCCACGCGGAAATGAGGATCGATATCTGCTGATCTGAAGGCTCGATGCAGCCCACGTGGAGCTTTCAGCGAGCTAACTTCTTTCTCTTATATACGATGCAGGCTATACCCCCGAGACTGTTGCCGCAAGAAAAGGATGATCACAACGCGAGAAGGCGATACGTTGCCGTGACATCGATCCTGGCGAGCCGCTGGCTCACACAGCAGCTGCGTACGCGCAAAATCTTCGGCTCGCCAAGTGACCTGACGGCAGGTAGGAATGCGGACCGTGTTCAACAGGTGGCGCCAGCCTGCAAACACAACGTGGCTCTGGAACCACAATACAATATGGCATGGGGCATCGTGCGCTGCACAGTGTCAAGTGCTACACTTGTGCCGCGACAGCGCGGCCGCTAAGTTCAAATACCACGGTAGCAGCCGGATCTGTTTTACTTTCTACGAACCAATGGCGCATGGTGAAATTGATGCGACACACGCTTTCCTGTTGGTAATTAATTCGCGACTGTACATGCGTCAACGTTTGCAGCAATTCGTGAGCGAGGTTCAAGTGGGAGTCGAATCACTTTACTTCTATAAAAGGAAGCAGATTCTGGCTGTCCACGCTTCTTGCTGCGTCATCAACTGTGAGCATCACGCCAGTTGCCGCTGCTACCTTTCAACGAACACGTTACGAGACCAAACTTCGTAATCTCTCTCAGGGGAGACAGATAGTGGTGGAAATGCTTAACTGATAGTTTGGGAGAGGGACTGATATCGTTGGCTATCGCTGCTGCCCGTGCTCTCTCGAGGAGTTGCTCCTGGTCCCCGAAGTTCGAGTTGGATCGAGCCACCCCCGCAGTCGCTGGCTGAGCTATTAGCTCGACTTCCGGATTTTCTAGGCAGGCCCACACCCCGCAGAACTGGCACTCTTTATTGATTGATGCTGGGACCATGACGTGTAAACTTCATGCATTTGTTTATTTTATTTCTTCAATACTGCCTTCTGGAGAACAAGGCAGGAATGGGACAGATATACGTCGTTGTACATTGCAATGCAACAAAGAAAAGAGAAGCGAGCACGGAATGAGCAGACACACTCTGCGTCTCCTAAAAAAGAAAATAGGCGTAAAATAATGACCACACAGACTATGCATGTAAAAAATGCATGTCAGCAGATACTGAAGACTTATGATTTGCCAAGCAGACCACGTCCCAAGGAAGCCCGTTCCAATTGGATATCGTCTTTCGTTAGAAAGCAAACTGTAAAGGTTTCGTTCGACACTGTGGCACGACAATTATCGAGTTGTGTTTGCTGCGTGTTGGGCGTGATGTGTTATATTGCATGTAGTCATCAAAGTTCATTTTTGTTCGATTATTGATAAAGATATGCAGCATTTTTAAGGGATACAGCTTGCGGCGGAATTCAAATGTCTCCAGTTAAGATCGCCCCATTAGATTAGCAATGGAAACGAGTCTTCGATATGCGTTAGAGATAAATCTAAGTGCTTTCTTTTGAACTCCTTAAATGCGATTTATATCTAATTTTGCGTGCGGGTCCCAAACAACGTCGCAGTATTCCAGCAGTGGGCGTAGTAATGCAGTGTAAGCTACTAGCTTTGTTTTATTTTACAGTGCTTCAGACGATTTATCACCCAAAGCCTGCTGGACGTCTTTGAAACCATTTGCACGATGTGAGTTCCAACTCAAGTTACTGTTAAATACAATTCCCAAGCATTTGTACTCATTTACTGGACTAATAGCTGTACCGTTAATTTTGCACGTGTAATTAAGGGAACACTTTTTTTACGTGTTATTGTCATTTTCTAACACTTAGAGGTATTTAAAGACATTTGCCAGGTCTGACACCACTTGGAAACCTCGGAAAGGTTAATTCTGCAGTATGTAACGATCCTCTGCTTTTGAATTGGTAGCTATACAACGCAGTCGCCTGCGAAATAGCGGCACCGCACTGGTAAGTTAAGACAAGCCATTGAAAAGAAATAAACAATAGCGGACCAAGTACGGAGCCCTGGGGGACTCCTGGAAGAACTGAAGCTCGTGGTGAAATGGAACCAGATATCTGGACATACTAGTGTCGTTCAAAAAGGTAGGAATCAAGCCATTGGACAAGGCGCTGATTTTGAAGTACGTGTTGAAGATGAAATGTTCCATAACCTTACCTGATGAAGTACACAATAGTTAAAATGGCCTATAATTAGTTACATAGAGCTAATCACTGGATTTGTGAATGGGGGTGACCTTTGCAACCTTCTAGCCGGTTGGAACTTCTGAATTTAGAAGGCTTTCATAACATATCATAACTGTATACGGTAAACGTGAACAGGACGGTTGTCCCTGACCTGCATCAGAAACAAGAAGGGCCTTGTAAGACGCATGATGGGGACCGCACGGAGGGGACCGCACATCTACGCATCAGAGCTAATGACGTTGCGGTGGTAGACGATGGCAGCCCACGGAAAGCAGCCTGTCGTAGGCTCCAGGTGCGCAGGCGCGAAGATTCGCTGTCTGTAGATTCAACTCGGCAGGCGTTGTGCCCCGACTGGCTGGTCCAGATGACGTGTTGCTCGTTCGCTTCCCCAAGACAAGAAAACCGAAGCACGCTTCGCTCGGTGAAGGCTTTGCAACGATTAAACGCACGGCCTGTATCAAAAAGGAGGAGGGTCTTGTATAAAGACGCGATGACCCTTGAGCTTTCGCCGTGACGAGTGATGTCTGAGGCGAACTTCCTGCTTTTTGCTGAGGCCGTCGGCCGGAAGGGGGTACCTGCTGCGTTCGAGTCTGTGGTGTTGCAGTCTGCCTGCATACGTAATGAGCTCACCGGGAAGAAAATGAGAAATCCGCGGGGAAAATGCTCGGGCGACAGTGTGTGCACACTCATTCCTTCCAGGGATGACTTCTGCTACGTTTTCTAGGATACGCGCTGCCAGCGGGGTAATCCTGGTACGCCGCTTGCGAATCGGTGATTATGTGCTGTGAGGTTGTGTGGGTAGCCGCTACGGCGACAGTAGCCTCCTCTTCATCGGTGCGGGTACCGCATCGGACCGTGGTTCAGTGTTCGCTTACTACTGCTACCGATCGAGGCACGTCCGCCCACTGCACTGTAAGAACTTAGGGAGCGAAAACAGCCTAGCCAAAGAAACGGGACGAGAGAGGGCACCACTAACAACAAAGACTTTATTGCAATGAGGCAATAAATCGGAAGGACAAACAAACATAAAATAAAGAGTCGCAGCCACAGCAGTCAAAAGTTACCGGCTATTTAAGAAGGCTATCTCTTTGGCCAGTAAACTTAACAAATGGAGCACTAACACAATTTGCGCCTCTTGTGCTGAATGCGAAGGCTTCTGTAATCTCCCGCGTGAGTTGTGCCCTGTGCTTCGTCAAGATTTTTTTTTTTTCAGTGATTCAGGTCTGGCTCACACGCGCCTTCTTGGCAATGCAGCGTGAAGTTGCTCTTGGGGGCCGAAGTTGTTAACAATTTAGCATGTTCTCTCAGGCGATCACTTTGCGTTCGTCCACACGTGCTGCACTTTCGATGACTTTGCATGGTTCCTGTCACCCCTTTGGCAATCTCGGCATTCGGGCGCCGCGCTGGGTTTGAGTGCCAACGACTTAATCGGGGCGGCGTGCTCTCGCATGCGGTCATTAACACACCAGCCGGTTCGGCCAATGCACGACCGGTCACATGGGAGCGCAATACCACACCTTCGTCGTCCCTCTCTCGTCCCGTTTCTTGCGCTAAACTCTTTGCATGGATAACCAACAGGCCCAAATTCACACCCTGACGAACTGTGCTGGGAGCTCCTTTCGATTGAGTACACGCTTGTCCCGCACTCCAATCCTTTTTCCAGAATCACTGAATCCAGAATCACACGTTCACTGAAAACAATGTTTTCTTGCCAATAACACGCAATTTTATGGCAAGTGTTCAAAAGAAAACGTTCGTGATTTGTGGCGTTCACAAGAGATGGCGCCACCCATCCACTAACTACATATACGGCGGTACACTGTTACACTATCTGTGCAGTACACTGTAACTATACAGTAACTATTTGCGAGCCGGGTGCGCTACCTGTTGAGTCAGTGCTTTTGAACACATCGCTCGTCCTGCTACTTTGTGCCCATGTCGCCTTCGGTTCCTTTGCGCTACACCTCTCAATGGCGTGCATGTGCTCCCATCTTGAGTTCCTGCGTACGTTTCGCGAAATTTTGTTGTTCAACTTCACGGATCATTGCCCCGTTAGGACTGGCACAGCTCGGCAAAAGATGAAACAGTCCAGACAACAGTTGCCCGCCACGGGTTATCTCCGCTCGGAAGCAATTTCTCGGTACGCTGACGACTCGCCCTCCGCGAACGAGATAACTGCTGTAAGTTGAAAAAACCAGTCACAAAAGACAACGGACAAGAGAAGGAGTGTACACGCCACAACGACTGGACTGTCAACTGAGATTTATTAGACAAAAACATAGTCCCAGCAAGGTCAGCAGAGCATGCGCAACAGCCGTATCACAACTCACAGCGCATAGGGCACGCAAGATACCTCTACCGTGACCGGCCTAAAAAAGCAAATCCCTTTTCAAGTAAGCGCACCGAAGTTGTGCTAATGCAATCTTGGCCAGACAAACTGATATGGTAAGCCTCCAAGATTTCTCGCTCTTGCTTACCCGTGCCTCTACCAAGAATCATTACGTTGCTGAACAGTGGATAACACCCACATTCATTGCAATGGCGAGGCAAGTTGGCACCGTCATCGGACCCCAGGGAGGAGTGGTGCTCACGCAGCCGGTCATTAATACACCGACCTGTTTGACCTATGTATACTCTTTCGCATGCGAGGGGGAACTTGTACACGACCTGAGCGACACACGCCGTGAAGCGGTTCTCGTCCTGCGTTGTACAAACGTAGTTCCTTTCCCTGCCTCGAGAAATGCGCGAGCACAGACCCGAAAGCTTGCAAGGGGCAGAAAACACCACACTCACTCCCTGCCTGGCAGCCACTTTTTTGATGCCGTGGCTCACTTTATGCACGTACGGCATGACCTCGAACTTTTGGGGTTCAGTTGCGCCACCATCAGCCGGCTTCGTCCGTTCTTTTTGAGCTTCTGAAGCAGCGATTCAGCCACTGCTTTCAAAAGATTTTTTTTTTCCATTGTCTTTTGTGACTGGTTTTTTTTTTTTTCAAGTTGTTATGAACCAACTGGCCCGCATTTCAACCCTTCTGCATAACTGCTGTGCTGAGCACTGCAATGTGAAGCAAATTTGGAGGCGAATCGAGAAGGTTTATGGGATCTGACAGAAGAGTTTTCCTTTAACCGAGGCACCGCTCGTTTTTGAGAAGCGTTTTTCCTCAAAGGTGACAGTTTTCAAACAGATGTACCAAAATACCAACGGCCGCTCCTGAGGAAGTAAAATATTTTTACTCTGCAATGTAGCTATGTTTCGGATAAACTGCGACAGCTACAAGAAAGTCTCCTCTGATACGCATGTACGTAAAAGCATGCCTCCGCGGAATGGTAGTTACTCAGAACCTTTGCTCGGGCATATCGCTTTCGCTCCTGCAACTCAAAAGGAGAGCTCTCTAGTTAAGTTGCTAAGCAGAATCAGGGACAGACCTAGTTTGCGTGAGATGCGGCTCTGCTGCATGCATTACAACAGCGAAGAAAATAAACATCCTCCAACTTGGTAGGAGTAAACTGCTGCTATAGAGAGGGTACAGTATATAGCCGGTATACTCCATCAGAGAGAGTACACCAGTTTTTAGAGTGTGGACATGCAGCATCCACGTAGTATGTGTGCTATGATCTTTCGACTACCATCGTGATATTCCGGGTGCATGTTTCTCAGTTGCGACAAAGCACGCGAAAACAGCCGGTAAATAAAAACACGGCTCCCGACAAACTCGAGCGTTGCTAGATGCAATGGCCCACGATGCACGCCGTAATGGATAAATTAAAATCTCAGCCATTTCGCCTTCACCTTCACTTCCTTCGTTCATTCCCTCACGGCGCACAGCCGCTACCCAATAAACAGTTTCCATCATTAACGCGGCCTTGCATTGTTCCACGTCATAACGGCAACCAGCACGGATGTGCTGTCCCGTTATTATGCCGAAGAACGATGCAAGAGCACGCTAAAAACTCGATGGCGCTCACTTGGGCGACATCAACGGAAATGCACGAGCGGTCACCGTTACGGACTACGCTCACTGACCCCACTCCCATTTCTTTTTAATTGCTTTTACGTTCCTGGATGACGCCACGACATTGGTCATTCTCTACCTTGCATTCATAGATTGCTCACGCCCCTCCTAGCGCAGTGGAGCAGCGGTTAAGCGATGCACCACTGCCCTGCGATGGCAGGCGCTGTCACCGGTGGGGCTTGTGAGACCCTCTTCCCGAGCAACTTCTCGCGACCAATCATTAATTTAACTGCCACATGCCACGGTGGGCAGTTTGCTCACAATGCGGTGGTTAGGAATTCACCCGCCGCGGTGGCTCAGTGGTTAGCGCGCTCGGCTACTGATTCAGAGTTCCCGGGCTCGAACCCGACCGCGGCGGCTGGGCTTTTATGGAGGCAAAACGCTAAGGCGCCCGTGTGCTTTGCGATGTCAGTGCACGTTAAAGATCCCCAGGTGGTCGAAATTATTCCGGAGCCCTCCACTACGGCACCTCTTTCTTCTTTCACTCTCTCCTTTACCCTTCCCTTACGGCGCGGTTCAGGTGTCCAACGATATGTGAGACCGATACTGCGCCATTTCCTTTCCCCAAAAACCAATTATTATTATTATTATTATTATTATTATTATTATTATTATTATTATTATTATTATTATTATTATTGCTTCACTCTGTTCCGCCACTTCCGCCGCGACATGCACCATCTAATGCTCACGCATTAATAAGCACCCAGCCCGACTTGAAACGCTACTTCACTAATAACTCGTGCTCAACAGCAGAAGGCCACGGCTGCAATCATGAGAGAGGTGAGTAACGATGAATGCGTGCAATTTCTACCATTACTTCCGAAAGCTGCAATCCAATACGTCACAGACTAACATTTTTTCGCATTTATTTTACTACGTGAGCAAGTGGGTGACTAAGCCTACTACGACTCGTGCGCCTCTCGTTTCCTCGAACGGAGGAAGAGAGAGGTTTATTTACAAAAGGGAGGTCGGCCCGCTGCTCTGCAGTGGGGAAGGGCGGAGAGCGGCGAAAAAAGGGGTATGCATGATACACAAAATCACGGAACTGCAATGTGTCGGACAATACGAGCTGCGAGTCCAGAGATGCGCTCCTTAATAAGAAGCGGAGCAGTGCCAGATCCGGCTACAGAAATTTCTACGCCTCCGGCCAAGTATCGGGGCATATAAGTGTCAAAAAGGGGTCATGGAACAGCGCCTTTCGCGCGCTCACAAAGGGCAAACCGCGATTATGTGGTGCGCAGTGCCAGGGATGTGAGGAGGAAGCACAACGCCTACAGCGCGCGCGTACAATTAGCAGGGAACACCGCAGAGTGAAAAACGCGTCGAGTCTAAGCCTACGCAGAACGCTACAGTGGTTGCGCAGCATGCTACACGAAAAAAAAAAAAAAACATGCTCGGATGCAGCGTTTCAAAACAGCCGTATCAAATGCCTGCTCGTGTCTTGCCGTCGTACTGCACGCAGAGCTGGAAAAAAAAAGGGGGGGGGGGGGGGGGGGGCTATGCTCCTTCGCCACGGAGCACCTTTTCTCCATTCAACCCGCGATGCTCCAGGATGTCAGCCTCGCATGAAAGACAATTAACATAGCGATTAAACCATGAAAAGTGCATCAGACCCATCCCAACGCGATGCAACACATATAAATTCTCATTTTTTCCGTTAGCCATTGAGGAATGGAATAATCTGCCTCACGAATTCGTGGACGACGTCTCTCTTGATATCTTTTTGAAAAACGTAGAGTCGTTTTTTGAAAAAACAGAATTTACAATAAAAAGAGCATCGTGTTGACCTGATTGTGTATCGCTTCGTTGTTTCGTCGTTCTCCTTCCCAGTGTTTGAAATGCATCGAAATGAACGTGTATAGCAGTGCGCATGTCCTTTGACCGTTGATGGTCTCAGCCTACTTGCTGTGGTCTTTTCTACTGCAGGCGCATGTTTTGCATCTCGTGTATGTTATACTGGATATGCTATTGTTTGTATAATTGTCCCACTATTTTGCCCACTCCTGTAAGAGCCCAACTAGGCTTACAGTATGCTTAAATAAAATAATTTTTCCCGCACCGATGACTGCTGCTCAGAAACGACCTCCAGTGCCAAATGCTGGTGGAGCGGCTTTGGCGCACAGTGGAAGCAGGAATTAAAACGACGCTGCAAGGTGAGCAAGTGACGTCACACAAACGTCACGCTACGCGCACCGTTCACCCACCATGCGGCGCGAGGGTGAATTCAAGCCATATACCGGCACAGACCCACCGTCGCACAGGTATTGTATGGCTGGCGGCGAAACCAGACAACCGGCATAATTGCACTGGCCGCCGCTCGCAACTCCCAAGGTAGGAGAAGGAAGAAAACCCTCGGAAGCACACGACGAAGCACGAACAGGCTACGCCCCCCCCCCCCCCCCCCCCCCCCGCTAATGCACTACGTTAACTTGAACGAACAGGCATTACTGGCGAATCCCAACGGAAAGGAGGAGTCGAACCCAAGACCGGGGTTCGACTCCTCCTTTCCGTTGTTTTATAACCAGGCTGACTGGTCATGGCCCAAAATTTCGGCGAGAATCTGCGAACGCTCGGCCGAGCAATGGATGGCGGTGCTACGTGCTTTTCGTTACGCTTGAAAGTGTCTACCCAGTACGTATATACATACAGGCTGTACTTCATACACAAAAGGGCGACTTCAATTTCCCCGTTTCCCCAACTGGTTACTGCGGGAATCCGCTTACCGCGTGAATATGAATCGCGTGACGCAGTATGAAGACGGGCACCCCGAAAGCGGCCTTTATCGAAAGAGACCTCATTTAAGGCTACACAACTTTTCTATACTGCACATTCCAAACCGCCTAAGGCTTTAACGCACACAAAACCCCCACAAAAGATCCCCCCCCCCCCCAATCATAGAGCAGCACGCAGGCAGTTGCGTCATATACGGGATTATACGTACAGCCCCAGCGCTAAAGCATAAAGTGCGCCCCGCTTAAAACAACCGCTCAAGTTACTGTCCGGCTATGTGTGTACACGCACCCGTTATGACCCCGTTATCAGCATTTTTCCAGCGGTCACCCCGCCAGCGCCACAGACAAGCTCGGCGTCTTTTATCAGCCACAGACGACTGTCTGGCGCGGGCACACAGCGACAGTGTAAGCACACAGGAAACCCAGCGAGAAAGAGCGAAACAAATGCGCCTTGCGTTCGGGGGCGACAATCAGCTACATTCTAAGACGCGCACTTTTCAGTTAACAATGAGAGCATCCAAGTGGTTGGGGTCAAATCGCAGCGTCAGTGTAGAGGTGAAGCACGTTCAATCATTGTTCCAAGCAGCGCTGTCCCCTTTACCCCATCCTCTTATCAACGTCGATAAAGGTGCACGCTTTATCGCTGTGAAAAAAAAAAAAAAAGCTCCGCCATGCAACACCGAAACAATGACAGAGGCCCAAGTAAGTGCACGTTTTGACACAAGCGGTCACATAGCTTGAGGTTGAGCATTCCGTTACCGTGCAGAGCTATCCTTGCGGGCTAGCTGCGCACTCACCCGCAAGCTCGGTAACAGTGAGCAAAAGCGTTCTGCTAAATGCGCATGCACGGTACACGCGCCAATATGGCGCCTGGCGGTAGCAGTAACAACGCATGGTAACGGTTTAGTGGTAACGGCACGTTGAAAGGTTCTGTAGCTAAAATCTACGCTCACACACACACACAAATACACTGAATGGTCAAGATATTGGATCATATCACCCGTGTAATCGCCAATGCACATACCTACGAATAAATGCGAATGGAATTCGAAAAACGAAACCTTTCAGCCGGTGATCCTCGGATAAAGAAGGAGGTAGCCCACAAAATAGGCGTCGAATGACAACCCAGCGTACAAGCCAACGTAATGCAGCTCTCGGTCCGGCATATTACTCACAAAACTTGGTGGCTTTTACATACCAAGCCTACCGAGGCACAAGCTGCACAACTGCTCTTTTGAAATGACAGACCAGTACAATCACTGCACTGGCGGCGAACACCTGGTCACGGCTGCTCGGCGTGCGTCTTCCTCTCGTTTCTAGCGCTTTGCTTTCCTGCTTTTGACACGTTGACTGCCTCGTTCTTCCCTGAGCACATGATATTTTGCCGCTCTGCTGTCGCACCTTCCGCTGCGATGCGGTCGCGAGACAATTAACAACTTGAAATCGCAGCCTTAACAGATGCAAAACGAGACCTTCTCAGAAGTCGCATCACACACCATCACTGTGTTCTTTCTTTCCCCTAGGAATAAAGCTTGCACTGTAGGGCATGAACGTGACCGCCTGTCGTCGAACAATTGCGCAGCGCGCGAAGTCGAGGCGCTGTCTGTCGAGACCGGTGACACGCATCAGGTGTTTCCGAGCGCTGACCTGTTAGTTGCACGCGTAAGGCAGCGCCAGCGATAGGCAAACCAGGGCGCGCGGCGCTTACACGGAAAAAAGGCGACAAGCGACAAAGCAAAATGCTCAGGAAGCAAGGGACGTCGCGTAATGTGCGGTCAGCACAACGCTTCTCACCTCGTTGCCTTTGATATCAACGAAGGAACTGATCAGCACTACTAGACCGAGAAGTGCGGTATCCAAAGGTCAAGGTGTCGGGTGACAGCCAACAGACCGTCAACACCTGCCATTTCACAGTGGGCTCGGACTCGCGGAAACAAAAGCTGCCTGGAGTAGACGTGTTTCTTTTGACAAAAAGCTGCAGGCGACGAATGCTGGCGCGGGTTAAATTGTCACGGACCACTTCGGCGCGCTCAGGAGGGCCTAGCGGCGCAGGTCAGAGCTTAGTAGACACTGCAGCACTTTCCGATCGGCGCTGCCGTGAGTAGCGGTCTTTTCAGGCGCCTCACACGCTGTGTGCGGCCCAGGAGTCGGCGTTATAAATGGCAATGTGTTTGCTGCTACGCCCTTTCATTCGCGCCGAGGGCCCGGCGGAAGACCCATTTGGAGATGTGCCACCAGGTTGCTCCCCCACAGCCTCTCCCGGTGTTAGACGGACTCAAAAACCGAGCTGCGCTGCTCTCCGCTGGGCCGTCCTGCACCACCCGAACACACTCCGCAGCCGCCGACGGCGCCAGAAACCACGGCAAAATGATGAGGAGATGGGGGTTGACGAGCACTTGCCTGTATAAAGCAGAAGTTGCAGCTCGTAATCCCACGGAGGTGGCACAAAGGTCCAAACACCGGGTCGAGGCGGGTACCGATCACGACAACCGATATGCATGCACACACACAGGAAGTTGAGATATCCCGTCGGCCACCGCGAGTGCCGCAGTTTCCCAGAGACATCTGGCGGCCCCGCGGAGAGGCCGGGAGGCGCTAGCAGACGACGGCGCAAAAAGGAGCGAGTTTCGATTTGGCAGAATTTTCCGCGGCGCGCCATGGCGCATTGGTTGGATTGATATGTGCATGGTTCCTTTCGAAGCTCACTGGGTGTGATGAAGAACAAACATATTTTTCGAGGCTTTGCAGCTACGCAGAAGAGAATCAAAGAGGCGCGTGAATCATTGACTGTGAATGGCGGTTAAGGCCTTACCTCATTGTTTGCCTGATCCATTGTCTTGTCTCAAGGACAATGCTCTGAAATACCAAATGCGTGTGATCGCGAAACTACATGTGGTGGTTCTACATGTTCCTTAGCAGACAGGGGGCCATTGTAGATGTATCCAAGATGATTCACTCGCAACGGGACTTTGTAGGTGCACTCGAAACACGTGGTTGAGCAAATCTGGAAATGTAAAGCACGGGTGGAAGAGTTGCTGGAACCAGGATGTGTTAAAAGTATGCTGCTGCGTACGCTATTCCTTTATCTCCTATTACTCATTAATAAAGAAGTTCGTCTTGTATTTAGATTATGAGGAAACAAAGAAAAGTTAAGTGCACTGAAGTAGATGTTTCCTGCAGTGTTTTAACTTTAGAAAAGGGAGCAGTGTTATTTTTTTTTCTCTTCATATAGGCTGTCGTGTTTGCGTGTGTACTTTCTGTCTTTGTCACATGAAGAGTTCTGCAAGATCACTGCAGAATGCGCAAGGCGGCCTCCCCCGCGATCGAAGAATGCCGTGGACTCGACTGCTTTAACTGACGCCCCGTTTTCATAATGGCACAGTGAGTGTAAAGGAAATAATTCTAGAGAGCATGTTTACTACATTCGAATCAGTGCTAAAGCGCCTATTTGTGCTACGTAGAAGACGACGATGAGCAGGCAGTGCCACCGGGACGGAGCCGATGGAAGTTGATAACTCTGGATGAATTTCTCTTCAATTTGGATGTGCACCAAACCCTGGCCAATTCCCCACCGTGGGTATGTGCCATTGCTTCAGAGGCAACGACAATGACAACAAGACGACGCTCTGCAATGCGCATCGTTCGTGTGCTGCAAGGCAATGTGAGGTTTCCATGACGCTGTTGAGCTGCAGGATTCCTCGTCTCAATCTTTATGCCATTCTGGGTTCACGCCGTCGAATCTTTCTACGTCACGCGGGGGCGTTGAACCCTTAGATCACTTCATCCTCTCCTGCCGGCGGTTTGCACGGCAGAGAATTCAGTTTTTGTATATTCCTCTTGCACATACACATAACACACATAACACACATACACCCATAACAGCTCGAGGATTCGTCAGCCGAGCAGGGGACGCTGTCGTTGCTGAGAGTTTTTCGAAGGACGGCCTATCATCTTTTCACGATATTACTAATCATTTTAAACTTGAAAGGAGGATATTCCCTCCTCCAGACAAAGCCTTTAATAAGGAGCAGGAGACCACTTGGAGGCGACTCCAGACGCGATCCTTCATGACGCCTTACCTGTTGTCAAAATTCTACCCCGGTGAATACGACCCTGCATGTACATTATGTGGTGCTTTAGCCACTTATGATCACCTATTGTGGAATTGTAAAGAGGAGGCGCCCCCGAAATCTCTAATACAGGTTCCTACTCTCGAGCAGTGGGAGGCCGTGTTGGTCAGCTCAGACTTGGGAGTTCAAACCCGGGTCATTGAATGGGCTACCCAGGTCGCTGTCAGCCGTGGACTGATAGCCACCTAGCACGGATCGTCTGCGTTCTGCCTTTTCTGGCGAATTAAATGTTTTCCAATCCAAATCCTCTTGCTCAATTAGGGCTGCCGTTTACTATTCTCTTCCTCCTCTCCTTCGGTGCAACCGTCAAAGGGCGCGCCCTTAAGCTGGTGTGTGAGCTTCTTCACAGGTGTGTTATCGGGACCGTGAGATTTTTGTGTTGACACTTATTTTCCTCTACTTTTCTGTCAAAATTTATTTATTTATGATTATTATTTTTCAATTAGTTTATTTTAATCCTTGCCACTTATTTCGCTCGATTTTATTTCCAATCTACTCAAATTCTCTCAAAATTCGTTATTCTTTTAACCAGATTCCTCAATCTTTATTTACTAACAGCGTCAGATATGGATAAATTTTTCTCCTGTTTGGATCTGCACGAAACTCTGGCCAGTCCCCCAGCGTGGGTATGTGCCATCACTTCAGAGGCAACAACAGCTAGAGTGCGGTGCAGTTTAACACCAGGCATGTTCGGAATCGACGCTGCCAGTCAAGGCATGGCTTTATGCTGAGGAGATGTTTGCGTCGTGGACAGTGCAACACGCCAGAGACCACCGACCATTGTTTTATTCTGTGCATTGATGCTATGTTCTTCAATGACATATTTCAACGAACATTTAAGCAGGACATTGACATCGCACCCTACAGGATCCGTCTTTTGGCTGTGGAGAAAAACTGTGTTGTGCCATATGATTTGTTTTATGTTGCTGGGACTATTTAGTCACTGGAAGAGCCGCGTGATGGACCGCCACGCCGAATCACCACGGTCGTCGAAATCTTTGTTTCGTGAACAATGCGCTTTGGTGCGGGGAGTATATATGCTACCCAGGAAGAGCCACCTAGCTGGCTCCCCTGTCTGGATGCATGTGTGTGTGCCTCCCAGTCTTTTGATGTTTTGGAAGGTGGGGTGCTGCAGGGGTATGGTTGGCTCGTATTACGTAGCCCGGTTCTTTGCGGCATGAGAACCTTAAAATTTTTGTTTTCGGCATTTTTTTTCATGCAATAAAGAAAAGAAATCTGCGGCGATATATCCTAGTGGTCTCGCGCAACGGCCTTTGAAGCTGATCTGTTCGCGCCTCTGCGGGTTCAACTCCCATTCGTGGATATTGACGTCTTTTCTTTTTGTTAGGCTCTGAACCTCCGGATTAGTGCTCTCGCACTAATAACTTTCATTGGGAATCTTCGTCGTGGTAGTGTCCTACAGCGGACACCGTAGGCCTTCAATGCAGCCCAGGCCACAGTCCGTGTCTGGGCGGTGGGGTACGACCAGATCAGCATAGCCTCCCACGGCTCCATTGTAGTTGTACACTGGGAATTGTCTTGGCATAGCCAAATCATGCGATATAGGTTAGCTTTCTCTCCACATGTGTTGCAAGTG
Source organism: Amblyomma americanum (assembly GCF_052857255.1). NCBI lineage: Eukaryota > Metazoa > Arthropoda > Arachnida > Ixodida > Ixodidae > Amblyomma > Amblyomma americanum. Next base: position 187,810,990 of record NC_135499.1, on the reverse strand, counting down.
GCCGCGTGAAGTGCCGGGTATGTTTTTTTTTATTGCGACAGCGTGCCCTGTGGCATAAAGTATTTACATATAAGATACACGCCGGATTCTCGAAGAAAGTACAGCAAGACTTCTTTAGAGAATCGCAGTCGCTGGGGTCGAGGGCCGTTGCCTTAAAATTTGATATGCGGGCAGCAAAATTCAACCCTTGGCGTATAAATTCAAGCTGCATTTTTGGAATTCGTAAAAAACCACCCGAGATTTCGTAGAAGCCAGTGGCAAAGCAATGGACATGTGTTCCGCTTACTCTGTACTCTGAGTACAGAGGGAAGCGAGAGTTACAATTTTGTTTTTCTTATCTACGACAAGCGCAATCATGTGCTACCTGTCCTTAACATTTGGCAGCATCAACAAAGACCACCCTGGGTAGTCGGTCGAATTTTGTCTGCAACGCTTTCTCTCTTTTCATGGGAGACCGGATGCATGTTTCTTGGTTGCTTGTTCTCCGAGAGTTTTCGGAAAATCCTGTATCTCATCTCAGGTTTGTAATGGTACAAGATGAAATGAACGGCGGCGCAAACAAGGACGCTAACAAGAAAGAGACACCACATGCGGACTCTTTCTTGTTAGTGTCCTTGTTTGCGCCTCCATTCATTTCATCATGCACCAACTCGCCCCTCAAGCCGTTATTCTGTTGTAATGGTACCCCCAGTATCTGTTTGTGCGTCTTTCTGATCATGACGTTAATTTCCTCTCTCTCGGCTTTTTTTCAGGGTGAGATATGGGGAGACGTACTTTATGTAGCTTAGTATTGGGCTTCGTAACGTGGATTGTTCTTCACTAATGAAAATTCATTGTCTTCTGTGCTCAGAAATGATCCTAAATGTGTAAGGAAAATGCGTCGAAAACCATAGTGTCTAATTTGACGAGCAGACTATTGTTAATAATTCTGTCTAAAAACTTATGAAAGGTCAGTATGCTCACCTAAAGTTAATATTTGTCTTAGAATTTGTTGATGATGAACTCTTTCTGGTGTAGAACAGCCAACTCTGCGGACACGTCTTGGTGGAAGTGAAACTGACGTGCTGACAATGTATCGTTTATCGTAAAATGACGTAGTATTTCACATATTTTTTTCGATTTCTTTTTATTTTACTTTTTAAATAGCTGGTAGCACTGACAACGGGCGGTAATTTTAAACATAGTTTTTGCTCCCCAGTTTATTTACAAACAGTGGTAAAGCTCAAACAATTAGCTCTTTTAAGTCACTACGAAATATATTTCTAAAAAAGCCTTTGCATGTTTTCTCCAGTGCTTTTGCTTGCCTGGGCACACAAGCGAAAAGTACTAATAAAGACTGACACCTTTACTGGTGTCAGCCTTTATTATTCTATTGTCAAAAACGTAGGGTACTAAACAGCAACTTTTGAAATTAAATGGCAATATCGTTACACATACTAACCGTGTCTTTTAGCGCAATGACATTAAACATTTCATGCAGTCGAGGGTTTGACGGCATACCGTCTTGTCAGGAATCATGGTGATGAGGAGTACTGGTCACTGGCCAAGTTAAATAAAGATGAAAAGACGTTTCGGGAGCACTGCGGCTCCCTTGTTCACTATGAAGCAATCGGAACACGGACCCGTTGTTTTGTAACCCCCAGTAGCGTTTTTAATGATTTAGCATAGATGGGATGTAGAGTTCCGTCGTTCCTGTTTAGTTTGTTACACGATGTTTGTATGACAAGAGACTCAAGATTCTGCCGTGCTAATGTGTTCTTTCCTGTTGTCAATATCTTTATTACCTGATCCCAGTTGATCGCGTGGCCGGTTTCCGAGACCAAAAAGTAACAACTAACGTCATCGCCGAGCATGACGTTACGACGAGCATT